>NC_134848.1:33737880-34354546 GCF_965363235.1 Mytilus galloprovincialis
CAATCTCTAGCAAGGGGTTAAATTGAAGTTCACATGAATACTTTAAGGGGTTAAATTGAAGTTCACATGAATACTTTTTGGCTGCTAAAAGCGAATTATTATTTCGATATTTCACTTTCATTATTGATTGAACAAAGAAAAAATCTTTACTTTAGTTTTTTATATATCTTGTAGCTAGTGCCCCTTTAACCTAATCATTCATATACAAAGATCATATAACAGTGTTTTAATAAAAGTTGTCCAGTTGTTGCATTTATTACTGTTTGCTACTAAATCTTTGTGCCATGATTTCAGAATACAATTTTTTGTGTTAACCGAAAAAGACCCAATATATCAGTATAACCAGCTAAAAGTATTTGGCATATTTTGCATGCCTTCAATTGATTCTATTGTCTCTCATGATTATTCACGGAAAAGCACTTGTATTTTAATATATACAATTACTGTTTTATAAAACGTATATTTATGTTATGATGATTGTATTATATGTTTTACAAGTGGTGAGACTCCAATGAAATATTGAATCTGAATCTGATTTTGCCCCCGTCGTACGTCCCAAAGTTGATTTTTATGTGCCCATTTCATTAATTTCTTTTCCAGATAAATATGTTAATATAAATTTTGTATTGTCAAAATTCCATTGTTCTTGGACCCATATATATGCTTTTTCAAAAGAAACAAATTCATTCATATACTATGAAACGTTGCACGCTACTGGTGTTACTTTGGTAAAATCACGGACAAGACACATTCACCTTATTAATTTTTAAACATAAAAATTGATATCATAAAGTGTTGTATATCATTTTAAAGCTTTTAAACTCTTCTTTCAGATTATTGCAATTTTGTATATGTAACAGACCATTTTCATTAATTAAAACTCAATAAAACCTTTATTTTGCAATATGATTTCCTTGTCCCGCGTTACACTTTTAGTTTTGTGAAATTCTGAATACCGTAAAAAACATATAAATCAGGATTTTTTAAAAGAAATTCTTATTATTCGAGTTGAATAGCAATGTCCGACATTTTGTCCCCTTCGAACTAAATTAAACGTATGGTTACGTTGTCTGCTTTTTCATGATGTTTATTTAATACAGTGCCATTCGCTACATAAAACAAATTATAATGGATAAGAGTACAAAAAATTAGCTCTATTTTGATATTAAATTCCCATAAATTAAATATGATATACGCAGGGATGATTCCAGGTGTTTTCAAATGGGTCCCTTGACTACATCAAATTGGGAATTTTTACTCCAATTGGGAATTTTTTATGCATACAATCAAAAACGAAATATCATTTTCCTGGCCTATAAAAACGGAAAATGTATTTTAAGTTTCACCTGTACACTGATTGAAGAAGTTATTGGATTCAGACCAGGGAAGTTGCAAACAAAAAATTCTCTGAAACCGATATTATCAAGATGCTTGATTTCTTGATTGACAACATATTTGTAACGTTCGGAGGACGTGTTTTTCAACAGACTGTCGGCATCCCAATGGGAACAAACTGTGCCCCTCTACTTGTCGACTTGTTTCTTTATTATTATGAGGCTGACTTCATGCAGGAACTTCTTAGGAAAACAGATAAGAAGTTAGCAATATCCTTTAACTCTACTTTCCGCTATATAGATGACGTTCTTTCACTAAACAATTTAAAATTTGGTGACTATGTGGAACGCATCTATCCCATCGAATTGGAGATAAAGGATACTACAGATACAGTTAAGTCGGCTTCATATCTTGACTTACATCTAGAAATTGACAATGAGGGTCGGTTGAAAACAAAACTTTACGACAAAAGACATGATTTCAGCTTTCCAATTGTGAACTTTCCATTTCTAAGTAGCAACATTCCAGCAGCACCTGCATACGGGGTATATATCTCCCAATTGATACGATATTCCCGTGCTTGCATTTCCTATCATGATTTTCTTGATAGAGGGTTACTGCTCACAAGGAAGCTATTAAACCAAGAGTTCCAAATGGTGAAGTTGAAATCATCCCTTCGTAAATTTTACGGACGCCATCACGAGTTGGTTGACCGTTATGGAATAACCGTTTCACAAATGATATCGGATATGTTCCTTACGTCGTAGCTACAATCCCCTTCCTTTTCATGAATGTGACCTACCGAATTAGACTATTTACCGGATTTGTAATCACATAAGCAACACGACGGGTGCCACATGTGGAGCAGGATCTGCTTACCCTTCCGGAGCACCTGAGATCACCCCTGGTTTTTGGTGGGGTTCGTGTTTATTCTTAAGTTTTCTATGTTGTGTCATTTTTGCTATTGTTTTTCTGTTTGTCTTTTTTTCATTTTTAGCCATAGCGTTGTCAGTTTGTTTTAGATTTATGAGTTTGACTGTCCCTTTGGTATCTTTCGTCCCTCTTGTAATACATGAATACCATTATGCACTATCATCTTAACTTTGGTAAACAAGGCATATATACCAGCTAACATAAACCTATGGCAAGCAGTTTAGCTATTTATTCGAATTTCAAATTATCTCAAATTATTTCATAATATATGAGATATCTTATATAACATATAAGATTTTTATAAGATATCTAATTTGATATATGAGATATCTTATATAATTTAATTTTTTAAAGCTATCTTATATTATATGAGATATCTTATATATTTAATAAGATATCTTATAAAGTTTAAAAACTATAAGATATATTATTAAATATATAATATATCTTATATACTTATAAGATATCTTCTAAAGTTTATAAGATATCTCATTAAGTATATGAAATATCTTATCAAAATTTTTTATACAAGATATCTTATATAGTTTATTGGATATCATCTTAAGAAAATTATATAAGATATATTATATGAATTATCTTATAATTTCTATACGATGTCTCTAATAATATATCTAATATGATATATAAGATACAGAGCCGTAACTAGCCTCTTTTAATACAGAGGCAAAACATATTCGCTCAAGGCCCCCAGAAGCTTTGAGAAAAATAACGCAATATCATGCATTCTGAGCGTTCCACGGACTCTTTCTTACAAAAACATAGATTTATTGTAATTTAAGACTTTTAAGTTTTAGGGGCAACATTAAAAGACCGATATGTAGGATAAAGTAAAAATCGTATTTCTCATAATCATTAATACCGGGTCTGTCTGTCTGCTCTTGTCTTGTATTGTGCTGACTTTGGTCATTTTTTATGACTAGATTTAGATATAGTGACAGTGCAGTATTATACTGTAAGTACTAGTACTGCTTAAGTTGACACTAGGGACCATCTTGACCTTCTTTTACGGTATTAATGATTATTGAAGTCGAAGACCCTCCAGCAACTATCAAGATGAGAACAGGAATAAAAACTTTGACCATTGATCATTTGTATTTTTTCTATGCATTGACTTTGTGTGCGATTAGATCCCATGCACGTTTACTCCATATTCCTTTATTTTCTGTCTAAACACGACTTAATGCAAGTTTAACCATTCAATGTAAAAGGTTATATGGCAATACATTGTTTTTTTTAAATGATTTGATACCGGGAAATTGGTGGTCTTTCTTTAATTTAAACCATGTCAGCTATGTAGTTTTATCCACAGGAGCTTGGGTATATCATACAGATATTTTTTTTATTTTTGTTTTGTTTTTGATTAAAATAGTAAATTTTCTATATTTATAATACATATCTATCACTTCTGTGCATGTCTCACCTATATATAGCTAGTTTCGAGTGATTTAAACGACTCCGAGAAAATACTCAATTTTACAATCCATACTAAGAAAGATTGCTGGTATTTTCTCTGACTCGAAACAAGGTGAGACATGTACAAAAGTGATATATATATAATTAATATAGAAAACTGAATATCTTAATCAACGGGAAAAAAAGACAAAAACATATTTGTATTCTTTGATATCAAGTTCAATTATCCATGCAGAAACGACAATTTTTTCTGTGTCCAGTATAGCATCGTAGATAGATATAGGAAGATGTGGTGTTAGTGCCAATGAGACAACTCTCCATCCAAATAACAATTTATAAAAGTAACCATTATAAGTCAATGTACGGCCTTCAACACGGAGCCTTGGTTCACACCGAACAAAAAGCTATAAAGGGACCCAAAATTACTAGTGTAAAACCATTCAAACGAGAAAACCGCTTGAACGGTCTAATCTATATAAAAAAACGAGAGCAAATTCTTAAAATATTTTCCCGCACAATATCTGGACATCGGTTGACATGCAACATTGCACACGTTTACAAATGAAAAACAAGACTCAGACTATAGTCATAAAGTAGGACAATAAAACAACAAAAGACAAACCCGAGACACAGAAGTACAAACAATAGACCATCAACTCCGAAAACCAAAAGTAAAATAGAAACATAGATCACGAAAAAAAAGCAGGGGCGACATCAGTCCAGTGAAGAGAACTTGCTTTCTTGCAAGACACTTTCCGTGAAAACAATTTGATATAAAGACAATTTTTTTTCTTTTTTTTTTTCTTTTTTAAATTTCCAGCATGAGGCATTTGCCTCATTTGCCTCAATGTAGTTACGGCCCTGAGATATCTTAAATAATCTTTTTTATAAGATATCTTATATAAATATATATCTTATATAATAAAGAAGATATCTAATATCGATTATAAGATATCTTATATAATAAAGAAGATATCTAATATCGATTATAAGATATCTTATATAGTATATAAGATATCTTATAATATACTTTATATAAGATATCTTATATATTGTTCATAATATATATCATATAGTTTATAAGATATATGATAAAGAAAACTATATGAGATATCTTATAAACTATAAAAGATATCTCATAAACTATATAAGATATCTTACAAACTATATAAGATATCTAATGAACTATTATATAAGATATCTTATAAAGTTTATGAAGTTTATGAGATATCTTGAAGTTAGATTGAATAGCAAAATGGCATGCCGTATTAACCACTGAAAAAAACCGCTGGAGCTCATTTCATGAATGGTCTTTCATCAACATTATTTTCAAAAACGCGCAAACTTTTGTCTTTTGAGGAAATAGAGCAAAATATAAAATAATTTCTTTTACAAAACAAGTTTTAATCAGGTTACATAACCGGCTCTGCTGGGCGATCTGCTTTTATAAGATCGGCACCCATTAAAATTTGTTCATCAATGTTGTATCAAAATTTGAATTTGTTCTTTGCCGAGGTCTGCTTTGACACCAATTTTGACAAAAAGCATGTTTGCAATGCTGAGCGATCCACTTTTGCGAATTCAAATACTCCCATAACATTTTATTCAATTGAATCCGGCTGCTAAAATTGTTTACCTCAAGTTCAATGTTGACATACTTAAATTGTTGTAAATAAAATGCGATCATAGTCAGCATTCTTATCTGGATTTTACTACGTTTTGACGACAAACTATGACAAATTATAGTTGCCGTAATCGGTGACTGAAACTTTTCCGGAAATACCGATTTTTATTTTATTTTCCTGAATTGGGAATTTATATTCACAAACATTTTTTGGGGCCGCTGGCAGATTTAAGGGCCGCTAAGCGGCCCTAAACTATATAGTGGAATCATCCCTGTATACGAGATATCAGATAAAACTAAAATGTCCGATACAATGTCCCCACATACGATTTTGACGTCATTTAATATTTAATGGAACATTATTAAATAAATCATACATATTATTGACATTGAAATGCTTCTTACGAATATCAGCAAAGTCAATACAATTAATTAAAACATGTTTAATAGTATACTTGCAGTTGCAAGGAACACATTGTGGTTCATCTTCATTTTTTAAAAGATACTCGTGTGTTATTCTAGTATGACCAATACGACATCTAGTAATAACACACTGATCTTTTCTGCACATAATATTATTAAAAGGTTTGCCTAAATTAGGTTTAATTTCATGCAATTTATTATCATCCATTTTACTCCATTTATTTTTCAATATATTAAAAACATATTCTCTAATATTAAATTTAAAATCAGTATATGGTATATCACAGTTAGATAGAGGATCACCCAGGGCATTCTTTGCCTCAAGGTCTACAGCTGTGTTTCCAAGGATTCCAACATGACTCGGAACCCATAGAAATATTATTTCTTTCAGAAGAATTTTTAAATTCCTCATTACATATAAAATTTTCAGGATTGTTGGATTTTTAATTTTAGTATTTTGTATAGCCTGTAAGCATGAAAGTGAATCCGAACATATAATAAATTTGGATTTATCTGAAGAAGCAATAAATTTCAAAGCCAAAATTATTGCTTCTTCTTCAGCAGTAAAGATGGATGCATCAGATGGCAAACGGAGAGTTGCAGCTCTGTCCCTGAAGACAGCAGCAGATGCAACTCTATCACCATCTTTTGATCCATCAGTATAGACAGTTGAAAAATCTAGATAATCGGCTTTAATTTCAGCATAGTGTTGCTGAATTAAAAGAGGATTTGTTTTATTTTTATTGTGTTCACGGAGATCAAATATCATTTTTGGTTTGGGAAGTTCCCATGGAGGACATTTGCAAGTTTTAACTTGAGCAACAGATTTTAAATCAAAAGAAGCTAAATGTGGTTTTAAACGTATACCTAACGGAGGAATTTTATTTTCATGTTTTGCAAAAATATCTGCATACATCGGATTAAAAACACAGCTGTAGGCAGGATTATCTGAATGGGCTTTTAGTTTGACAGCATATTGAAGTCCAAGCTTCAAACGTCTGTCAGAGAGTGAGTGCTCATCAGCCTCTACATACAGACTCTCAACTGGTGAGGTTTTAAATGCGCCAAGACAGAGACGCAAACCTTGGTGATGCACAGCATCGAGAATCTGTATGTAGGACTTCCTTGCAGAGCCATACACTATAGAGCCATAATCTAGTTTAGATCTAACAAGAGATCTATATAAATTGAGTAAAATGTTGCGATCAGCACCCCAGTCGGTGCTGCCGACAACTTTTAAAATATCTAAAGCTTTTAAACATCTCGCTTTTAACATTTTGATATGGGGTAGAAAGGTTAACTTTTTATCGAAAAGTAAACCAAGAAGTTTGGTTTCATCAACCATTTTAATTGGGTTGCCGTACAAAGTTAGTTCTGGATCAAGATGCAATTTTCTTTTGTTACAAAAATGCATCCCGACCGTTTTTGACGTGGAAAATTTAAAACCATTTTCCGAGGCCCATTTTTCAATTCTTCCAAGACATAATTGTAATTGTCTTTCAATGTTATTCATATTTTTGCCTCTGTAACATATTAAAAAATCATCAACGTACAATGAACCTTCAATATTACTTTTTAAAACTTCAACAAGGCTGTTGATTTTAAGACTAAATAATGTAACAGATAAAATACTGCCCTGAGGGACACCCATCTCTTGATCATACAGATCAGACATGGTCGAATTAGCTCCAACATTAAATTGTCTGTTAGAGAGAAAATTAGAAATAAAATTAGGCATATTGCCTTTCAACCCCATATCAAATAGATCTTTTAAAATACCATATTTCCATGCAGTATCATAGGCCTTCTCAAGGTCGAAAAAGACCGACACTACATGTTCATTTTTCGCAAAACCATTACGGACAAATGATTCGAATCGAACAAGATGATCAAGAGTACTGCGGCCCTGTCGGAATCCACACTGGATATTGGCTAATAGCCAATTGGATTCAAGGAACCAAACAAGGCGATCATTGACTATCCGTTCGAGTGTTTTACAGACACAACTGGTAAGAGCAATTGGTCGATAATTAAAAGGATCCGTATGATCTTCACTTGGTTTTGGAATAGGCACGACGGTTGCAAGCTTCCAGATTGATGGTAAATCACCAGATTCCCAGATGTTATTAATGAGCTGCAAGAGAGCGTCTAGTGAGGAATCTGGCAAGTGTTTTAAGAGTTGGTAGTGAAAATTATCAGGCCCACAAGCTGTATCATGGGCTTTTGACAGAGATGTTTTAAGTTCTTCAAGAGAAAATAGTTTATTATAATTTTCACCATTTTTTGATTTAAAGTTTAATTTAATTTTTTCTTTTTCTTTTTTAACTTTTTTAAAGTCTTCTCTGTAGTTGTTACAAGAAGAAGATTGCGCAAAAGTTTCACCAAGCTTGTTGGCAATATCCTTTTCAGATGTTAATAAATCATTGCCGTCTTTCAAATGTTTTACAGTGGCTTTATAATTTTTACCTTTTATTTTATTTACCATATTCCAAACTTTTGTCATCGGAGTGCGAGATGTAATCCCCGAGAAAAAAATTTTCCAGGATGTTCGTCGGGCTTGCCTACAAGTCCGCCGTGCCTTAGCGCGAAAAATACGGAAATTACTCAAGTTTTCCGTCGTTGGTTGTTGACTAAACCGTCTTTCAGATTTTTTACGGTCACCTATGGCTTGATCACAAGCGTCATCAAACCATGGTTTGCTGGGATGTTTAAGATTTGCCGAGGTCTTAGGAATAGTTCTGTCAGCAATTGACGTTAAAACTGTATTAAAAGTTAAAATTGGATCATGTACAGTCTCAAACATCTTTGACTGAAGTTCCGCTTGACAGAGATTCTCAAACAAGGACCAGTCCGCTTTGTCAAGTTTCCAACGTGGAACTCTCTGTTGGGCAGAAGTAAAAAGATGTTCAAGTACTATTGGAAAGTGATCACTTCTACATAGATCATCATGAACACGCCATGAATAATCCAGGAGCAGAGAGGGATCGCATATAGTGATATCAATAGAAGAATAAGACCCGTTTCCAGGATGAAGATATGTATTAGATCCATCATTAAAAATGCATAATCCTTCTTGAGAGACAAAGTCCTCAATGATCTTACCTTTGGCATTAAGAGTCTTGTTACCCCATAATGGATTGTGAGCATTGAAGTCGCCCATAAGTATAAATGGTGAGGGTAATTGATCAGTGAGGTTTTTGAGTTTTGCTTTATCTATAATTGAATTGGGTGGAATATATATCGAACATAATGTAATTGTTTTGTCTAATGATAAACGAATTGCAACTGCTTGCAGATCAGTGGTGAGTTGGACTGTGCTATGAATGACGTTGTCCTTCACAAAAATGGATGATCCGCCTGCAGCACGTTCATCTACTTTAGAAAATGTGCTATACATGTTGTATCCTTTTAAAGATACATTGTCACTTTCTTTTAAATGAGTTTCTTGAAGACAAAATGCAATAGGTAAAAATGACTGAACTAGAAGTGTTAACTCGAGAAGATTTATTTTGAAGTTGAAAAGGGTTGTGTCAAATACGGCTCTGTTTTTAAAGGGATAAGAACATCCTTATTATTTAGAACAATTAATGTTATTGCCAACTGTACATTTTATCAAATGAATATAAAAGATATACATAATGAAACTGAAGTATTAACTAATTACAGAAAACAAAACCCGAATACATAATGCAAAGACCAACACAGAATAGACACACCCGACTCGGTCCAGGCCTCAACGCAATAAATATAAAAATGACGTCACATACGAAGTTGCGAAAAGGCACAAAAAATACGTCACATTTGAATTTCTGAAATTTCTGAAACGGCTAAAAATGACGTCACATATGGTAAACTATATCTCAAAAGTAAGATAGAATTAGAATTGATTTAAGATTATAATAGAACTAAATACTGATATTACATTTAAACACAATGCATATTGCTAATAGAAATTAACTATAATATATATATGTCCAGTTTGTTATGAATCAAACGTAAATTATCGTACAGATTACGCTGAACAAAATCAAATCTAATAAATGAAGGCGGTGATTAAGTTTTCTTTCCATAACACATAAATATAGAAAAGACGTCAACACATAAATATAGAAAAGACGTCAACACATTTGACAAAATCCGATGAGAATTACAAATATAACATTAACATTTAAACGAAATACATGAACTTGGGATAGACAAGTATCGTAACACGTCTTATAGTAATGCGAATTCACACTCAGCAAAACAGTCATAATCGGGAATAAGTCACGTTTGGTAATTAAAAGATTAGATGGACATAATGACAAACCACAATCTACCATGTGGTAAAAATGTCTTTAGCTCTTTTGGTGAAAGACACATCGTATGGATCCACCAATTCGTGATGGTGTCCATAACAGTTACGGAGTGTCAATTTTAATCTGTCATAACTTTGTTGGAGCAGTTTCTGCGTAAGGAGCACACTCCTGTATATGAAGTCCGTGTAGTGTGAACAATCACATGAATAACGTATCAATTGTGATATGTAAACACCATACGAAGGGGCAGAGGGTATATTACTGCTGAGAAATAGGAAATGGATAATTGGGAAGTTGATTTTCGTGTAAAGTCGTCCATCTACGTAAATTTTCACTAACATTTTCCACTGAAACTAACTAATAATTGTAAGCAGCAAGAATTGACCCCTTTAGGAGTTATTGCCCTTTATAGTAATTTTTTTACATTTTTCATAAAATTTGTAAATGTTCACTAACATTTTCCACTGAAACTAACTGATAATTGTAAGCAGCAAGAATGTTTAGTAAAGTAAGATCTACAAACACATCACCATCATCAAAACACAATTTTGTCATGAATCCATCTGTGTCCTTTGTTAAATATTCACATAGACCAAGGTGAGCGACTCAGGCCCTTTAGAGCCTCTAGTTTCATAATAAATTTGTAGTCTCTTAAAATAAGAATCAAATCATGGGCAGAAGTTATTTTCTACAAAACCTAGAAAAATGCAAAATAAGTGTGTATTTAAATCTATTTGAAGTCATTTTTTTTTTTATTTACTTGGAGCTAGAACAAATTTCAGTTTCAACATTGCAAATTTTGCGATCTTTACATTAACATATCAATAACAAAAATATGCTCTGTACTTTATTTACTTATACATGCAGTAATAATAAATAATTTTCTATAACGAAGAATAAAAAAAATACTGCCAATGCATTTTAACTGCTCACATAAAAGGATTGCAGTATAAATAAAATATGGTTTACAATGACAAAATTTGTTGTCAACTTATTCTATTTCAAAACTGAATTTAGCTTTATAATTTTGTAATTAAAACAATGTGTAACTTAAAAAAAAAAGGACTGTAGTAGATCTGCGTATAGTATAAATGAAACAACTGAGAATACAAATTACACAGTACTAATAAGAAAATCAATGTTAGATTAAAACTGTTATTTCTTCAATGGCTTAAAATCTCTCAATAAGAGCTGCTGCACTGTCAATATCCGCGGAAGACTTTGATGGCATTTTCTTCTCTGCAACTAACCAAGAAAATTCGGATGTCATTTGATAAGCATTCAAGTATTCACTGTAACAGAACTTTTCGATACCATTCTCTAGTGCAACTCTCATATTTTTTGCCACAGCGCCAGCATTCATCTTGTTCCCACTGTTTTCACCATCTTCAAATATTGACTTCAAATACAACTTAACTTTGTCTGAACTTTGTCTGAAAATCTCACATGCTTCTTTTCTTTTTTAAGGCCTTGTTGGCAGGGCCGTAACTACATTGAGGCAACATCAACGTATTGCCATATGATCTTTTACATTATAGGGTTAAACTTGCATTAAGTCGTGTTCAGACCCTTTAATAGCAAATAAAAGAAGATGGAGTAAACGTGCACGGGACCTAATCTCACACAATGCATAGAATAAATGCAAATGATCAATGGTCAAAGTTTTTTCTTGTTTTTCATCTTGATAGTTGCTGGAGGGTCTTCAACAATAAAACAATCATTAATACCGTAAAACAAGGTCAATATTGTACAGCAATTGAACATAATTTTAAATAAATAATGAACTACATGATCGGTTTTCCAAATACTTAAAGCAATAGGTCAGCTGTTTTTAGTGTATGGAACAATTAATATTGTAAAGTGTACAGGTCTGTCTGTAAAGTATTATCTGACTTGATTGATTGTTGTTGGTTTTATTCAGGACGAGAACAAGTTCACAATAAATACAATAGGTAGGTTGTTGTAAATAGGCCATCTAGGATGATGGTCGGGAAAATTTGGACTGCCACTGGAAAATGAGGGTATATTGGATAGGGACAGAAATTTTGCCTTGCAACAGGCCACCTACGGACCCCTCAAAGAGTTGTTGCAAGGGTTCTTAACGTGCAAAGAGCGTGGCACTCTCTTTACACGAGGCATCGGATTTAACGTCCCCTTCTGACGGACGTGACTGCGAACTTGATACATCCCGCACAGCCAAACGGACGCCCCACTTCAGCAAGCGTTTTACTACCGGTCGGGAGAAGACCAAGCGACCATATTTCTATACCCCAGTCACCCTTGGGGTGTTATCTGACTTGAACTCATTTTCATGGTTCATTGGTCATTCGATTTTTTTTGTTAAATTTGACAGTTTGTTAGATTATATTTGATACTATAAGCAACAGGTAAATTGTATTTAGTGTTTGGAAAGATTGTAAGGGGAAAATGTCTGTCAGGCCTGGTTCGTCTGACTATATATATCATACAACATTGATTTTGTTTATAAAAAAATATGTGGTATGACTACCAGTGAGACAACTCTCTACAAGAGACCAAATGACACAGAAAGTAACAATTTTAGTTCATTGTATGGCCTTCAACAATGAGCAGAGCTCATACTTCAAAGTCAGCTATAAAAGACACCGAAATGACAAAAGTAAAACAATTGAAATGAGAAAACAAACAGTCTAGTTTATATACAAAAACTTAGTACATTGTTACCATTCAACATTTAAGAACCCCAAGAATTCAAGAATAAAATCCCATTGAAACGACAACATGTTACCAATACAAAATGTATACGATTTTTTTTTTTATAATTGTATAAAAATCAGATGAAAAAGGCTTATCAGATGGATACAAATATCATACATCTAACAAAAACACAGAGTGCACATCACCGGGTACTTGTATAAATATCCCAACAACAAAAGACCCTAAGTACTGATCTGAGAGTACTCAAAATCATCAACAGCTAGTTCAACTAATAAAAAAATCATGCATCTGAGACTACATTATTTTCAGTTTAGTTAGTGTGATAGTTGCAAAACCTTCATGTTACAGACTTTTAGAATAAGTTAAATGATAAGGCAAGGGAAATAGGAAAAACTTCTAAGTGAGTGCTCTGCTCTTCGTGATTTCACAAAAAATATCTGAAAAGAAAAAATGTAATTTTTTTTTATAGATGATTCCCAATATTACAAAATGGAGGTACTATGAGGCTAAAAGACACAGACAAGTCAGGTGCAGGACAGCCAGTTTAGCCCTCAAAACAACAGAGATAGAAGTTTGATGCCAAATGTTTAGAACATTTTATAGATTTTATAACATCTAATCAAATCATCAAGGACTTACCATTTGGGGATAAAACTCTAAGGTTATCAACTGGAGAGATCAGAAATATACCAAATGTAGTTCGATCCATGGCACCAGTTTCCATCATCAAACAGTACAACCAATTGTGTGAAGAAGATCAGGTTAAACCTTTAGGTAAGTTTATCATAAACTAAAGAAAGTCAATCCTTTTAATACAGATACCCAATTGTCCCGCTTTTAGACACAAATGGGCATAACTATTTAAAGGTAAATTCAAATTTAGCCTACAATTGAACTTGACATATATATGTAATAAGTATCATAGATTTCGTCCACATATGCTTTATAGTTATATCATCATTTGAAAAACAGTGAAGTCTTGACCTCTGAATATTGTGGGAAATAATTCGATAAAAAATGGAACATTGTCATGTCATAAAATGGTACACACCAATTGAGACACATAGGGTAAAAAAATAAAATTTATTACTGTCATTCTAAATATTATGTAGTCTTATATGCCACAAAAGGATGCGTTATGGACTACAATTATGTCTTTCTATGCACAAGAGGACTATATAATACATGTAAGGTGCATACGAAGAACATGTAAAATTTAATTCTAAATCTGCATTACCAGTGTACAATGGGCTTTATTAGATTAACATTGTTGTGTTTTTGATTTAGATTTATAAATAACATCTTTAAAATGTTGATTATGTTTGCAGGCACAAGCACCCTATATAAAATTTTAGATGAGTGTGCAGCATCAGTGAGAAAAAGTATGGAAGGACTTGACAATTACATAACAGAGGGAGGCAGGGCTTTTGTTGAGTTGGAGAAATTAGTTGTCATATTACCTGAGGATACACAAGCACTGAAAGCAAGACTTCAGGAGGCAAAGCAGTACTTAAAAACAGATATGAAAGTAAGTGGTTTTTTTTTTAATTATTTGAGCATTTTCTTATGTTATTTTAAAATTACAGCAGTGATTGCCCACCTTAAATACAAGAGATTGTGGGTTCGAACCCTTGCAGGGTCAGTTCAAAAACTTAAAAAATGATATTTGCTGAATCTCTGCTTTATGCATGCCTCAAGGATTAAAAGAGCAAAAACTGGTAACCTGATTTTGAATAATGTGTCCAGGTCCAGGTGAGGAGATATGTCTTTTTGTGAACTTTTCTGTTATGTGTTAGCACATTAAAAAAATTCTATACTTTTAACGCATAGCATTTTGGAGAAAAAACAAAGACTGCTGGCCCGGAGATTGATTTGTTCGACATGTCTCTGTAAACTGTTGTCCTGTGAGTTAGAAAATTAAAAATCTGGCTTAATTAATATTTGATGGTCTAGTACAAAGCATGGCTATTATTCATTAATCATAACCAAGTCCTTTATATGCATATTTCATGCCACTGGACACTAGACAACCAATAAATGTCATTTACTTACACAAAATATTATAAAACTCAGAATTGAAATGGGGAATGTGCCAAAGAGACAACAACCCTACCATAGAAAAAACAACAGCAGAAGGTCACCAACAGGTCTTCAATGTAGCAAGAAATTCCCGCACCTGGAGGCGTCCTTCAGCTGGCCCCTAACTAAATATATACTAGTGCAGTGATAATGAACGCCAAACTAATTTCCAAATTGTACACAAGAAACTAAAATTAAAATAATACAAGACTAACAAAGGCCAGAGGCTCCTGACTTGGGACAGGCGCAAAAATGCAGCGGGGTTTAACATGTTTGTGAGATCTCAACCCTCCCCCTATACCTCTAGCCAATGTAGAAAAGTAAACGCATAACAATACGCACATTAAAATTAAGTCCAAGAGAAGTCCGAGTCTGATGTCAGAAGATGTAACCAAAGAAAATAAACAAAATGACAATAATACATAAATAACAACAGACTACTAGCAGTTAACTGACATGCAAGCTTCAGACTTCAATTAAACTGACTGAAAGATTATGATTTCATCATATGAACATCAGGCACAATGCTTCCCGTTAGGGGTTTAGTATCATACCATCATAACATATATGAGAAGAACATAACCCGTGTCATCATGATGATTTTTTAGAATGTCAAGAATATGTCAAGACATATTCAGACATCATTAAGAATGTCAAGAATATGTCAAGACAAATCGAGACATTATTAAGAATGTCAAGAATATGTCAAGACAGATCGAGACAAATTTAAGACAGTCAAGAATTGGTCGAGACTAATCCAGACTCTTATCAGATGATACAGGAAGTGTCGAGAAATTGTAAGACAATGTTCATACTGTCAAGACACTTGTCAAGAAAAATCAAGAACCTTATTAGACAAATTCATACTGTCAAGAATTTTTAAAAATGATTTAGACAAATTAAGAATGTCGAGTAAAAATTCATGCAAATTCCGACAAAAACTGGTCTTTTCAGACTTTTTGACTTTTGAAGTGAAATGATTATGATAATTTAGATTAAATAAATTAATTAATAATCCAGTTACAAAGAAAACAGTTTAACAAGTCGAACAAAACAAGAACAAAATAAGACGCAAAACAGTAAATATTATTTCATCGCAAATAACTCGAGTACTGCTGTAACGATAATTTAGAATTATTTTAAAAGTTTAAAAGTAAAAACTTATAAATATTTCCTGTCAAGAAATATCGTATCGTAATTCCGAATTCATTTCGTATATTACAAACAAATTGATACATCCGCGTTTCCGGTTTCTATTCGACTCGAAAGATGCATGTTGCACAGCATCAATTTGTCAGATAAAGTCATTAAAAACCTTTTCATTTGCTTTACAAATCTCTTTAACCTTTTACATAACCCGTACGAATCGTGTTGTTGTTGCTGCAAAGCAGCCATACCGGTAATTGGTTCTGAATTTGACAGTGTCCATGAAAAATAAGCTCCACATCATATGATTTTTAACCCCCATAACAATTACCAAAAATACAAGAAATCTACATGGGGAACTTCATGCCAGCTTTTTGGTCATTCTCGACTAAGGGGGAACATGAAGACGTGGCATTTGAATGGTTAAAAACGGCAATAAATGAACATATTGATACTTCTAATTCTATAATGAAAATTCAAATAAATATAATTTAAATAAGCAATGAATTAGCATGTTCACCATTCCTTGTATGGAGGGATAAAATACTTCCGATCGCGCTACACTGTACAGCGTAGACACGGTTTGTAATGGTGAAAGTTCCTCCATGGTTCAATTTTCATCCATGGAGATCCCTGGTCATGCCAACAACTGGTTTTTTAATAAATGTGTTTAGTTCCGATGCAAAGACCCTATAAGTGAATCATGAACATATAGTTTATCTTTAAATTTTCAGATTCATGTGAGGCAAACTTCAACAGTTGCTGACCATTGTGCACCATATGCTTTGAGCACAAGTGATCCATGATTTAAAGGAGTATGTGAACATGGGCATGACAGCCGATGTGACAGCTGCTCAGATATGGCAGATCTGTTTGATATGTTGCTAACAAAAGTTATTGCCAACACATGGGAGAATAGAGATTCATCTGATAAAATTAGTGTGAAAATATTTCCATACCTGTAATTGATAAATAGAATACAATTCATTTTCCGTTTGTTTATGTGTTACATTTTTGTTTGTCGTTTTTTTTTTATATAAACAAGGCCGTGAGTTTTCCTGTTTAAATTGTTTTACATTGTTATTTCGGGGCCTTATTAGAAAACTATGCGGTATTGGCTTTGCTCATTGTTTAAGGCCGTATAGTTACCTATAGCTACTAATTTCTGTGTAATTTTGGTCTCTGGTCGAGAGTTGTCTCATTGGCAATTACACCACATCTTCCTTTTTTGTATGTTGTCCAACTTTGCAGTATGGGCATAGTTCTTTGTTGAAGGCGAAACGGTGATCACCTATAGTTGTTTAAACATTTTTATTGGTCTCTTTTGGCGATTTTTCTGTGTGACCTATAGTTGTTAATGTGGTCTCTGGACACTTCTGTCATTGGCAATCATACCACATCTTTTTTTTTTTTATAGCAAACAAATTTTATAACTGATCAATTGCAAAAGCTTAAGAAAGACTTCATGATCTTGAAATGATGTGTCCAGTAACCATAAGCATTTTATACTCTTTGGATTGTCATGTTTAACCGATACATTTAACCAAATAGTACATTTGTAAGTCATTAAACAACAAGAAAGCAGCTTCTGTTTGTACAAAACAAATAAACACTTTGACTCTTTACATGCTATTCATTTTCTCCTGATCACATCTTTTTAATTTGATTGCGATTTAAATCAAATTTGTA
The DNA here is from genome assembly GCF_965363235.1 of Mytilus galloprovincialis. Classification (NCBI taxonomy): domain Eukaryota; kingdom Metazoa; phylum Mollusca; class Bivalvia; order Mytilida; family Mytilidae; genus Mytilus; species Mytilus galloprovincialis. The sequence continues at coordinate 33,755,539 of NC_134848.1, forward strand.
TCCTGTAATTTGATCTGTCACTTTATACACTTTTCCAGCAGTAGAAGCTGAAATAAAGTCTTTGACCCCTTTCCTGAAATATCCTGTTCTAAAAACTGCGGTGCCTTTATTCATCACAGGATTTGGCCTGTACATCACATGTTGTCCCTCTTCAGGATAGTAGGTAATGTCTTCCCTCAAACCATCGGAAAACTGCTCTAGTGGAAAAGCTGACAGTATTTCCCGGTGAATTTGTCTATAGAAATCGGTGAGTCCTGTGTTTAATTACACCTTATGTAAGAATCCGGGGTTTTGATTGGTTAAAAGCCAGTGTATTTTTCACCAATTTACTGTTATCAAATGAATATCGGTCATTTTTAACGCCGCCGGGGTATTTGCTAAAAGGATATGCCTTTATTACCCTCTCTGCCGTGATATCTGGAACTTCCTCTTGTTGACTGTAAGCTCACTTTTTTGATCATTTATTTATTAGAAGTCACAATGGATAACATTAGTAAACGAGACCAGAAATCACCAATTGGAGTATGTTTAGATATTCTTCAAAGGGATGCAAGTAAAAATGATAAATAACAGTTTTACATTGGTGTCCAGCGACTTTTTTATGTTGTGGACACATTATTGTTAAAATGTTTTATTTACTACTGTTATATATCAGTGTATAAAATAAATTATTTTTATTAACAGATTCAAAGGCCCATGTTTACAGGATTGTTGTATCCTTGGAAGATATTCTGATGTGGCTAAGTGTTACCAGAAGTATTCCTGCAACAGGTTTTCACAAGAAAACAGATGTTGACTTAATTAATATAGTATTATAAGAATATACTTATGGTTTTTTTTTTGCATTTCATAAAATTGTTTGATAGCTTAATTCTAATTTTATTACATAATGACATACAACCACCTCCTTCCATGTAGTCATCTTCAGGGAATACAATGACTCGACACTTATCAGTAAACCAAGTTCTGAATGATGATGCTGACAGTACTAGTATGAAAACTGCTCCATATAGTTCCACCCCAAAAAGGCAGACAACCACAGCAGCAGTGCATAGAAGTGACACACTTCGCAGATGTCAAGTACTAGTTGCTATAATGTTGAACCGGCCTGCATCAACTACACCAAGTACTTATATAAGACAACCTGTTACATCTACACCTTCACCAAACATGTCAAAAGGAAACTGTAAGAGTGCGTTGTTATATTGTATTAGGGACCGACCATCAGACTTCAAGGGGGAAGTTTTCGGTCAGTAAAATAAAATCATTGGCTTGACCACAATATTTTTGTTCATCAAATTGGGAATTAGAATATTTTTCTTATTTTGAAAAATCAAGATATTTAAACAAATAAAGAAAAATCCAGGACCGCACAGAGTGAAAAAATATAAATGCAAGTCAGAGATAACAACAAAAAAGGTGTCGACCCCACCTCCTTAAATTCAAATGGAAGCGCCCTAATAAAACACTTGGCAAGACACAAGAAATCAAAGATATTGGCATACTCGACAGATAAAGAAATCTGGAGTACAGTTGACGCCGTTATTGATACAGCAAATTCGCTTAAAGATAATATCCTACAAGGTTCAACGAGAATTGACACTACATGCAGACCAATTTTCAGCCGCCTGTACTATCTACCTAGAATTTCTCATAGTTAAAAAATGATTTGATGAATCAATAAATTCAAAATAAATAATAGCCATTCATTAATTGAATCAGGATATTATATAAATTTATTTTCGAGCGTAAAAACTGTCTGACAGCAAGAAAATTTTATATTTGGAGGTGTCGCTGTGCCCTTGAGATTGATTGTTTTATTTTTTTTTAGGCCATCCAGAGCTGACTGCCAGAAAGTGGGAAGTTCCTGCTCTATAGGAGTCCATGCGGTTAGCTCTCGACTGTGCAATCCTTGAAATCTATGTCTATACAACCAAATTATGTGATGATTTGCACTTGATAGCCTCATATTGATATAGTCATGTCGTAATCTATCAGATTCTTTTGTCAACATCGTTAATCAGAAATGAACGCTATTAATTGTCATAATGTTGTAAATTGAATCTGCACTTTACAAGTTTACAACTGTGGTGCCGTTAGTTTATATAGGAAGAACCAGTTCACATTCAACAGCATGCTGTAGTATTTCCTGTATTGTGCCAACAATCCTATTTATGATGTGGAGGATAGACACAGGGGTTGTAAAAATTGGTGGCAAAAAAGCAGTTGATGAAAATGGAAAGAAATTTCCGAAGGTTAATCCGTCAGAGAGGGTAAATTTGTCTATTTGGTAAGATTTTATTAGAAATCAATCGGCTTTATCCCACGAAGTTATTTATTCGCTAAAATTATAACTATTAATATGCGCACAGTATTGAAATATATTTTTTAACATAGTACACTTAAAATAATGTTAAGATATCCGATTTATAATTTGTTTCTGATGTATTTATTAAGAACAACGCTAATACATGTATGTTAAATGTCGCAATGAATGTTTGACAACATTCAACAACTAGACCTGCACATGTGTCAAAAGTTAAAAGTAAACTTACAAAAATTCCAAATATGTGTGCCTACATAGAAATATTGTACGCAACATATGCCTTTAGTTGATTTTCATGCGTTATTAACAATAGTCAACACCCTTAATGATGTACAAAATGTTATTAAAAAGGATTCTATAAATTTAATATAATCTACATACATGAAGCTTTTTTTTATATAATAAGAAATAAATATACACGAACAAGTCCTTAGATAGACGAAGATCCAAACTACATCGTATATATTAACAACGGATGAACAATACGGAGGGGCTGGATAGAGGAGTGAGTTCTCCCTTCATTTTCTCACTCCCTTACATTTTCCGACATACATTTCATCAAAATCATTTAAACGGTAAGGAAGAGTTTCGCTTGTTAATAAGTAGAATGCAGGACAAAAAGTCTCAGGACAAAAAGTCACAATGATCAAATAAGGGCTCTTTTTTGTTGGTAGTGGTTATACTGTTTAAAAATAATGGTTTAGTTTAACCAATTCTGCTAACCTCTTTTAAGTAGCCGTGCATAATTTTTTACAAAATGTGTATTTTTCAGTCAAGTTCACTATGGAAAGAGAATGACAAACTTCAGAGATGGTTTGAGAAAACTTGGCTGAAATGTTACAAGGTAATTTGAATAAACTTGTTATGATTTATTTTTCAAATATTCTTTAACATGAAAATACTCAAATTGTACTTTTGAAAAATGCATTTTAATTTCAATTCCAGCGCTAGGTAAGAGCATACAGACAGGACAGGTTTAATGTTTCAGTTAATACCAACAATGGAATAGAGAGGCAAAATCTCTCTAAAATATGAATACCTTGACAAAAAGAAAGCACGTTCCCTGAGCCAGCTGTCGAGTATTCTTGTAAAGAAATTCCTGCCAGAGAGTTATGTGAAGTAAGTTCGTATAAGATGTAATTCATTTATTGAATTTATTCATCTTCTGAGAATTCGACACTGGATGATATCGAGCAGGTTTCCTCTTTACAATTTTTGGTAAAGAGTTTGAACGAGGTTAAAAAAAACGATTGATTGTTGGTAGTTTAACGTCCAGTGGCAAATATTTCATGCATATACAGGACGAGAACAAGTTCACAATAAATACAATAGAGGTCATCTATCAAATTTGGACTGCCACTGGAAAATGAGGGTATATTGGATAGGTGAGAGTGAGAGTGGTATGCCATCTTGTCAATGTATGGATTGGATGAATAAGCACTTGCCCTGCAAACTTTTAATGACAGGGTTCCGCCAATTTCCCCAATTCTTGGAATTTGATTCCAGTCATCTACAGGAACAATCCATACACGTCTTGATGTTGAGAGCTTTCCTCTTGATTCCGCAGAAGATACATCTGGCTTTGATGATGACAACATATCAGAGGTGCACATCTCTAGCATTGAAGGTGGGGAGTATCGCATAGAGAGCCTACCAATACCACTTAGGCAAAGAATTAAGAAAGAGAGATAAAACAATATGCAATCTTCCGGATATAATTAAAACCAGACGTTATGAGAGTGACCAGCTTATTGTATTGGAGAAAGTATCACAGACATTAACATCAGTCGCAAGTGAAATGTTAAAAGAACTACCAAAAGAGTAATTTTGTGTTGGATCAACACCTTGAAACAACACATATTGCCACTAAAAAGCCAAATAGACAAAAGTTCAGAAGACACCTGAAAAAATCCAACGGTTGCCATTAGCCAAAAAGAGGAAACTACAATGGTCAGGCAGGCAAGGTATTGCTGCTCAAAGAAGAACATCATACTTGAAGGAGGGAGTGAACAAACTCATAGGCCAGTATTTCCTTTTTTGTTTGAATATCAATTAAGCATATGTTGTAGGATTGCCCATTGCCGAAATGACAACTATCCACTAGTCCAAATGATGTGATATTGGGAATCAAATAAAGCTACATCTGGCTCTCAACAATGAGTTAAATACAAAATGTATAGTGGCCCAATATGAAACAAAACAGGGGTCCAAGACAAGAAATCAAACAACCAGATTTATATATTAAAAAAAATTATTATCAGGAACCATTCATAACAGTTTCAATCTAAACTGTATATAATTCATATGGCACATCTTATTCTGACAACAACTATTATTGTAACATGTATAACACAATAAGTATGATAGATACAGCTAAGAGATGACATTGCCATAACTCATCCAACACTTAATTGGACGAGTTACTGGTACATTTTTTTTTGTAATAACAAACCTAGAAAAAATGATGAAGATGTATCATTGATTCATTTGATATTTTGCAAAGGAAGTTATAATTATCTTGGATTCCCTTGAACTTAATATTTTGTTGTTCCTAATGGAAAGAAAGAAAAATCCCCAGTATTTTAATTTTTTCTTACTGCTGCATGTCTTTACAGATACTGTGCCTCTAGAAGTTACTGAGGAAGGAATAGATATATATTTTGAAGAACAAGGAGAGGGTTGTGCCCACCGGCCACCTCAAGATGACCAACAAGACGCCCCAGGAGAGGGTTGTGCCCACCGGCCACCTCAAGATGACCAACAAGACGCCCCAGGAGAGGGTTGTGCCCACCGGCCACCTCAAGAAGACCTACAAGGACAAATCAACCCATGGTGTCTTTATAGGTAAGCCAGGAGAGGAAAAATTGGGTTAGGATCCACGATTCAGTGGGTATTAAGTCATGAATGAGTGGATTATTATCAAAGAATGAGTGGATTATTATCTGTGAATGAATGGTTTAATTTTCATGAAAAACTGGATTAAGTACATATCTCAGATACTATAAGCAATAGGTCTAGTATATTTTGAGTATGGAAGAACTGTAAGGTGTCATCGGAAGTCTCATATTAAGACAGTGATGAGTTAGGTCCAATACAATGTGCTTTTGTCATACACAAATGTGAAATGTGGATAACTCTTACAAAGACTCTTCAAATTAATATATGCAAATATCAACTGGTACACAAAATATATATTTTATTGTCAATTTCAGAATCTCATGCTTATTTCTTTCAAATAATTTTATTTGATAATTAATCGGTATTATTCTTGCCTTTCATGATTTGTATACAATGTTGATGCTTATTTTAGGGAGGAAAAGGTTGAAGGTTTCATTTGATGATCCTATCGAGAGTAAAACTGTTCCAAAAAAGAAGTATACGTAAGTATTATTTATTTTGAATTCATAAAGCAAGGATTCTGTTAAATTATACAATATGAATAAATTAAGCAGGTTGATTGGTGTCTGATTTAAGAATACATAGGGAGGATAACTAACTACAGTTTGATATTCCACCTTTAGGGTATAGAACCAAATTACTGATTGATTTGATCTTGGACATGGACAGGCAATACACCAAAACATCTTTCTCGTTTAATACTATTCACAAAGCTATCTGTAACAAAAGGTTAAGTCCAATTAAACTTTGCAACTAATGTTTGAAAGTCCCTGAGAGGTATCATCTTCTTGTAATTTGTTTGTTCCTTTTTATTTTGACCAAATGACACAGAATCTAACATTTATATGTTACTTTACTGCCTTCAATAATGAGCATCTGGTTTTTGTTCTATTGATAACATTTATACTGTTTTTGTCAACATTTTCAGTAAATCCAGTCGAAAGAATCATTACTGTTGATGACTACATAATCAGCCAACACAGTTAAGATGATTTGGAAAGCGAACTGTCAGATGAAGTATGTTGATAATCAATTTATTTGTTAATGACTTGTTAAATAAAATTAACGGTACCAATTTTCTTGCACCAGATGCGCATTTCGACAATACATGTCTCTTCAGTGATGCTCGTGGCCAAAATATTTGAAATCCAAAGCTTATATAAAATATGAAGAATGGCACTTTATTTAGTTCTTATATGGCACTCTTGTTTGGCTATGTTTGGTTCCAACAACAAAGAACGCTACGAAATATTAGATTCAATTTTCGGTTCTACCGGACTTATCATAGCCCAAGATCAAGATGAGTTGAATGAAAAAGCATCTCTGCCGGTTTTCCAAACTTCAACACGTACTTTCCAAAAATATATAAAAATGTGAATTAAAATATTTAAAAAAAATATATATTTCAGTCATTTATTGATATGAACATCAAATAAAACACCGACAATATATTGCTCTGGTGACAAATTTGTTATTTATAAAAATAATTACAAAATACCCTTGAGAAAATACTTCCTCCATTCTGAAAAAAATAAATAATAACATTTCTGAACAATTCATTCATAGTATTCAACTTTAACAAAATTGTCGATTAAACACAACGGATAGTAGGATTCCCGTGTAATCAGTTATGTAATTTGACACGTGTCAAACGGTTCATTGATTTTCGGCATATCGAAGAAAAACAGGCACATGTGTATTAATGCTGAATATGTCGTTTATTTATATTCATTTTTCTAAAAAAAATTGACGTATGCACTAAATATCAATTTCTACCATAATATGAAAAGAAATTACATGTAACAACACCCCATCTAGTCCTTAGAGGCATGTTATATCCTTAGCAGTGTTTAGACGCACCCGACATTGAGAAGGGAAAAGACATTGCACGAGGACTAACCGTGACAGGGGACAAGACATAGACAGGGAGACTAGCATGAGACAAGCCATAGAAAGGCAGACTGACAGTGGCACTCTCTGAATACGAGGCATAGGATATTTAACGTCCCCATTCACACCGGACTTGACTGCGAACTTGATACATTCCAAACAGCCAGACGGACGCCCTGCCTCGGCAAGCGTTTTACTGCCGGTCGGGAGAAAACCAAGTAACCATTTTTGTTTTTCAATATTTAATGCTAGATAGCTCAACTTCCGTTATTCCTGTGTGACATAATAATTAAGGTCTTTCCTTTTTCTCTAAGGAAAGACCTTACTGTATTTCTTCTGTTTATTATTATTCTTTTTCCGCCAAACTTTGACGAAGTTAGCAGCCTAAACCGTAAGACGTGTCGCTTTCATGTTCTCACTTTGTATCGGTGTCATGAATACCTATCCGGAACTCACCCTGTTAGTCGAAATATTTTGTCGGTTCGGAGTAATCCCTCCGAAACCAAAAAACCTTGTTATCGTTCCAACACCGTAACCGTAATAGATAGAAAAAAAACGAAGGGTGAAATTTGTTCAGGACCAGACCCCGGTTCTTCGTTACATTTGATTCGAAAAGATTCAACGACTCATTGGTAGGGTTATGCCCCTATGAAAATTAACCGGTGTCGGTTGGCCACCAAAACTCAGAAACCGTAAGTCGTAGACACCTAGGATCTTCACCAATCATCATCAATTCATGTATCTTTGAAAAATACCTCAAGGTCAAATTTGTATGTTGACCTTGACCTTTGACCTAACACCTTGTTATGGGATAATCTCAGAAACCATTATACTTACAGAAGTTTTAGATAGTGGAAAATGTTTGGGTCATTAATGCGCAACTTTGTTACATTTTGACCGAAGAAATTTGACCTTTCTGTAAGGGGCATAACCCCTGATTTAGGTTTCTGAAAAGACAAAATCAGCTTTTACTATATAACCAAAGGTCCTAGACCCGTGGGGTCTTCACCAATGACATTGGGGACTAATGACCTTGACAAAGGTCACAAGGTCAAAGGTCAAGGTCATGTCCCAGATAGCGAATTATGTGTTTTTGACCTTATTTGAAGGATTTTTAGTGTGTTTTAAATGTTTTTAAGGTTGACCTTGACCTTTGACCTTTCAACTTTTTAGTCGATATCTCAAAAACGGTTAATCTTACAGAAATAGTAAACAGTGAAAAATGTTAAGGTGACTGAGGCACAACTTTTTTACAGTTTGACCGAAAGGATTTGACATATTCTTAAGGGGCATAACCGCCGTTAACAGTTTCTGAAAAGGTAAAATTAGCTTTAACTCTTGAACGAAAAGTCCTAGACCCATGGGGTCTTTTACAATGACATTCTGGACCAATGACCGTCACAAGGTCAAAAGTCAAGGTCATGTCCAAATTATCGAATTTATTGTTTTTTGTCATTTTTTAACGGTTTTATGTGTGTTTCAATGCATTCTACGCATATTGGAACATGTACTTTACATTTCGAAAAGGAAAGACCTCTCAATTGTTCAAGAACAATTGACATTTTAATTCTAGTATACAATTCCATCACTGCTTTTATAATCGTTAGATGCGCCTCTCTATACTATAAACGACAATATTTTTTCCACGCGACAAAAAATAATTGTCACTTCATGTCCTGTAACTTGCTGACATAAATAATTATGTCAAATATATTTGTACGACCAACATGAAAGACAATCGTTAGAGATACAGTGTTTAAAGTTCCATTAATTGGCGGATTATACCTTTTTAAATCATAAATCTATTACTTAATCCAATCACACGCTCAGTGTGGATACGCCACTGTACTATCTTTAATTATATCCTCTGGGTAACGTTTTAATTGAGACGTCCCTTTCGATATAGTTGATGTTGTCACTAATAACACTAATAAACACACGAATAATAGCTAACAACAGGCGCAAGGTTTAAAATTTAATATGCTAGAAGTGCGTTTTGTCAACACAAGACTTACTAGTGACGCCCATATACAGAAGTTTGAAAGCCAAAACAAGTGCAAAGTTGAACAGCATCGAAGACCAAAACTGTATATTCTCCATTAAGAATTGTACCATAGTTTGTTTAATTTTCCATTGAAAAAGTGTGAGGGTATCTACACATGTACCATAGTTGCAGCAAATTTCCCTTGAAAAACAGTGAGGTATCTACATACAAACCCACTGTTTTATACAAAGCCTTCAATTGGTTAACCAATTAAAAGTTTTGTTAACAGTGGTGTATACGTATACCTCATTCTTTTTCAAACGAAATGTTTACAAACTCCGCATCGCTTCTTTCTCCGAATTAATATTTCTTCGTGCAAATCTTCACATAGTATAATATATGAATTGTTTTCTAAAGATTCATTAAGATCCATGCATCTGTTTATGGGCGCTTACAAGTTTCACGTACAGACAGACAGACAGACTCACTAACGAAAGGGGGGAGGAAGGACTAACGGACGGACATAAAGACTGACCCGGTGATTTTTATATACCCCCGTCAACTTTGATTGATTGGAAAATAACAATGAAATAGAAACTAAAGTGGGACTTTTATTCAATTTTATTAATACGTTTTTAATCATCACACGCATATTCGAAAATATAACGAAATCGCACTTTATAATATCCACACAAAATAAATTACTTCCTTGTAATCGACACCAGCATAAATTTATAGTAAACATAAGTATCACCTCAATATATAATCCAAAACACATTTTAATCCCACAATAAGCATTTCATTCACTTTTGAGTTCCAAAGTGAAACACGCATCCACTAAAATTACTGTGCCCACCGTGACATGGTATATTAATATTTGATATTACGTCGGTTTCATTCTCAGAAGTCACGAAAGGAGAGGTCACGGTTTCACATCTCATTTTTTTAACGGGTATCGCCTCCGGTTCCAAAACATTTGAAATATCTTTGAGCATATCGTCAGCAGCCCTTGTGTACTTCCTTACACTTTCGACCGACCTGTGCCCAGTTCTGTACATGATTTATTATGAAGACATACACATTTTTCAAAACAACAATCAATTAAATGGAAATAAATATTTAAAAAAAGCACCCAAAGTTTCATGTGCAGCTAGTATGCACTCCAACTTACTCCTTGAAACATGAATGATCCTTGTTTGAGAGTGCAATAGTCTTGTCTGAAAGTTATTTTATAAGTGTGAGTCTATTCTTTTGTGTATACATCTAGTTTCTCCGCAGGTTTTTAAAACTCTGAAGGAGAAAACTGATATGTATAACATTAAACATGTCAGCTTGCATAGTTTACCCTATTATTTACTTTATAATAAATATAAAATTCCACATACCTGTAAAGCGGGGATTTTCTTCATTTATACGAATTGTTTTTTTATGTGCATGTCAAATGACTGGCGTTAGACATCAATCCATGTAAGTATGATTTTCCTTTTTCTTTATTGACATCGTTATTTTCGTCTTCGTCCGATTCAGAATGGTATCTTTTCACAGTAAAAGTAGCAGACTTTAGTTTGTTTTCAAATTCCTGTACAACCTAAATATGTTCAATCATGTCAGGCTCGAAAGTTTGTAGCCCACTCTTGTCGGATACAGCTACAACGACTTCGTCGGTTTTCCTTATGTCCATCACATTAGGATCAGCAACCTCAACAAAAACATCTTTCCAGGTTTTCTTATTGTTAAAGCGACGAATCCTATTAGACAGAATAGGCTTTTTTTGTTTGGTTTATTTTAAGTAGTAAAGACGACGACAGCGTAAACAAATTGTCTGCCATTTTTACATGTTTACTTCTTTACATTTGTTAAATCAGAAGATGAAATCCGAGAACATCGAATATCGATTTACTGTGTCTCTAAAATGCTTTCTTTCAATCTTATTCACAGTTACGTTCAACAGCAAAGACAACAAACATGAAGTTTTATAAGATAACGAAAAAAATCCGAAAAAAAACATATCTTCAAAAAACCGGCAAAAAATAAATTTGAGCCGACGGTTTTTTTTGGGGGGTCGGTCGCGTTTGGGCAAACATACAATATTTTTATTTTGGCCCCATGCAACCTCATTTAACCGCAAGGACAACCCATGCAACCTTCAGGATAGCCAATCCAACCCATGCAACCTCCAGGACAGCCAATTCAACATCAGGGACACCCCAAGGGTGACTGGGGTATAGAAATATGGTCACTTGATCTTCTCCCGACCGGCAGTAAAACGCTTGCCGAAGTGGGGAGTCCGTTTGGCTGTGCGGGATGTATCAAGTTCGCAGTCACGTCCGTCAGAAGGGGACGTTAAATCCGATGCCTCGTGTAAAGAGAGTGCCACGCTCTTTGTACGTTAAGAACCCTTGCAACAACTCTTTGAGGGGTCCGTAGGTGGCTTGTTGCAAGGCAAAATTTCTGTCCCTATCCAATATACCCCCATTTTCCAGTGGCAGTCCAAATTTCCCCGACTATCATCCTAGATGTCCTCTATTACAACAACCTACCTATTGTATTTATTGTGAACTTGTTCTCGTCCTGAATATGCATGAAATATTTGCCACTGGACGTTAAGCAACCAACAATCAATCAACCCCTGGGACAACCAGGAAGATCACAAAGAATCCGTTAGCATGTTATTAGACTTAATTTATGAACTTACCTTTGTGAGTATATCATCATTTATCACCATAATCAGATTTTTAGAATTGAGCTTTTCTGCTAATCAATAGCAAGCTATCACTGTTGTGTCTTTGAAATGCAAAGTTAATTTGCTGGTTAATACATCATAATGAAGTAATGTGTGAAACAATGTCACCAATTCCCTATCGAAAGTCCTCCACTCATATAGAGCAATTACCTCGCTCTTTATGTCGATATAATGCTCGAAAAATCCACAAGGAAGGTGAATCTCATCAAATTGAATAATATTTGTCATAACATCTAGAACTTCATCTATTGACGGTAGAAATTCGATCTTCACAGATTATTTTATTTCTGATGTAGAAGTATGAGGCTTATATGTATATCCTTTTGATTATAGATAAGTCAAGATTGATTGATTGTTGGTTGATTAACGTCCAGTGGCAAATGTTTCATGCATATTCAGGACTAGAACAAGTTCACAATAAATACAATGGGTAGGTCTTGTCTCAATAGAAGCCATCTTGGATGATGGTCGGAGAAATTTGAACTGCCACTTTACACGAGGCATCGGATTTAACGTCCCCATTCTGACCGGACGTGAATGCGAACTAAATACATCCCGCACAGCCAAACGGACCCCCCACTTAGGCAAGCGTATTACTGCCGGTCGGGAGAAGACCAAGTGACTATATTTCTATTCCCCAGTCACCCTTGGGGTCGGGTCATAATGCTCTTCAAACTAGGTTTTGTGTTAGCCTTCCAACTTTTAATCTGACCGTCGCTGATGAATCTTTTGTAAGGGTGACTGAGGAATAGACATATGGTCTCTTGATCTGCTATCGAATTGGGACGTTAAAACCGATGTCTCATGTAAAGAGAGTGCCAAGCTCTTTGAACGTCAAGAACCCTTCAAGTAACTCTTTGGGGGTCCGTAGGTGGCCTGTTGCAAGGAATAATTTCTAACCCTATCAAATATACCCTCATTTTCTAGTGGCAGTCCAAATTTCCCCGACCATTATCCCAAATGGCCTCAATTTAGACAAGACCTATCTATTATCGACTCCTAGGAGTCGATATTAAGAATTGAACGATGTACAGTCAGTGCGTGAATTTCTTGCTACCTGATTGGAAGATATTACGAGACGTGTATAATCAAAGTTTATTGATTGGTTAGGACAATCCAAACCTAGTAAATGTCCTTCAATCCTGGAGAGTATCGGATTTATCCTCTCTATTTTAGCAATTAGATTTTGCCTGGTCATTAATCATGCATATTACAAGATTAGCTTTTTAAAAAAGCTGAGGTCATTCGATTGGCATTTTGTGAATAAACGAATGATAATTATTTTAAAAATATGTGTTTTAGAAATGTTTTTTAAAAAAGTTTTTAAGTTGTCATCTTCACATGTTTACCCTTCCAACCCACCCAATGTTATATTTGTTTTTCTGAGAGTAAATGTTGGACCTTCAATGGTTATTGCATTGTTTTGTAATTTTTGTTCTATTATTTTTTGTCATTTCTCAATGTTTTGCATTGTTATAATGTCTTCCCTTCAGACGAAGGGAGTCATACTGTTTTAGTAGTTTTTCTTCTTCTCATACAACTTTGTCTAGGGTATAAATCTATCCTTTGACATTGACTTATCATATTTGGTAGGTGTATTAAATTGAGATGGTGTGTCAAACACCATTGATACCTTCATATCACCTTGACCTATGACCTTTAAATCAAATTATTGATTTTTTCCAATTGTTTTGTCCAGGACATAATATTATTATCCCATGACATTGACGAATCATGTATGGTTGGAAAATGTAATTGGCTAAGGTGATTTCTCATGCACCATTGTGACCTCCATTTGAAGGTCAAATTATTATTTTGTTGCGTGGGGAATAATTATATTACTACAGTTTAATGTTAATAACAATTTTGTCCAAATTACCCTTTTTGCTGCTTGAAAGAAATACCTGTGTATTGCTTTAACAATTTTTTTGTCATAGGGAAGACAAATTTCAAATATAATTATGATCACTTATTGCAGTCGAGTATATTAATCCTTGGTTTCTCTTAAACAAATGAACAAGGATTTTTGATAAAACAATTTATTGAAAATGTCAACAAGTAAAAATTTACATCAAAAAAGTACATAAAGATAAGCATATCAAACCTTGATATAAGTATGAAAATAAACATGTAAAAAACTGGTGTACAGTATACAGTAAAAGTATTCAAAACATAACACCTTAAGTGTAGTCATACTGACTAGATAAGCATATCAAAACCATCATATGAAAATAAACATATAAAAAACTAGTCTACAAAAAACAGTAAGTATATCAAACTTTGATTGAAGTACAAAAAGAAACATATAAAAAACAAGATTAACTGTGAGGTAATACTCACAAAAGTATACCCCGCTAACGATATCATTATAGGAATCCGGAAGTCCATAAACAGGAAGTAGAAGAGCGACAGACCTGAAAACCACTTACACGGTACAGCACCCCAACCTGATGCTTGATACCAAATATCTAATAGCTGTGATACATGGCACCTTGATTGTTATTCATATTGACAAGATAAGAATACCAAACCATGATATGAAAAAAACATAAAAAACTGGTGTACAATATATTTCTTCTGACTTAAAACAAATATATGAAGAAATTAATTCAATTTTAAAGCATCAATGTTACTTAAATGTACTGAAATAAAATAACAATTGTAAATATTTATGTTAAAAAAAACTCAAAGTATGCAAATCCAAAACAAAACTTTTACATCCAAGTTTAAATATTACCAATGTAAAGATTAAATAAAACACCTTAAGTGTTATTCATTCTGACTAGATAAGTATATCAAACTTTGATTGAAGTACAAAAAGAAACATATAAACTACAAGATTAACTGTGAGGTAATACTCACAAAAGTATACCCCGCTAACGATATCATTATAGGAATCCGCAAGTCCATAAACAGGAAGTAGAAGAGCGACAGACCTGAAAACCACTTACACGGTACAGCACCCCAACCTGATGCTTGATACCAAATATTTAATAGCTGTGATACATAGTAGTTGAGAAAAGTGTTACGAAAATTTTTCATTATACCCCTATGTCTTAATATATGTACTAAGTCCGTAAACAGGAGTCGAAGAGCGACAGACCTGAAAACCGCTTACACGGTACAGCACCCCAACCTGAAGCTTAATCCCAAATATCTAATAGCTGTGATACATAGTATCTGAGAAAAGTGTTTTGAAAAAGTGTTACGGACGGACGGACTGACGGAAGGACGGACAGAATTAAAACAGTATACCCCCCTTTCCTTTGGAGTTGGGGTATAACTAGTCTACAATATACAGTTAAAATATATGAAACATGGCATTAAGATATCAAAACTAAACTGTTTAATATTGCTTAGAAACTTTGCACTTCTTTTCAAGTTTCTTCTTTAAATTCAAAAGATATATTAAAATAATTAATCCAAACGTTAAGCATCAATGGTATTTATATCTACCTGCATGTCTTGTTTTGTCTAAAAACACAAAAGTACAAAAGTTTAACTAACTTTTTATCAAATGCAGACAAAATAGTAAAAGAACAATTAAATTGATTTAATATTTTTTATGATGTCCCCTTCATTTTGGAAGAACACTTTTAATGGCAGCTTTTTCTTTAAAGAAGATATTGCTTCATTTAAATTTGTTCTGTTCACTGGGATAGTAGCTGATTCCAGCAAAACTTTGAGTTGTGGTGTGAAGATAGTGAGTTTCTGCATCTTTTGATCGCACTGGATAAGTGTCTTTAAAACAACAGCATGTCCAGCTGTTGTTGGTGTAAATATGTTCCCACATTTTGGGCAGGTAAACTTGTCATTACTTTTTTATAATAGCATTTTTCATTAAGACAACACCTGAAAAATATATATAAAATACTTATTAGAAATTGAAAACTTGCCATTTATTTTTATGTTGAAATTATGTCACAAATTTGTAAATGAATATAGAAAATGCCATTCTATGACCAATGATTCACTATTTTAACATTATATACAAGGAAACTAATACAATTGGCAAAATATCAAAATTGTGCATAATTCCTTTTATAAAAATCTTTAGAACGATTTGTAATAAAAAATATCAATTTCTAGTGATCCAATAGTCCAGGAAAATAAAGAAAGAATTGCAAAAATGGGTTATCAACCATTACTAATAATTATTATTTAATTCTATAAGCATTACCGCATAGTAGAAGTTAATAATTAATACTTACTCATTGTTGTGGCCATCAAACACCATTCTTTTTTCCATGACTTTTGAAAGTAGTGAAATCTATCCTTCACAGCATATGCAGGATAATGAATGCTTCTACATTAAACACATTCTTTAGTGTAAATCTTGGATTTAAGTGACACATTTTCATGATATATAATAGCATTATTAGGAGTAGAAAGATTTCTAAATTTTAATGTATTATTACACAATATACATTTACTACCATTAAATGTTAATAACTTTGGAAATACATCTAAATTATCCAAAAACAAAGACTCATTTCTATTAATTAGATTCCAAATATCTACAATTTGTGGCTGTTTCAAGTTAATAATCAAATTATTATCATTTAAAATTAAATTAAAGTTAATGTCTTCAACAATATCAAAATAAATTAATTCAGCTGGAATAGTCTTAATTTTTTTGTATAAATTAATAAATTCATGTATTTCAAGTATGTCTTTTTCTTGCTTTAACAATACTAGCTTAAAACATTTTATTAATCTTTCCATTATAATTAAAAAAATATCCATATTCAATTCTTAACAGTTAAAACTTAGTACAAAAATACATTTGTTACAAAGTACATGTGTACAAGGATATGTATATGTACCCAATCTCAATACTTTAAGCATTATACTTATATTGTTAAATGGTATTGGGAAAACAAGTCCATGAATGCTGATTTCCGAAAATCGAACTTAACCTGTCAAAAGACGGGATCCGCATAGTAGAAGTTAATAATTAATACTTACCAGTCATTGTTGTGGCAATCAAACACCATTCTTTTTTCCATGACTTTTGAAAGTAGTGAAATCCATCCTTCACAGCATATGCAGGATAATGAATGCTTCTACATTTAACACATTATTTAGTGTAAATCTTGGATTTAAGTGACACATTTTCATCATATATAATAGCATTATTAGGAGTAGAAAGATTTCTAAATTTTAATGTATTATTACACAATATACATTTACTACCATTAAATGTTAATAACTTTGGAAATACATCTAAATTATCCAAAAACAAAGACTCATTTATATTAATTAGATTCCAAATATCTACAATTTGTGGCTGTTTCAAGTTAATAATCAAACTATTATCATTTAAAATAAAATTAAAGTTAATTTCTTCAACAATATCAAAATAAATTAATTCAGCTGGCATAGTCTTAATTTTTCTGTAAAAATTAATAAATTCATGTATTTCAAGTATGTCTTTTTCTTGCTTTAACAATACTAGCTTAAAATATTTTATTAATCCTTCCATTATAATATTTAAAAAATATCCATATTCAATTCTTAACAGTTAAAATTTAGTACAAAAATACATTTGTTACAAAGTACATGTGATATTAAATATCAAAAAATTCAAAAAAAAAATTAAAAAATAACATTCAAAACTATCTACAAAATAAACAATATGCTATTAAATATCACATACATGTTATTTACGATTCAGAATTTAGGGTAGGTGGAATTGGTGTAAACAAGTGAACTAACGAGAGTAAACTTCTTACTAACTGAAAAACAAAAAAACAAGAGAGTAAATCGGTGCAAAGTATAATTGTATAATTAAATTTAAAATACAGAGAAGCACAGGGTCTATATCCTGAAGAATAACAATTCCTTCAACAACTATATGAACTTTATTATTTGTAGAGAGAAGTTTTCCTATAATAACTATTATTGACGTTCTTTTTTATGAACTTCTTCAATCCTCAAGCTTTATGTCATTCTGAAAAAAATCAAATATATTAAATGAATTTTGACAAGATAGTGTATACACTATTGTTGCACAATGTTGGTACAATGCTAGAAATGATCAATATGGCCGCCAAAAGAAATTCATTTCTGAGTATATTGACAAATCCCTATTTTGTTTGTTATATTATTACAATTTACAATGTTCATTCCAGGTTGCCCAAAAAGGAGCGTATAAAAACTTCCCAAATAGAAACCTGATTGTTGATAGAAAAAAAAGGATCAAATGATGATACAAGGATCCAATAACTTTTACTGCCACAGGAAATACTGATATAACAAAATAACCGGTATGAAATAATCCAACCGGACACATACATATTTATAAAATATAATTAAGACATGTTTTGATATATTTATTCATTTTCCAAAATTACTTTAGCCGTTAAACATGCCTTGCTTCAATAAAGTGTTTATGACTACTGTAATTGTCGCTTATTAAAGGACCTGTTCTAACACCTTCAATTATTTCAACATTTCTTCCGTTTTCCTCATATGTTGTTTTTGTGGTAACTGTTCTTCTAACAGTTGTTAAAGCAGATGTCTGCGTTCCAATCTTTACTCCTTTACCGCAATTAACAACTTTTCTAGGGGCTCTTGGTATCACATGTCTTAAATCTTTCGAACTCGATTTATATGTTTCTGCCAAAGGATGTATAAATGAAAGTCGAGCAATTCATTTTGTATTGATTTATAATTACAATTGTTCATGTTAATGTAATGCATATAACAATAAGGAGATCTAGTGCAATGTCAAGGAATAATATTTAGTGAGTTTATCAAACTAAAGGGAATAAGAAATGGGTATAAGCAATTGCAGATACTACTGTACGATCTCCAACAATGAAAAAACTCATACCGTAAAGAGAATTTCATATTTACAAGTAAAAAGTTTTGTTTTTGCGTTGAATATTTTTCCCCGAGGGAATCACCAGCCCAGTAGTCAACACTTCGGTGTTGACATGAATATCAATAATGTGGTAATTTTTATAAATTTCCTGTAACAAAACTTAGAATTTGTCGAAAATCTAAGGAATTTCTTATCCCAGGCATAGATTTCCTAAGCCGTATTTGGCACAACTTTTTGGAATTTTGGATCCTCAATGCTCTTCAACTTTGTTCATGTTTGGCCTTATAAATATTTTGATATGAGCGTCACTGATGAGTCTTATGTAGACGAAACGCGCGTCTGGCGTACTAAATTATAATCCTGGTACCTTTGATAACTTTTTTCTTCTATTTGTCTTAATTGCGAATATGGGAAGTGGTTAAAATGTTAATGATACAGCTATTATGGCAACCATATGTCATTGTTAACTTGTTTAAAAACGTCTTTTTAGCTCACCTGACCTAAAAGGTCAAGTGAGCTTTTCTCCTCACTTCCCGTCCGGCGTCCATAAACTTTCACAAAAGTCTTCTCTGAAACTACCGGGCCAAATTTAACCAAACTTAGCCACAATCATCATTGGGGTATCTAATTTAAAAAAAATGTGTGGTGTGACCCAGCCAAACAACCGAGATGGCCACAATGGCTAAAATAGAACATACGGGTTAAATGTAGATTTTGGCGAATAACTCTGAAACCAAAGCAAATCTGGCATGGGGTTTAATTGTCTATTAGGTGAAGAAACCTGAAAGTAACACAGAACGTTTTCGCTTCTTTTAAGATCTGCAACTGAAATGTCCAATTAATATCATTCGATTTAGACTTGGTGGATCGTCAGTCTTCCTCATATGTATAGTTAAAGTATCAGGTCAGAATAGATCAGAACCTGAAAGCTGCGGTTTCTGATGATATGACATTTTCAGTTTTGTTAGCACCTAGCCCCCTTATCAGTTCCTTCTGATTCCCAACAGAGTGTTCCTGTACCAAGTAAGCTTCTACATTGTTCCCAACACCACCTCTTAAATTTACAAAACTTCCCTCCAGAATCCTTAGGCTGTCTAAAAGAGACATGTAATAATTCACTTTCATGAGGTAGTTTATACACTCCACCATGTATTTCGATAGATAGGAATGCTGGTAAAATATGGCGAGACCATTGCAAATTGCCTTCCTTGGCAGAATCCTCCAATTGCAGGTAATGTAATCATCGAAGACAAAGGTTACTGCAGTAGTTAAACTTTTCATCG
The DNA here is from genome assembly GCF_965363235.1 of Mytilus galloprovincialis. Classification (NCBI taxonomy): domain Eukaryota; kingdom Metazoa; phylum Mollusca; class Bivalvia; order Mytilida; family Mytilidae; genus Mytilus; species Mytilus galloprovincialis. Next base: position 33,775,492 of record NC_134848.1, read on the forward strand.
TCTGTAGTCATTCCCACTTGGAGGACACTCGGCATGTCGAGTAGCGAGTTACTAATGTTACGCATAGCAAGCTCTTTTGTGGCTCGCCTTGTCTTGTCTATACCAGCGGGAAATATATCATCTGATGTCTCATTCATGTTGAACAGTTCAAGAGCCGGTTCTCTGATAAGGGACTCTGTAAGGATCTTGAAGAACTCAGTATGAGTCTTAAATGGCCTTTGACCTTCCCATTAACATCGTTTTTTTCCATACATTTCTAAAGTAGGACATTGTTCCTTCTTCAATCATACTCTTTTCTATACAAAGCTTGTAAATAAAGGCAACAGTAGTATACCGCTGTTCAAAACTCATAAATCTTCTATTTTTATTTAATAACATTTCTATTTTTAAAAAGAGAAAATAAAAATTTTATTATGTATCATACTTTTCTAATTTCAAAGGAGAAATTAACTACACAGATAATGATGATGCTGATTTAGACAGTGATACTTATGAATAAAATTGATGATTGGAAAATGTGTTGATTATCTTAATAACTTCTTTGAGTGTGAATAATATAACATGTGCAAATATGTTCAGAACGTTGATATCCTTTCAATGATAAATGCATTGGTTAAAAACAATAACAAGAAAGGAAATGCATGCATCATTGGATATGTCCTACAGATATATTATGCTAAATGTACTAGTTTATAAACTTTTTAGAACAGTTATATTGTTCTAAAAATATATAATGTAATTCTTTCTTTTATGAATATTTATGACATTAATTTTTTTGGATTACTGAAAATGACAAGCACATGCAATCTCAAAGTAAGTGTAAAAAAGTTAGATAAATGCATATATTAATATACACAACAACACTAATGTAGAGTTATAAATTGACCAAAATTTCCCACATTTATTTTTAGCCAGACGATTGACCAATGAGAAACCAGTATGAAATTACATGCGGACTGGGTGTTGCCAAAGTTTGAGACGAATGCAAAAAAAAACATCTCGTTGACCGACTTCTGAGGCCTGCTACTAATGATCCCGACAACAATGATACTCGTGTCATATACCATTGTGTAGATAAATCAATTTAAATTTACGGCATATTAAGTTTAAGTAGGTATGACAACCGAGAAATAAAAAAAATAACGGGAATTCGGGACTGGGTGTCCTTTTTCCAAAAAAATAGATAAGTACCTTGTGTTACATTAAGGTTTATAGGGAGAAAAAAATTGAGACAAGTGCCAGTGGCCAGTTATCAATTAATTGTAAAGAAAAATGAGAGGCTCTATTACTTTTTTTTCAAATATGATCCAAATATAAAAAAAAGATGTGGTATGATTGCCAATCAGGCAACTGTCCACAAATGATAGACATTGACGACTACAGATCACCATGCAGCCTTCAACAATGGGCAAAGCCCATACCTTATAGTATTAATTTTTACTCAAAGTATAAAAAAGGCATAACATATTACATATTGGAAACACTACAAAATATTAACTTAAAATTTGAGATTTAATGATACATTTGTACAGCAAAACACTTTCTAAACCAAAAAAAGTCTATGAATATTTAATAAATGATCGATATTATTTACTTAAAATAATATCATTAAACAAATTAAAAAATGAGATGTTGTTAAAATGACCTCGTTTACGAACATTTAATCCTGATTTTTGCCAATGAAAATTAATGAACATTACTTTGCTTTATTGCTATTTGGTTTTTGCATAATACCATTTAGGCTACAGCATGCGTATACATGCAAGTAAGGAATACATGGTTTGATTCACTGACATTTTTTTATCAGAATTGTCAACAAAATATTTTAAATTGAAAAAAGTCTCTGAATTAAAGGACAATCATCACTAGTTTTATTTTAAAACATATATAATACAAGACAGGACCATTAAGGAGCTGTATCAGTAGTTGATACAGCCTCTCAAGGTAAAAGACTATATATTCTTTAATAAGACAATTGTTTGCTGTGGTACCATAGCAGAAATGTTAATGAAAGTATGACAATTTTTATGACGAAATTATAAATCTAAAACAATTGATTTCTTGGCTTTTTTCCCACTTATCATGATCAGTTAGTTACCAGAAGTATATTTTCCATTTTTTCATTAACATTTCTGCTATTCTGATTTTACTATTAACAGATCTAGAGGCATCACTATCAGTGTTTTCATGTAACAAAATATTTTTAGTTTGTTATGTTCTTTGCTGACAGAAGTCTGAATGTCCAGAGATGTGGCAAAGGATTTATTTCCCGGATGCTTTTCCAATGACATCTGAAATTTGATGACGTTTCTAGTGTCATCTGTTTCCCCAAGCAGTTCGATGCAGAAGTCCACTTCACTTCTATGTTTTGGAACATCTGCCACAGCTGAAGTAAGCAATAACAAATTTCAGCATTGACTAATATTATACATTTGATTTAAATCATAAAAGTAAGGCAACACAAAATCCAAAAAGATGTTATTTTTAAAACAATTCTCTAAAAATTCGGGAATTCTTAAGTGTGTGAATCACCCTGATTTGAGCATAAAATTGCTAACAACCCGACATACGCCCTTTCATAGCATTCATTTCTGTATTGATTAAATTTGTGCAAGCTTTCCTATATTTTGTGCGTACCATCTTCACAAAGGCAATATCCTTTCCGTTTTCCGCCTTTCATTAGTGCCTCCATATCTGGCTCTACCCAAACCGTCTCTATGATTTGTTTTGAAAGGTCATATTTGTCCGTCCGTTGCTGCTTAAACTTGTCATTCCCAAAATATGCATGGCCATAAGACATACATAGCCCTCAGTCACAAACTCTAAAAACTCATGGACGTTGTTTCCAGATTCTGACACATCCTTCTTAACACCACGGTGATTGAATACATTTCTTAAATAAGTGAGCGTGCCCTTAGGGTTTGCACTGGCACCAACAAACAACTTATGAATAGTATCCTGAAATATATATCCTAAAAATTAAAATTCACATTGTTTCTGATAAAGATTAAACTTATAAATGCTATTATGTATATGTTATTTCAAACTATTTCCAGAAGAAAAACAAGTTCAACATAATATAATTATCACGTTCAAAAGTTCGACTGTTCGATTGTTTTAAGTTACCACTTTGAAACGGGTAAAACAGCTGTAATATTTCATATTGATAGATATATATAGACTTGTGTAATGAATACAATCATGAGAAAACATTTTCAGAATGCATATACCAATTCGTGCAATATTGCAGAAATGTTTATTTTTTGGTTAAATAAATGATTTGTTAAGGAGAAGTATATTAAAAGTCTCAGTAATGAACAACTTGCTTGAACCTGAAGCAATAGCATTCTTTTATGGAATTCCTGGATTCCCGGTTCAAAACCTTCTAATCTATCTCTTTCATTATTAGAGTTTGATCTAATATTGTGGGCGTCGCTGTGGCGCTCACACGACAGGGCATCTCCCCACAATATGAGCGGGAGCACTTTTCTTCACTTGAAGATACATAGGCGTGAAGTTTGTCCAATATCTTGACGACTCCGTGTGTAGAAGACGGATTCTTATCAATAACTCCGATGTTGATCTAAAAACGTTTGCAAAATATACTTTTTAAAAGTTAATTATCAGATAAAAACTAAATAATTTCGTTAATGCACTAGGAAGTGACAATCACTCCAAGTACTATACTTTGGATATAGCATGTCAGTTGGGACATATGGAAAGTACATAAATTTATTTCATATTTTATTCTCAATTTTCTATTTCATAAACATAAAGGGTAATTTGTACATTTCCCCCTTTCTTCTTGTGGAAATGGAATTAGAAAGTATAAAGTAAATGGTATGATTGTCATTGACACAGTTTTTATCTGGAGACGTAATACAAATATTTTTCAAACACATTCATACAAAATCAATCAGTTTCATTTAAAAGACCCTTCCCTCTAATTTGAAATTGATCATCTTTATTCATTCTTTATTTGTTGAGTAGTCTTACACTTTTGCTTTTTCTGGTGCTTTTCTCCCATTCCTCGTGTTGAATGGGAGTGAAAGCAGCCTCCTTGTCGTCTTTGTACTTTACTAGGTATTTCGAGATCACTCTTTCTACCATGACAGCCATTCTGATTTTTAGTTGTTGGAAATCCTCTTCAGATGGAAGAAAAGTTGGTACTGGTATATCTATAACTGACATTGTTTCATTGTTGGATAGGTTTACAGTGGGAATTCTGTTTTCGGCCATATAGGCTAAAGCCTAGTTGTGCATAACGTTCTTGTTATCCCTTGACTGGTGTCCCAGCAAATTGTATACCCTATAAAGCAAATAATCCATATATTACTAGTAGATTGAAAACAAACTGACAACGCCATGGATTTAACTAAAAAGACAAACAGAAAAACAATAGTACCGAAGACACAAAATAGACCTCTGAAGACTAAGCAACACGAACCCTATTGATTATGAATACTCTGCAATCTTGCGTCTTAAATTACTACAATTGATCGGTGCAAAATATTATTTAGACATTTTTCTTATGTTCCTTGTAAAGCATCTGCAAAATGTGGATGGTATTTTTTTTTCCCGTTTGATAAATAATCTAAGATTATGTGTTTTATGATACAAGATATCTACCAGGTGGTGCTGGTAGTGCTACAAGTGGAACAACAAATTAGCTCTCAATGGTTCCACTTCATCTTCATCGCTCTCGGTGTAGGGAATCGTTTCCATGGATTAATTTGTGATATCTGTTGTTATATATGTCTGAAATTGATACAATTTGTTTTATTTTTCTCTATCCTAAAATGAAGTTGGTGGTACAATTAAGCTTCAGTTATTTCTTGAATTGAGATAAATATTGTAAAAACCCCTTCACAAGTCGATGTATAAAAAAAGTCAATGATTGTGTATGCATTTTGTGTCACAGTCTCTGACTCCTGTTTTCTTAATAATTTTATGTACAAATTCTTATCAATGTCCATTTATAAAATTCTTTCGGTTGAAAGAAATTTCAATTTATATTCTGTAATACACGTTGGGTGAATTTGGCCTTTATTGGTAATTTTTAAACATTCTACTGTAAATTTGACTTTTTTTTTTGGATAATTGTATAAGATGTTATCTTAAATCGGCGAATTGATCAAGACAATTTTCTGATATTTAAGTAATAAAATTGAAACAAAGACTAGTTTATTTAAAAAAAAAAATTCTACTTTTTGATATTCATTCAGATTTGACCTTTAACGATAATTTTTTCAACATTTTACTGTAAATTTGACATTTTTTGGGATAATTGTATACGATGTTACCTTAAATCGGTCATTTGAAGAAGACATTTTTTTTTGTATGTATTGACAAATGTATTGGAAGTCAAATTGAAACAATCACATCTATATTTTAAAAATACACCATTTTCTCAGTAATTTTTCTACTTTTTGATATTGATTCTGAATTGACCTTTATTAGTTATTTTTCAACATTTTACTATTAATTTAACATTTTTTGGATAATTGAATACGATGTTAATTTAAATCGGTCATTTGATCAAAACAATTTTCTAAAATGTATTGACAAATGTTTTAGAAGTAAAATTGAAACAACCACAGCTTTATTTAAAATTACACCATTTTCTCAGTAACTTTTTTCAGTAATTTTTTCTACTTTTTGATATTCATTCGGTTGAAGGAAATCTCAATTTATATTCTGTAATACACGTTGGGTGAATTTGGCCTTTATTGGTAATTTTTAAACATTCTACTGTAAATTTGACTTTTTTTTGGATAATTGTATAAGATGTTATCTTAAATCGGCGAATTGATCAAGACAATTTTCTGATATTTAAGTAATAAAATTGAAACAACGACTGGTTTATTTAAAAATTGCAACGTTTTCTCAGTAACATTTTTTTAGTAAATTTTACTACTTTTTGAATATTCATTCAGATTTGGCCTTTATTGGTATTTTTAAACATTCTACTGTAAATTTGACATTTTTTGGATAATTGTACAAGAAGTAACCTTAAATCGGTTATTTGATCAAGATGTATTTCTTATATGTATTGACAAATGTATTAGAGGTAAAATTGAAACAACCATAGCTTTATTTAAAAATTACACCATTTTCTCAGTAACATTTTTCCAGTAATTTTTTCTACTTTTTGATATTCATTCAGATTTGACCTTTAACGATAATTTTTTCAACATTTTACTGTAAATTTGACATTTTTTTTTGGATTATTGTATACGTTGTAACCTTAAATCGGTCATTTGAAGAAGACGAATTTTTTTTTGTATGTATTGACAAATGTATTGGAAGTCAAATTGAAACAATCACATCTATATTTTAAAAATACACCATTTTCTCAGTAATTTTTCTACTTTTTGATATTGATTCTGATTTGACCTTTATTAGTTATTTTTCAACATTTTACATCCCCAAGGGTGACTGGGGTATAGAAATATGGTCGCTTGGTCTTCTCCCGACCGGCAGTAAAACGCTTGCTGAAGTGGGGCGTCCGTTTGGCTGTGCGGGATGTATCAAGTTCGCAGTCACGTCCGTCAGAAGGGGACGTTAAATCCGATGCCTCGTGTAAAGAGAGTGCCACGCTCTTTGCACGTTAAGAACCCTTGCAACAACTCTTTGAGGGGTCCGTAGGTGGCCTGTTGCAAGGCAAAATTTCTGTCCCTATCCAATATACCCTCATTTTCCGGTGGCAGTCCAAATTTCCCCGACCATCATCCTAGATGGCCTCTATTACAACAACCTACATATTGTATTTATTGTGAACTTGTTCTCGTCCTGAATATGCATGAAATATTTGCCACTGGACGTTAAGCAACCGACAATCAATCAATCAATCAATCAACATTTTACTGTTAATTTAACATTTTTTGGATAATTGAATGCGAAGTTAATTTAAATCGGTCATTTGATCAAAACAATTTTCTAAAATGTATTGACAAATGTTTTAGAAGTAAAATTGAAACAACCACAGCTTTATTTAAGATTACACCATTTTCTCAGTAACATTTTTTCAGTAATTTTTTCTACTTTTTGATATTCATTCAGATTTGACCTCTAACGATAATTTTTTCAACATTTCACTGTAAATTTGACATTTTTTGGGATAATTGTAGACGATGTTACCTTAAATCGGTCATTTGAAGAAGACAATTTTTTTATATGTATTGACAAATGTATTAAGAGTAAAATTGAAACAACCACATTTTTATTTTACAAATACATCAATTTCTCAGTAATTTTTTCTACTTTTTAATATTGATTCAGATTTGACCTTTATTGGTAATTTTCAACATTTTACTGTTAATTTGACACTTTTTTGGATAATTGTATACGATGTTACTTTAAATCGGTCATTTGTTCAAGACAATTTTCCAATATGTATTGACAAATGTATTAGAAGTAGAATTGAAACAGCCACAGCTTTATTTAAAAATTACACCATTATCTCAGTAACATTTTCTCAGTAAATTTTTCTACTTTTTGATATTGATTCAGATTTGACCTTTATTGGTAATTTTTCACCACTCCACTGCTAATTTGACATTTTTTGGATAATTGTATACGATGTTACTTTAAATCGGCCAATTGATCAAGACAATTTTCTGATGTGTTATTGACAAATATTTAAGTAATCAAATTGAAACAACCACTGGTTTATTTAAAAATTGCAACGTTTTCTCAGTAACATTTTTTAGTAAATTTTACTACTTTTTGAATATTCATTCAGATTTGGCCTTTATTGGTATTTTTAAACATTCTACTGTAAATTTGACATTTTTTGGATAATTTTATAAGAAGTAACATTAAATCGGTTATTTCATCAAGATGTATTTCTTATATGTATTGACAAATGTATTAGAGGTAAAATTGAAACCCCCATAGCTTTGATTATAAATTACACCATTTTCTCAGTAACATTTTTTCCAGTATTTTTTTCTACTTTTCGATATTCATTCAGATTTTACCTTTAAAGACAATTTTTTCAACATTTTACTGTAAATTTGACATTTTTTTGGGATAATTGTATACGATGTTACCGTAAATCAGTCATTTGGAGAAGACATTTTTTTTATATGTATTGACAAATGTATTGGAAGTTAATTTGAAACAATCACATCTATATTTTAAAAATCCACCATTTTCTCAGTAATTTTTCTACTTTTTGATATTGATTCAGATTTGACCTTTATTGGTAATTTTTCAACATTTTACTGTTAATTTAACATTTTTTGGATAATAGAATACGATGTTACTTTAAATCGGTCATTTGATCAAGACAATTTTCTAAAATGTATTGACAAATGTTTTAGAAGTAAAATTGAAACAACCATAGCTTTATTTAAAAATTACACCATTTTCTCAGTAACATTTTTTCAGTAATTTTTCTACTTTTTGATATTCATTCAGATTTGACCTTTAACGATAATTTTTTCAACATTTTACTGTAAATTTGACATTTTTTGGGATAATTGTATACGATGTTACCTTAAATCGGTCATTTGAAGAAGACAATTTTTTTGTATGTATTGACAAATGTATTAGAAGTAAAATTGAAACAACCACATTTTTATTTTACAAATACATCAATTTCTCAGTAATTTTTTCTACTTTTTGATATTGATTCAGATTTGACCTTTATTGGTAATTTTCAACATTTTACTGTTAATTTGACACTTTTTTGGATAATTGTATACGATGTTACTTTAAATCGGTCATTTGTTCAAGACAATTTTCCAATATGTATTGACAAATGTATTAGAAGTAGAATTGAAACAGCCACAGCTTTATTTAAAAATTACACCATTATCTCAGTAACATTTTCTCAGTAAATTTTTCTACTTTTTGATATTGATTCAGATTTGACCTTTATTGGTAATTTTTCACCACTCCACTGCTAATTTGACATTTTTTGGATAATTGTATACGATGTTACTTTAAATCGGCCAATTGATCAAGACAATTTTCCAATATGTATTGACAAATGTATTAGAAGTAGAATTGAAACAGCCACAGCTTTATTTAAAAATTACACCATTATCTCAGTAACATTTTCTCAGTAAATTTTTCTACTTTTTGATATTGATTCAGATTTGACCTTTATTGGTAATTTTTCACCACTCCACTGCTAATTTGACATTTTTTGGATAATTGTATACGATGTTACTTTAAATCGGCCAATTGATCAAGACAATTTTCTGATGTGTTATTGACAAATATTTAAGTAATCAAATTGAAACAACCACTGGTTTATTTAAAAATTGCAACGTTTTCTCAGTAACATTTTTTTATTAAATTTTACTACTTTTTGAATATTCATTCAGATTTGGCCTTTATTGGTATTTTTAAACATTCTACTGTAAATTTGACATTTTTTGGATAATTTTATAAGAAGTAACCTTAAATCGGTTATTTCATCAAGATGTATTTCTTATATGTATTGACAAATGTATTAGAGGTAAAATTGAAACAACCATAGCTTTGATTATAAATTACACCATGTTCTCAGTAACATTTTTTCCAGTATTTTTTTCTACTTTTTGATATTCATTCAGATTTTACCTTTAAAGACAATTTTTTCAACATTTTACTGTAAATTTGACATTTTTTTGGGATAATTGTATACGATGTTACCGTAAATCAGTCATTTGGAGAAGACATTTTTTTATATGTATTGACAAATGTATTGGAAGTTAAATTGAAACAATCACATCTATATTTTAAAAATCCACCATTTTCTCAGTAATTTTTCTACTTTTTGATATTGATTCAGATTTGACCTTTATTGGTAATTTTTCAACATTTTACTGTTAATTTAACATTTTTTGGATTATAGAATACGATGTTACTTTAAATCGGTCATTTGATCAAGACAATTTTCTAAAATGTGTTGACAAATGTTTTATAAGTAAAATTGAAACAACCATAGCTTTATTTAAAAATTACACCATTTTCTCAGTAACATTTTTTCAGTAATTTTTTCTTCTTTTTGATATTCATTCAGATTTGACCTTTAACGATAATTGTTTTCAACATTTCACTGTAAATTTGACATTTTTTGGGATAATTGTATACGATGTTACCTTAAATTGGTCCTTTGAAGAAGACAATTTTTTTATATGTATTGACAAATGTATTAGACGTAAAATTGAAACAACCACATTTTTATTTTACAAATACACCAATTTCTCAGTAATTTTTTCTACTTTTTTATATTGATTCAGATTTGACCTTAATTGGTAATTTTCAACATTTTACTGTTAATTTGACACTTTTTTTGGATAATTTTATACGATGTTACTTTAAATCGGTTATTTGATGAAGACAATTTTCCAATATGTATTGACAAATGCATTAGAAGTAAAATTGAAACAGCCACAGCTTTATTTAAAAATTACACCATTTTCTCTAACATTTTTTCAGTAATTTTTTCTACTTTTTAGCTCACCTGACCTAAAAGGTCAAGTGAGCTTTTCTCATCACTTGGCGTCCGTCGTCCGTCGTCCGTAAACTTTTACAAAAATCTTCTCCTCTGAAACTACTGGGCCAAATTCTACCAAACTTGGCCACAATCATCCTTAGGGTATCTAGTTTAAAAAATGTGTGGCGTGACCCGTCAAACCAACCAAGATGGCCGCCATGGCTAAAAATAGAACATAGGCGTAAAATGCAGTTTTTGGCTTATAACTCAAAAACCAGAGCATTTAGAGCAAATCTGACATGGGGTAAAATGGTTGATCAGGTAAAGATCTATCTGCCCTGAAATTTTCAGACGAATAGGACAACCTGTTGTTGGGTTGCTGCCTGTGAAATTGTTATTTTAAGGAAATTTTGCAGTTTTTGGTTATTATCTTGAATACTATTATAGATAGAGATAAACTGTAAACAGCAATAATGTTCAGCAAAGTAAGATCTACAAATAAGTCAGCATGATCAAAATTGTTAGAGGACCCCTTAAGGAGTTATTGCCCTTTATAGTCAATATTGAACAACTTTTCGTCATTTTTGTAACTTGTATAAAAATCTTCTTCTCCAAAACTACTTTGCCAAATTTTACCAAACTTGGCTACAATCATAATACTAGGGTATCTATTTTTTTAAAAAGTGTCTAATGACCCCGCCTACCAACGAAGATGGCCGACATCAGTAAACACATTAACAGGTGAGCGACACAGGCTCTTGAGAGCCTCTAGTTGATATTCATTCAGGATTGACCTTAAACGATAATTTTTTCAACATTTCACTGTAAATTTGACATTTGTTGGGATAATTGTATGCGATGTATATTTAAATCGGTCATTTGAAGAAGACATTTTTTTATATGTATTGACAAATGTATTAGAAGTAAAATTGAAACAACCACTCCACTGTTAATTTGACATTTTTTTGGATAATAGTATACGATGTTACTTTAAATCGGCCAATTGATCAAGACAATTTTGTGATATGGTATTGACAAATGTTTAAGTAATAAAATTGAAACAACAACAACTGGTTTATTTAAAAATTGCAACGTTTTCTCAGTAACATTTTTTGAATTATTTTTACTACTTTTTGGATATTCATTCAGATTTGGCCTTTATTGGTAATTTTTAAACATTCTACTGTAAATTTGACATCTTTTGGATAATTGTATATGATGTTACCTAAAATCGGTTATTTAATCAAGATGTATTTCTTATATGTATAGACGAATGTATTGGAAGTAAAATTGAAACAACCATAGCTTTCTTTAAAAATGACACCATTTTCTCAGTAACATTTTTCCAGTAATTTTTTCTACTTTTTGATATTCATTCAGGATTGACCTTTAACGATATTTTGCAACATTTCACTGTAAATTTGACATTTGTTGGGATAATTGTATGACTTTCTTGGAAAGAAAACAGAGATACGAGCTTGGTAAGTCCTTTGAACATTCAGTGTCATCTGAAGTACCAAAGCATGTTGTTTGAAAAGAGGGACGAAAGATACCAAAGGGACAGTCAAACTCATAAATCGAAAATAAACTGACAACGCTACTGCTTGAAATGAAAAAGACAAACAATAGTCAACACAACATAAAAAACTAAAGAATAAGTAACACGAACACAATTAAAAAAATTAGGTTTATCTTGTGTGCTCCGGAACGGTAAGCAGATCCTGTACTACATGTGGCACCCGTCGTGTTGCTTATGTTATAACAAACATAAGCCAGAAGTTGAACAAACTCTTACATCTGTAATTGTTTCATGATGTCAGATACTATTTGCATAACGAATTATAAGCAAGTTCAGCAAATGTTTTATTAAGATTTTGATCGTTTTTATCAGAGTACCAAAAAATTATATTCAGTAACGTTGGAAATTGTAACCGTATTGTTAATGTATTATTGATTGTTGACGCCAAGCGAATTAAGACTAGGGAATCGTTTCTAAATTCTTTTAAACTGTTCCGAACCATATATTTATTAAATGCATATTAGGTACAATGCATCTCCGCTTCACCATCGGTACATTTAAATTGAATTTTCTTTAATCCCAGGCCTGCTTTTTGCAGCGCCACTTTTTATGCAGTTTTTGGTGGTTTTTGTTGCTTTTCTATCGGTCAAACAAAAAAATTGGACAATCCAAGTTCTTGTATTTGGTGTTTTTTATTCCGTGTGCGTGGTCCTCCCCTTGATGGTCTAAAGATTGCATTACTGATATAAGAAAGGTTACATTTTTAAATGTTATACTTAATAATTATTACTACAGTATAACGTATAGTGATAGATAAACAGTATAGTGATAGATAAACAGTATAGTGATAGATAAACAATATAGTGATAGACGAGCAGTATAGTAATAGACAACCAGTATAGTGATAGATAAGCAGTATAGTAATAGACAACCAGTATAGTGATATATAAGCAGTATAGTGATAGATAAACATTATAGTGATAGATAAACAGTATAGTGATAGATAAACAACTATTAATGCAGCTAGATTTGGACATGCTAGTTGCAACAAGAACAGCTCTAAATCATAGCTGGGTGAATCCTGCAGAACGTTACATGTCCTCATTAAATCTTACCCTTCAACATGTAGCTTTAGAAAGAAACATTATGGATGAGAAATTTGAAAAAGCTGTCAAAAAAAAAATCTTCACTAACAGCTGTTCGTAATCTAGCCGAAAAATGTTTAAGGCCAAATAAAAAACGAAGTTGAAGAGCATTGAAGGTAAATTCCTAAAAGTTATGCCAAATACAGCTAAGGTAATTACCAACAGATTAATAAACAACGTCATTGAATAATTAGAAGAAGATAAAAGACATCAGCATTACTAGTTCCGTTCATCCTCTTTTAATGTGCAGAAGAGGCAGAAAGAGTGGCAAAACATTTGGAAACTACCAAATTCGTCAACTCAACAAATTAGTTTGTAAAAGTCATGGAGAATCTTTTACTCAAAATTTTCTACTTTGTGTTTCAAAAATTTTATCTGACGATAAATCCGGAGATCCTGGCTTTTCACATCATTTTTTAGAAATGGTTTGAATTTCTCATACATCGATAAGGAAACAGATTCAACACCTATTTCTACAATGCAGCTGGAAATACAAATATTTGACTTCATCTGAAATTCGGCCGAATATGCTTCAAAATTCCATCATCCATTATATTAGAAATACTGTGATACTTTCTATATGCCAAGCAATTGCTTGTGTATGTCAATATATAAATCACCTTATTTTCATCTAGCTGCTTCAACACCAACAGCCTTGCAGACGTCTTCTGTCTACAGACAACTTATAACAGGTCTTGAACGAATTTCTGGAAAAACCTCAACTTATTTTTGATAAAAAATTACAAACACTTTCATTACAACATATGGAGACCAAGAAAAAAAACAGTAAAACTACTAATCAGGACATGTTTTAGAAGCCGTTAAACTGATTTATTGTAATTTATTAACATAAAACAAAACACTCTTCAACGAATTTTTAGATGGTGTCATATATTCAAATTTGTCAGTGTTATTGATTCTATGTTCAAAATCATGTTCGACCAATTACATAACCTTGGAAAGACAAATGGCTCAAATAGATTGGCAAAATACCATTGAATCAAAAACATGTTTAGTGAAAGAACGTCATCTATATAGCGGAAAGTAGAGTTAAAGGATATTGCTAACTTCTTATCTTTCTTCCTAAGAAGTTCTTTTTCTTTTGTAGTTCTTTGCTGTTTGGCCGCTGAACAAGCAGTTTTCTTTGAATTTAAAAAGTGGTTTGCTGGATCTTAACCCTATTTCCGGAGTACTAATTTCTGTGTCTACATCCAGGCTTGTTTTCCATCTCGTCGATTTAAGGTTAATGAAATCACGTCTGCAATCATGGTGAACTCTAAGACCTGGAACAGTTAATATTTCTTGTTGTCTGTCGGAGCTGATTTTGTTGATGTTATCACACCCTTTCTTTCCCAGTTTAACTGTTTGTTCGCCGTTTTCCTGAAGCTTGTCTCAAAAGATACAGTTGTCCATTGTGCCATCTGAAATAATAATAATAAATGTTAAAAATCAACCTTTTAGTGTTTTTTTTCATTGAATATATATGCATGTATGTAAATTTGAGTCACGCATTAAACTTTTGGTTTTATTTACAGGATTTTAAAAATATAAAACAAATAATGAATTATTATTTTGCCTCGTAAATTGTATGTATTTATACACATTAGATGAAAACGCAAATTAATAAATAGTATCATTTAGAGCCGCCAATATTTAAACAAAAATGTACATAAACGCATATATGACATACATGAATATAAATAATAAAACGGCAATTTACACTTTAAAATGTATAAAAAGTGCAAATATCAATTGGTATTAAACGAAATAAAATAGTGATGGAAAATATTTAACTTGCAAAGGACAGAATTGCCCATAAAACGTTAAAATTTCAATGTTCTTTCGATAATTGCAAATATCTTATAACGCTAACGGCTTTCCATATTTTTTTTTCATCCGAAATAGCGTAGGCTAGCAGTGGTCACCAAATGCAATTTTTTCGATGTTTTGGATAAATTATAGTAAAGGGTAATTGGTTTTATTAATAACTAAACGACTTATGATAGTTTCTGAGCTTAAATTCAATATAAATGCATAAGAAGACGTCGCAAGAGCCAAGGTGTACACTATTGATTGAAAGATTGTACAAACCAAACAATTGTAATTACTGAACGTTTGTATATGGATTACACACTATAAATATACTTACAATACCACTCAGGGTCTTTTATTTCATTAAAATACTTACCAATACTGGCAAAATCGTCGATACCAAAACAACAAATTCGTCTGCTACATTGCGGTTATTTCCCTTTTGTGAACTCTTTCTCTCTACGGTAGCCCGAACGTAACGTTATTTACACGAAAGTTATTAGAAAATTTGAAATCGAATTTAAGAAATAACTAGCCGATCGATTTTTGTCGATTTTTTATATGTTATTAAGACATATATTATAATTCAAATTCACCAAAAAATTCTTTAGTTGCAATTAGTTTGACGTTAAACTTTATTTTGACTAGACTATAAGGTAACACGATACCGAATGGCATATCTCCCGATTTCCAATTTTTTTGGCATACGTGTTCTTTGCACCGAGTTACATCGAAATATGTAATACAAAATGGGGGTCACCATTTTTGTTTTCTTGGTATTTTCATTGGAAAACGTCGATTTTAGTGACAAAGTTACTTAGGTATAAATAGAGGAAATGCCTGTTTTTCGGCTAACCTTTTTAGATTTTCCAATGGATGGCTATGTTCTTATATACGGAGAACAACAAAAAACTAACATAATATTAAGAATTACAACCTGAATTCATACATGTATAGAAAATCGTATGTCACCATCCTTGTTTTTGAGATAAATGGCTTCAAAATTGATTGGTACCCTTAGAAATTGACCGAAAACGTGTGACGTTATTGAATACAGAATGTAACGTTATTCTCCTCGGAGATTTGAGAAATGGAAAACACAAAATTTGTCGGGATCTGAAGGGTGTTTATTTTATTTTCGTTTCCCCTGTCAGGTTTCCGTAAATTTTCCTAGTGATATGAGATTCTACTGATATAATTTATTTCGTCCTGCACATAGAAATTTCACTAACATGAATTCAACATTATTCTCGTCTAATTTTTACACTTAACGAGCATAATACCTTCATATTTTTGTAAAATTCGAGTGAAAATAACATGAAATTTTGTACGTGTGATTCATTTTAATTACTGAGTTTTGAACTCCATCCTTTATGACAATGGTGGTGTCATTGCTTCATCCATGCAGAAAAATAGTACGCACTTTAAAAATTTGATTCAGTTAACAGTGATATAATTGCAATGTTTATTATTTTATAGAACAAATCTTGAGATCATATATGCATTCGTTATAAGTAAAACAAACTGCGAAACATAAAAGCTTAAGCTTGAAATTCCACATGTAGGAGATGTTACCCGGAGTCTGTACTCTGCGGGCCTTTATAATTTATCAAAATGCCTAATGAAGCAACCTGTGATGAAAAAAAATATAAGAAAATCCAGACGATATGCGCACCTTTATAAAACAGGTACAGAAGTTAAACCTGGAGCAAAAAGACTATCAAGTGTGGGATTGACGGTCGAAATTACACGGGTGAAACAATATGATGTTGCGGTCTCTATTAGTTTCAAGTGGCGATTTTGAATTGTAGGATTGATCGCTGGTAACTTTACGTCCAGTGGCAATTATTTTATGCATGTTCAAGACGCAGTTAACAATAAATAATACATTCCGCATAGCCAAATGGACGCCTCACTTTGGAAGCATTTTACTGCCGGTCGGAAAAAGACCAAGGGACCATATTTTATCCCTATTCACCCTAAGCCTTATGTGTAAATTGTAGGATAAAAACAAAATATAAAATTATGTGCAATATACATTGTCAGAATTAAAAAAAGGTTTTTGCACTCGCTACGAAACAAGTGGAAAGCTCTGCGAGTCTGGCTTTCCATCGTGTTTCTGAAGCTCATGCTAATACATTTTATACTAGTATTACAATATACATACATGTATATGAAATTTTTTTCAGTTATATAGTATATTTATCCACAGAAAAAAATGCATACAGTTCTTTTTTACATGTATATAGATCTATATGGAAGTTGAATGCTTGTTCTAAAAACTCCGTTCAATACTGTGAAACTCCCTTGGCTTGCGACTTGTCGCCAAAAAAGTAGGTTGTCTTTCCTTGAAGGCCAGAAGAAAAAAAATCCATAGCCCCCCCCCCCCCCCCCCCAAATCAAATGGTTGCTGCCTAAGTATGTGAGCAATATGTCCCTCAGGGCCTAAAAAGGCAACTTTGTTAATTTTCTTTCAGTCGTGTAGTCTCCGAACTTGTACATGTACATAATTTCCACCTCAAATCACACAAAAAAAACACACTATACCACCAAATACCCATGCAAGCATAATTAACACGAAAATAAAATCTAAAGGAATTCAAGATCTAGCTATTTTAGCCTCATTTTCCGTTTGAATAATAATTAGTCAGTATTTTGATTGTAAATTTGGAGAGAATTTTTTTTTTAACGAAACCGGTCTGACTATAGCCAGTCCCAACTATTAACTTATGTTTATAGGCGCAAGTGGCAACTTGGGGATGGCTTTAATCAGACTTTCACGGGACCTGCTTTTTTTATTTTATTTTTGCCGAATCAAGTTCCCATGTATTTCTCAGCCTACGTTAACTTTTTCAGGCTTCATTCCGATGTTGCTGTCTATCCCGTGAAGACTTGGTCTATCGGATTACAAATCGAGCACTTTATTTTCAAAATATTTCCGAACTATATATATATCGGATTTACTCTGTACAGAACAATGAATTTCAGAAACTTTTTATACTGGGACATAGAGAAAGATATTCGGCAAAATAACCAAGTAAACCACTTCCTTAACATTCCATAAAAACAAACTACATTTGTATAAGTTGCAAAGTCTGCTTGTATTGTGCATTATCGCCTAATTCTATCCTTTTTTCATCCAGATAAATTTTCTTTTTCCATATTGCCCGAGCGGTGTTTTTGACGACCATTTTAACACGAATTAATAGATGCACCAACAATCCCCCGTGTTTATTACACATCATCCTAAGTTTCTATAGATTATATTTCTACTTTCAAAACAAAATTTCATGGGAATACGGCGTTCATCATGAAAAAGTATTTATTGCAAACATACATGTATACCAAGAATAAAGACTTGTGATAAAACTCAATCTATTATATGTAGATAAATCATTCAGATGCTTAAATTTTAACGAAACAGAATATTTAAAAGTAAAGTAATACATTTTTAAAGATTAACAATGAGCAATAATAAAAAAAAGTTATGAGCACTTTATTTATCGGTCAGGCCATAAGTCTGGGCAGAGTCGATGTTGTAAGGTCAAGTTTTATAACTCTTTAATTATTATTTTTTAAAAGATCCGTTTCTTATATCTCAGAATATTTTATGTCAGAATCTTCCTTGACATCAAATTTGAAGTCGAAAAAAGTTATAAACAATTTAAATCGGTCAGGACATTAGTCACGGGAAAGATGTAGATGATCAGGTCAAGTTTTCTTTTTTTTCTTGTATTATTGTATTAAATGTTTTAATCTGCCATTGTATTGAGTTTGTTTATCCTGTTAGTAATTAATTAAAATCGCTGGTTCATAGCTGTCAGGAGATAAGAAGTTTCAAAGTCAATTTAGTCAGATCAAGTTTTCTAACTCATATAAATATGTTTTTCATTTTTTTCCTTTCCGATTAAGTATAAGTTCTCATCTTGCTTGGTTCAAAATTTCAAGTTAATCCTCCCAATAATAAAAAAAAGTATTTAGCATTTTCATTTCTGTCAGGACATTGTCAGGTTGTAAGAACATTAGTCAATCTCCGTACAGTAATCGTTTCCGTTCCGGAACTTTTTTCCTTTACTCCAAGTATCCAGAAAAAGTTTCCATTAAAAATGTCACATAAATACCCAATATTTTTTTTTATAATTTTATCACTTTGTGATTGCAAAACCTGATTCATTGGCTTGAATGTGTGAACGTTATTCGATAACGTCAGGAACGATAACTCGTGGCGTAACGTCATTCGGTATCGTGTTACCTTAATGAGAATACAAATGCATTTTGACATTAATTTTGTCCCTGTTGAGTACAATTTTGAAAAATATATCAACAGAAAATATAGGAATAGTTTAGTTTATTCAAATGACATATAACTGGACTATATAGGAATAGTTTAGTTTATTCAAATGACATATAACTGGACTGGTATATAATTAAAATTGTTAGTTTTAAATATGGTAAAGTTTTATTCTAAATATAACCAAAAAAACAAAAAAACTACGGACTGGTAATCGGAGATTTGGAAACCGAGATAACGATTAGTGAAAATTCTAAGCGCAGAATAATGGACAGTGCTTATAAACAATAAAGATATTATGTATATAAATAAATTTCATTTCAGCGTTTTACCTACACTTTTATGATTATGTTCACTTATATTTGTAGACATACTTGATTGAAAGTATAAAGGGGAGAATGAGAAAAATTTACCCAGACAAGTTCAATCTGCCATACGCCAAGTAGGAAGGTGGGGACACGCAGGGTTGTCACTAAATGTCAAAATTGTTGCAGAAAAAAAAACTACAGGCAAATGCTGTATTAAAACACACAACTTTCTGGATATTACATCTTTTATTTTGGAAAAGAAAAACTGCAAAGTTATAGACTATCTTAATTATCTTTCGGAAATTCAAGCGCAGTATGCCAAGGATAAAAAGGACGCGAGCGATGATTTGGTTAGGAATGCCATGGTATACAATCTAATTCCCTCATCACATGATATTCCAAAGGATGGAAATTGTTTATTCCACTCAATAGCTTTTGATGTTGGAGAGCTTGACAACGTTCAATATAGACAGGAAGATATCAGAATGGCAGTAGTTGTCTATTTAAAATCAAATCCCACTCTCCCGAACGGCGAAGCTTTAGTTGATTTTGTACCTAATAGAAATTGGGAAGACTATTTAGATGGTCTCGCTGGTGACGAATGGGGGGATCACATATCTATTGTTGCTATAAGCAATATTTATAATGTCCAAATTAATATTGTGTCAAGCCAAGACACACGACTACAAGAAATATTGCCATATGTCTCAAACATGGACCAAGATAGAAATATTTATCTTGGTCATGAATGTGAGGTACACTATATTTTTTTTTAGAAAATCTGGTATCACAAGACTACCAAAACAATTCTGTAAACTCCGGTAATGACTTGCTTTCCACTAATTCAAATACTTTTTTCTCGGTAAAAAATTCTTCTGGTTACATTTTATAAGTCATATTAGTATTAGCGATTCTGAAAACCAAGCAGACAGTAATGATGATAGAGAGTCACCTGACTTCAATGAAAATAATAATATTTCGACCGATATTGAAAACAATTTTAATGACGAAAAAGATGATTCCGGCAATATTCATTGTGATGTACCTATACAGGAAAAAAGACCGAAGAGAAAAATTATTCCTCCGTCTCGATATTCACCATGTCAACTTCAAAATGTAGCTCGAAGAAATAAAAGAAACACCAGAATGCTATACACAAGAGCGTCAATGTTTACACTTTTTACAAAACTTCCAAGGGAAATACAACTGAAGATATTGTTCTTATTAATAGGATCCTCTGCAGCTTGTATTGGTATTTTAAATCGTGTTTGTACACATTTTAGACAAATGATCGTTGGAAGTATAAACCAACTTCCAAAGGTTTATATAAATTCCGGTACAATGACACGGTTGACAAATAAGGTAACGAATGAAATGAGTACTGAGTTTGATGGAAGGATATATGAGTTTTCATTGCGTTTTCTTTGCATGCCATCAGGTAGAAGTAGTGGCCTTATGATCAGTATAAAAGATATTTTTAGAGTCTATACGAAATGGTTCAGCGGGTATATTACTATTAAAAGTTCAGATACACCCGGATGGTTTTACATAACTGACTTTTATCTAAAACATGACGATGATTACTTCTACTAAGAATGAATATTAGTTCAATATTATAGCAGAAATCAAATACTGTATTGCGTCTTAAGAGTCTCGAATTAATATCAAATTTGAATCTATAAACGGTGGTTTGAAGTGAAATTAAATCACATTTATAAAAAAACAAAATTTTGTTTTTGTTATATCCTACATGTATCTATGTAAACATATAAAGTTTCGTGTATTAGAGGTTTCTCAACATCTTACGAACGGACGAAACTCTACGAACGTATCGTTATGGAGCAGTAATTTTGTTATTATAAAATCCATAATAAATGTCTACCGATACTGCCGTGTGTTTAAAAGACAAAAGTTAACAACTTAATATCCTTTTTTGCATCCTTGCATTTTATTGTGTTCATTGAACATCCGAGTTCCAATTTATATTCTGTTGTTTACTGTTTCGTTTTCTTACGTTGAGTTCCGTTTGTCGTATATATGCGTTCGATTTGTCTCCCTTTGCCATTGAAAAAAAGAACTTGTTTTATGTAATGTCCTTGATTAAAAAAAAATCAACATGTTTGGAAAAGGATTGATTAGTGATTGAAATAACACAACTTTAATATATTTTTTATATCCACACGTTCCTTCTATGGGTCAAATTGGTTTGAGTCACTATGAGTTTCGTTTTTTCGTGTCGGAGAGTATCTTGGATAGATATGTCGTAACAAAGCTTCTTTATTTTTAATATTTATTGGGAGTCAGTTAAAGAAATTTAAAAGTGCACTCGATCTATATATCGTTAGAACTAGAGTTTTGTATGTTCTTGTAGAAAGTACGAGTGCTACAGCCCTTACAAAACTGGTCATAGTTATCAAAGGTACCAGGATTATGATTTAGTACGCCGACGCGCGTTTCGTCAGCATAAGACTCATCAGTGACGCTCAGAGTCACATAGTTATTAAAATACATATTTTTATAAATTACACCCCTTACTAAAAAGAAAAAATGAGAAATAAGACAAACAGAAAAAATATGCACAGTATGCCATAGAAGCTTAAAGAAAATAATAAACAAGAAAAAAATATGTATATACTGGTAATTACTAATAATACTTTAATGGAAACATACGCACATATAATAAGAAAAGAAAGACCATGATAACAAAAAAAAACCACAATGTAGAAGTTTAAATATGTAGTTTAATATTTTCCTTGTATTTTCATGTTAAGTCTGCCAATTTCTAACAATAATTGATTGATTGTTGGTTGCTTAACGTCCAGTGGCAAATATTTCATGCATATTCAGGACGAGAACAAGTTTACAATAAATACAATAGGTAGGTTGTTGTAATAGAGGCCATCTAGGATTATGGTCGGGGAAATTTGGACTGCCACTGGAAAATGAGGTTATATTGGATAGGGACAGAAATTTTGCCTTGCAACAGGCCACCTACGGACCCCTCAAAGAGTTGTTGCAAGGGTTCTTAACGTGCAAAGAGCGTGGCACTCTCTTTACACGAGGCATCGGATTTAACGTCCCCTTCTGACGGACGTGACTGCGAACTTGATACATCCCGCACAGCCAAACGGACGCCCCACTTCAGCAAGCGTTTTACTGCCGGTCGGGAAAAGACCAAGTGACCATATTTCTATACCCCAGTCACCCTTGGGGAGATTTCTAACAATATATCAATAAGAAGAGATCATTTGGATGTTAGTGGTTGGGGCAAAGAAGTTTTGCGGAACTTATTGGGATGTTTTCTTTTCAAATTTAAATCGAAAGGCGTTCACTCCTAGATATATTTTATGTCATTTTATGGTCATTTTTATAAATTTTCTGTTTACAAAACTTTGAACTTTTCGAAAAACTAAGGATTTTCTTACCCCAGGAGTAGATTACCTTAGCCGTATTTGGCACAACTTTTTGGAATTTTTGGTCCTCAATGCTCTTCAACTTTGTATATGTTTTGGCTTTTTCACTATTTTGATCTGAGCGTCACTGATGAGTCTTATGTAGACGAAACGCGCGTCTGGCGTATGAAATTATAATCCTGGTACTTTTGATAACTATTTACCTTATGTCCGCGAAAGAATTTTTACCGTTAATCAACTTCTAGCTAAGATTCAAAAAGATTCCTACCCCTTTCCATCCATGTATCTATATTTACCCTTTTCACATATGCTAAATAGTGATGTTGTCATAATATTTATTAAAATGTCTTGTACGATTACTGTCCTTTGGTTAAATATTATATATTCTTGGCTAAAATTTATAGATCAATAGTACTTTCAACTGTGTTGATTGAACAGTAAATTGTATATTATATATTATATAATATTATTAATTCGTATATTTTAACAAATTTGATTCGTTTAGAGACAGTCACATGTTAAACTATATTTTCGAAGGTAGAGAGAAAACGGCGGATAGTAAAAAGCATATTGACCGGCAAAAAGCATATCGCACGGTTATTTTTAGAATATCTAAAAACCGATATACTTTGTGACGTCATGTAATGAATTTCAAGATATTGTTTAATGTTTTATAACACATGATATCTGTCGTCGATTATTTGCCAAAAAATCTTTAAATACATTAAGATGTAAAAAAAAAAAGTTAAAGAAATAACAACTAATATGTTGTTAATGTCAAGGAGACAATGTAATATCTATAAAATTCCAATAATCCTAAATGACGATTTTGATACAAATATGGTCGGAAATTAATAATATAACAAATATAGCCTTTGTATGAGGTCAATACAGGATATATCGACCCAAAGAAGTATATCGACCTCGGACTTCGTCCTCAGTCAATATACTTCTTTCAGGTCAATATATCCTTGTATCGACCTCACATAAAGGCTGTATTTGTATAATATCAAATAAATATAATATGTATTTGATTCAAAATGTTTTTAAAAAATCAAGCATGCATATTTTACATGTGTAAAAGACATTTCAAAGGGAAGAAGAGCACAGCCGATAATCCAATGTTATGAGATAAATTACTGCTCCCTCTATTCACTGTCGATGTTCTCTTAACATGATAACGATTTTTTTTCGTGTTGAATGCCGTTTGTTGACCAACATAATATGCTATAGAATTGAACTACTTATGTTTCTTATATTTACATTTAGTCACTGGTGGAGAGATGACTGTCACTGGCAATCGCATAATTTTTTATTTTTTTTCAAGATGTGTTACTAAAAAAATGAGATATTTTCATTGTAATATTTTCAATTCATCTATTCACTTCATATATAGATATGGTTTTCCAATGTTAATCTAAAGTTGATGTCATGCAAAAATAACAGGCGTTGTAACTTCACAACTGTACTTTAATAATCAACTGTTATTGACTATGAAAGCGAAACTCTCCACCATACATGTGTCATGCAATGTTCATTTTCTTTCAAATTTATTGTATGTATATTCTAGACATTGTTTTTACCTTTATATTCGACAATGTTCCAAAGTTTTGTTAGATGATTTAGTCGATGATGTGATATATGAAAATGTAGCCAAAAAGGGAAACAATTTCTACATAATTGTACACAGACTGCTTTTCAAAAAACTGTCGTGAAAAGTATAGTTTACGGATACTGGAATTGATTTCTCCATGGGATTCTTGGTAAATTAAAAGTATTGCATCAAGTCTATAATCCAAGTCTCAAGCTTTTTGTTTGTACTAATTCATCTTTATTTTTATATCATATATGTATACATACCTATTGTGAAGCTTAACTGAGTAGATACCAAATTAAAAGTCCTGATATTTTTAATAAACCCAAGGCTTAATTATGTACGGCTCAAATACAGGGATCGTAGTAGAAAGAAAATCAGATGAATAGAACAACTAGTTGGCTGCTGTTGTCTAAAACGAACATAGTCCCTAGTGTGAACAGTGTATAACTTACCATATTTTTTATTGATACACTTTCCCAATAAATGTTTGATATCTAATGCATGAAATTATATGTAATGGGGGGTGGGGTGTGACATTACATGTTAAAATCCTTTGGATGAATAAGTAGTGATTTGGTCCAGTTCAAAAAGGTCAAATTTTAGTACGTCTTAAGCTGTCAAACTTAATTCTAGACCCTCTTATTAATATTTTCAGTTAGTGCTGGTATATCTTACTATCATTTTGGTATTATTTGTCCCATTAGTAGTACACTACACTGTAAAACAAAATTTAAGAAAGAGCAGGTGCGATTTTTTTAATTTGAATTTATTGTCATAAAGAAATGCACTACGAAATAAACTGTGTTCTCGGACCATATATGTTGATTTTTGGGTATTTTTTACTACAACAAGGTGCTGTAAAACTGAATGTAATTCAACAAAATATTAAATAGAATTAGAAAAAATATCGTTTCAAGATAAAGATAAATAAAAGGTTTCAAAATGTTGTCTGCATTTAACCAATATTTGGATGAAGTGTATGGTATTTTTTTTTAACTATTACCATATACCAAGTTATTTAAGTTTTTCTGGATTGTTTGTTTTGAAGCAATTAGTTCATATATTTTGGTATGTTTTTAAATAGCGCTAGAAAGCGCAATTTTCTTTGATTGATATCTTAAATTGAAAAAAACAATGCCATTTTCAGTCGTCAATAAGTATATCTTAGTTTAGGCAACAAACCAGTTGGTTTAGCCTAGTAGTTTGTTTTCCTTTTGCCATAGGTGCTTTTCATATTAATTTACACATTTTTTATTTGAAATTGACTGTGTTAATTTTTTTGACTTTCCAGTTAATTTTTGAATGATGTATACAAATATTAACTTTTACGTATTTTACTTTTTATACAGATTTATGTAGAGGTAAACAGATTTATTTTTTGAACCCCTTATCATAAGAAGATAAGACGATTGTTTTTTTTTTTTAAATTGTAGTACCTTGTAGGATCTTGTAGATTACACATACCGGTATCCAAAAAAAAAAAGACTTGCATATACTAGGTATAACATGAATGCTAACGTGAATGAATTTTTAAAGTACATTTGATTAACATTAATCTGGTCATATAAAAATTTAATAGTTTCTCATTCATCATGGTATACAATACAGTTTCGATCCCATAATGTTTGTACGGAAATTTGCATTAATTCAATTGTGTAATGATAATAAACTTTCATGTGCTACTTTAAGTCTAAGAGATAAAAGTGGTCATTTTTTTTTTTTACATTTTTATCTTTTTGATTTTTATTTGAACACGAACACAAGCGGATTTTTGAACAAAAAAAATATGAGAATCTTTTAACACGTCTCTTAGTATGTTCAACAATGCTTTGCAAATACAATCGGAATCTTAGGGAAAACGGCATTTTTGTGGCATTTTATCAAATAAAAAAAAACACGGGTGACTGGGGTACAGAAATATGGTCACTTGGTCTTCTCCCGACCGGCAGTAAAACGCTTGCTGAAGTGGGGCGTCCGTTTGGCTGTGCGGGATGTATAAGTTCGCAGTCACGTCCGGTCAGAAGGGGGACGTTAAATCCGATGCCTCGTGTAAAGAGAGTGCCACGCTCTTTGCACGTTAAGAACCCTTGCAACAACTCTTTGAGGGGTCCGTAGGTGGCCTGTTGCAAGGCAAAATTTTTGTCTCTATCCAATATACCCTCATTTTCCAGTGGCAGTCCAAATTTCCCCGACCATCATCCTCTATTACAACAACCTACCTATTGTATTTATTGTGAACTTGTTCTCGTCCTGAATATGCATGAAATATTTGCCACTGGACGTTAAGCAACCAACAATCAATCAAATAAAAAAAAATATTTTGACTTAAATTGGTACAAATAACCTTCATACGTTATCATATGATAAGATGGTGGTCTGAGCTGATATCTGCTCCTCTCATAACTCTCACGTCTTGTAGTGAGCTTCTCCATCTCTGACTTATCATGATGTGGTCAATCTGATTTTTTGTTTTCCCATCAGGTGATTCCCATGTCTCCTTGTGTATGTTCTTATGTGGAAATAAACTGCCTCCTATCACAAGCTCATTCATCTCACAGAATTCAACTAGCTTTTCTCCATTCTCATTTATTTCTCCTAGACCATGTTTTCCTAGTGTTTTCTCTCTGTCCTTGTTCTCCTTTCCAATCTTAGCATTCATATCACCCATGACTATTTTGATGTCTCTTTTGGGGATGTTGTCCCAAACATGTTGTAGTTGTTCATAAAAACAACCCTTTACATCATCTTCGGCATCATTAGTTGGTGCATAACACTGTATGATAGTTATGTTTTGGCATTTAGCTTTTAGTCTCACCCACATTATTCTCTCATTTCAAACATCACAAACATGACAAAAAGTAAAATTACTTAATTGTTAATTAAAAATTCATTGACAATTATACCACATGCTTTAAATCAAATTCTAGCTGTATTACAAAAATATGCATGGAATTTCAAAAAAAGAAGAAAGCAATTTCTGTCTGTGTTGGGGTCATGCTGTCTCATTGCCATACATCACATCTCATGCAAACCATGCTAAATTACAAGAATCTTTACTCTTCTAATACTGTGAATATTCCATCAAGTTTTCAAGTTTATATAATCATGATAAGTATAATGTATTTCCTTCAAATACTCAAAAATGTGCGAGTAAATTTATTCCCAAAATAATAATAATTTATATTAAACAATGCCAGGACAATAAACATGATAAATGTGAGATTTATTATTGCAGTTACAGAAAATCCTGGATACAGATAATGCATTGTAATACCATCATTTAAATAAATTTATATTTTTTTATGCAAACATTAACAATTATCATGATTATATAAATAACCAATTTTATTTTAGACAAGAACAAGAAGAAAAGAAAACATCGCATTTTCTGATTTCCAAGTACATGTATAAACAACGCAAGCTACATTTGTGTACATGTACAATACATATATACATGTATGTACAAAATGGCAAAGAAAATACTCATAATTGTTTTGTTAAAAATTAAACATTATGTGGCTGTTATACAGATGTTTTGCTCATTATTGAACCCAACATCAATATCATATGTCTTTAAGATGAACAACAACTGCATGATTACAACACTGCTTTATGCTTTTGAACTTTTTGTACACCTCGGCCTGTATTCAGTGTTTATATGAAATGAACTTGAAAAATTATAAATCATGATTAAATATGATTTTCTTGTTCTCTCATGTCTCTGCAGGTGGCCAAAATATATACAACTATTTTTCCCTGATGGAGAGTTGTTTCATTGGCAATCATTTTTTTTATATGTCGTATTCTTACTTTTATAATTACATTTACATGTACATGTATTATTTGTAAATCAAACTAGTGGTGCTTCAGTGAATTTCATGCCTACATGCCTTAGGTTTCTTTTTGTATCCTTTTTGATAAGTTTTGCAGAGACCATGATCACACCAGAAGATTTCACAGAATTTTGGCAAAGTAATGTGGCCAGCGAGGCAGAGGCAAAATTGAAAGGGGAGATACCACAGACAATCCAACCATCAGACTTCTTACACGTCAGGAATTACCTCCTACTGAGGCTCCTGTAGACAAACGCACAAAGGCCTGGAGCCATTAATAATATCACACAGCAATCGATGGAAAGGGCTCATACCGACAACGACGGAGCAGTTGTGATGGTAAGTTAAAGTATGACTACTATAATCAGTTTGAAAAACAGATGTGTTAGTAAAGATTAAAAGCAACGCAACATCGATTGTTAGAAGGACTACAGCAACAGATTGCAATGAATCTTTAGAGACAGTTAAAATTGCTAAAAGAGAAGCAGTAGTATGACTATAATATAAGTTTGATGAACAGTAATGGGAGTAAAAAAAAGATCATAAAACTTGTCGTGTTTTATACACAGTAGTATGATACAAAGTTAACAGATACTGCAACTAATTATCTTTTATGTTTAATTTAAAAAGCAAAATAAATTATCATTTTAATTCCAAAAAGCTACCATTTTAACGTAAATAACTTTACGGTATGTTAAAAAAAAAGCGATAGTTAAATACATAGTTACCAGCTACCGCAAATAAGTTAACAATTACCGCAAAACGTTACCAATTCACCAGTAATGAGGAAACGGTATTTTGCAACTTTAATGCGGTTATTGGACACAAAGTAAGCAATTACCGTAAAAAAGTCGACTTTTACCGTCAAAAAGTCACCAACTACCGCTTTATTGGTCACTTTTCACCAAAGAAGGGTCATAAAATACCGTCAGTATTTGCAGTATATAGTAACACTTTTGCGGAAACTGGGAACAAGTTTGACATTTTTTTAACATGAATACAATATGAATTAAATTAATTTTGGGATGAACTACTCTAACTTTGAAAAAGAGATCACCAGCAAATCGATCCACCAAAGATATAGAGACAATAAACTGGTGGAACACATGATATTTGTTTACTGCGTGACTTCAGAAAATGTTTTAATAGTAGATAAATTTTGGTATATTATTTTAAAAGATGATAATGAACCTTGTTAACTAAATGGTAAACCCATAATTGAGTACCAACTTTAACTACGTTGACCAAAAAACTTCAACCAAATCTTGAAGTATGCACTACATGTATCATAAAGTATTTGTTTAAGGAGGTTCTGAGATGACTGATGTGCTGTTATTATACATGTATAATGTCAAGTTTCATGGAAGAGTTTTTATTACTCCTGATGTGCATAATAAATTCATATACTAATTAGTATTCTAATTAATAGATTTTTCTTTTGTTTTAGATGATAAAATTTTATACCAAAACGTTATGTTGTATTGCTATTAAGACAATGGCAATCATATTTGGGGCTGTTAGTTCCAGGGGAGAGTTAGCAGCCAGGCTTTTGAGGGCTTTCTATAGTGAGGAGGAAGTGAGGGATGCAGAATCCCTTGGTAACCTTAGAAATGGTGCTGTTATTAACAGGCCATAAGATATCCACTACAGCAACCCAGGTAAGGGTCAATGTATACTTTTTTATTGCTTAAATAAAGTTCAAACTGCATTTGTGAAAAGCCAGACTTAATTATTGTATGCTGTTCCCTAACCCATGGATAAAAAATAATGTTAGGTAGGTGAAATAAAACAATGTGGCATATATATTTATACTATGGGAAGTGACTTATTTTTACATGGGCACCCTTTTCATATGTTCTACCATGCAGTAGTTACATTATCACTAATGTTAATTACCATCATTTGTTGAAATCTGAAACAAATGAGTTGTTCAGTGTGGTTTACTGTGGGTAAGCTCCTCTTCTTGGAAAATGGCTAGTCTATACTTTCTTTCCTTGGAACTTTCACACCAATATTATTCAGTAGATGAAACACCTAAATCTGTAAATACATGTATAGACAATTAACAGTTTCAGAGAATGACAGATAAGAGACTTTACGTAATTACTCTAATTATAATTTATAACATTTTTAGTATTTGACAGTTTTGAAAAGATATATGTCAGGCTTTTATGTCATTTCGATAATGCAAACGCTGTATAAAAATAGAAACACTTTAACAAATAGTCAATGTCAATGAAATATGACTGAAGGTACATGGCTTAACAATCTCAAAGGATTGCATATCTACTTTTGTCTTTGAACTGAGAATAATTCAACACCAATGAACAATTAGTGAAAGGTAATGTATATAAATGACTGAAACCTATACAATAGAATAGCATCTACTTCCATGAGTGGGGCGAGTTGACATTAATTAAATTCATTGTGATCTATCTATTCGTCATGCTTTAGGCCAGAGATATGGGGGGTTACTTCCTATATTTTTAGTGGTATGAGTGTGCTGCAGACAGGGTCCCTTTTTCATAATTAGCTGGCTAGATCAGGGTCACTTTTTCATGCCTCGCTTGTGAGAAACAGGTTTTTGTTTTGACTGTTTCTATACTATGTGATCTAGAACATGGAATACATTTTCTGAGCTTGTTTAGAACAGGGTATGTTTTTTTCAATATTTGATAATTGCCTTTAAATATGGTTAGAACATCGAAGGTATGATTTGGCAATTGCTGACGGCACATTTATACTTTGCAGGATAGTCAGTATTCCCTTCCCCACTCCCGGAGAGTGAGGTCAGTTGGTAAAGACCTTATTTCATTGTATTTTACTCTTTACACACGTGCAGAAGTTGGGTGAGTTGGTAAACAAGAGTGTGGCAATTTTTTACTTTTAGGAAGTGGGACTACTGTGGATTCTTTATTATTCGTTGGATACCAATTTTCGTGGCTTTCGTGGGTACAGATGAACCTCGAAACTAAATGTTCAACAAATTACAAATTTTCTATAAGCCTGTATGCAGACTTCGGCAAAACTACGAAATTGAATATCCACGAACATGCAAGTTTTTATGTATCCACGAAAATTGATACCCACGAAAATAAATTAATCCACAGTAGTTGGTCAAAATGTAGGGCAATTATGTGTTTGTGTATGAATTGTCATGTATTCCAAACTTCGAATGAATAGAAACAGGCGAAATTTTCTTAACCATAACAGAACAGTAGCGTAAAGTGCCTGAGATTTCTCCCACTTCATCTGCAATGGCGGTTCATATCAACAAATTTTCTCTTTTCTCTTGTAGAGGTCATTACTGCACTCAAAGAAACTAATCTTTCAGTGAGTGATGATTTAGAGTCTCTTGTTGACTTTTGGGCGAATATTGGCAAGTACAATAAGGAAGTTATGAAAACATGACGAAGGAAAATTGGATAGGTTAAAGATCATAGATTATCAAAGGATTACACACAAAGGCAAGCAGCACAGCCACCAGGTATGTCTTACTTATGTTTAAAATTCATTACTTTGATTTATTTTTTTAAAATATAATGCTTATTTCTGTAATTTCATTTGGCTATATCAAAAATAGCATTGATTGGCAATTCATCATGCATCAATTCTATTTTTGTTTACTTTAACAGAAATATGAACTTCAAACAATCGAAAATAAAGAAAATGAAAGAGAAATTGTTACATCTGCAGAAACTAGTGCTCCAACAGTTGAGTATATAAGTCCTCCTAAGAGAAGGGCTACTACCACAGTTCAAACATTATTTTTTACGAGCAAACACAATAGAGGGTGGATGATAATTGATTGATTGCTTAACGTCCAGTGGCAAAAATTTCATGCGTATTCAGGACGAGAACAAGTTCACAATAAATACAAAAGGTAGGTTGATACGATATAGGCCATCTTGGATGATGGTCGGGGAAATTTGGACTACCACTGGAAAATGAGGGTATCTTGGATAAGGACAGAATTGTAACCTTACAACAGGCCACCTACGGACACCTCAAAAGAGTTGTTGCAAGGGTTCTTAACGTGGAAAGAGCGTGGCACTCTCTTTAAACGAGGAATCGGATTTAACGCCCCCCTTTCTGACCGGACGTGACTGCGAACTTGATACATTCCGCACAGCCAAACGGACGCCCACTTCGGCAAGCGTTTTCTGCCGGTCGGGAGAAGACCAAGTGACCATATTTCTATACCCCAGCCATCCTTGGGGATATTTGAGAATATACACCACAGAGTAAACTATATAACACCTTTCTATCATTTTTGAGCTGAATGGAGCTAAATGTCAAATTTTATTTCAGAAAAAATAAAACCGAAAGAAAATTATTGTGATCTAAAGAAAATATGAAATAGGCACTGAAATAATAAAAATTGGTATGATTGTAAATAAAACAACTCTACAGCAGATATTAATTGTTGTGATTGTTGGCAAATATAGGTTAATTGTACAGCCTTCAACAACAAAGGGAGCTAGTTCTTGACTTGATAAACTAATAAACCACTTTTCATATTTGCTCTAAATGCTTCGGTTTCAGAGTTTCAGAGTTATATGCTAAAATCTACAATTTACCCCTATGTTCTATTTTTAGCCATGTCGGCAATCTTGGTTGGTTGGCTTGATCACGCCACACATTTTTTAAAACAAGATACCCTAATGATTATTGTGGCCAAGTATGGTTAAATTTGGCATGGTAGTTTCAGAGGAGAAGATTTTTGTATAAGATTACAAAAATTTACGAAAAATTTGTAAAAAATTACCCTAAAGGCCAAACTCCTTAAGGTTGTACCTAACACTACAGGGAGATAACTCTGTAAAATCAGCTAAACGTTTTAATTACGTTGTGTTGTAAAGGAAATATCAAGCTTCTCAATGATCAAATTTGGTGTTTGTCAAATTGCTATATAACCAGTGTAATTTTTCTGACAAAACGGTTGGTTCAAAATTTTTGAAATTTTTATATTTTTGTTTAAGGGTCAAAGTAAATACATTGTCAAAATTTTATGAAAATTAAACGAGCCAAATTAATTTTAGTGAACGTGTTGGGTACCACCTTAAGAGGTTATCGGACCCTTTTGGTCATGTTGACTTAGATCTTACTTTTCTGATCATTATTGATGTTTACAGTTTATCTCTAATTATAATAACATCAGAAGATCAAGGATTTATGAGGAACCTTCAACCTTAGTGTTGCAGGTAAAAGGTTTAACCCGATAAACTTCCAGAAGTCCATGAAACCAGTCACACTTTCAAGGTCAGCATTACTTCATTAGAAACAGACTGTAAAATGGCCTTCTTTCAGCCTAATGAGTGTTTGAAATAGATTTTATTTTTAACAGTAATATTATTTTTTTTTTTAAATGAAATGACAATGCTCTTAAAGGGATTCTTTTGACAGTTAGAACAATTTCATGCTTCACAAATAAGTAACCAGAAAAGACAGTACCCAAAATCATAATTGTAGACACATTCATATTCTTGTGTGTTGTCATACTAAGATTATTCTTTTCCTGCCAGAAGTGCTTTACACGAGGCATCGGATTTAACGTCCCCTTCTGACCGGACGTGACTGTGAACTTGATACATCCCGCACAGCCAAACGGACGCCCCACTTCGGCAAGCGTTTTACTGCCGGTCGGGAGAAGACCAAGTGACCATGAAGACCAAGTGACCATATTTCTATACCCCAGTCACCCTTGGGGTCAACTCTGAATGAATTAAACACAAGAAACTATAATTAAAAATCACAAGACTAATAATGGTCCTGACTTGGGACAGGTGTAAAATTGCGGCGGGGGTTACCCATGTTTATTAGATTTCAACCACTCGCCCCCCCAAAAAAAACAAACAAAAAAAACACCTCTAGCCATGTAGAAAAGTAAACGCATAATAATACGCCGTTACGCACATTACAATTCAGTTCGAGAGAAGTCCGAGTCCGATGTCAGAAGATGTAACAAAGGAAAATCAATAAAATGACTATTTAAATAACACTTCAGTTGATTAGCCGAATAATGGAAGAGTCCGTAATGCCTGTGTATTCACAAAAACATCAGTGAGCAGGGTGCGGGTGTCAACTTCGGTAACATGAGGGCTCAAAGCTACGATGGAGCTGCCAACATGTCCCATAAATATAACGAGGTACTGGCCAGAATATCGAACATTATACCAAAGAGAACATATACATATCCATTGTAAATGACATTGTCTGAATTTAGTGGTAGTGCACAGTCGTAAGGACAATTCGGTGCGTCAAAAAAATAGAATTTTCCTACGATTATTATCCAAAGCAACTACAAACTATCATTGGGTTTACAGTATACGTATTTGACATTTTCCCGTGTTGCTGTTTATTTATTTGTCCAACATCATTTTTGTCACTAACAGGTTTATTCTATTATGAAGATTTAAAAATTTATAGAATATACAAACTCTTTCTTTTGTAGGTTTCAAAGTAAATTTTGCAAGGCTGTTGTGTGCAAAAAATCAACTCAATGAGTTTGAATACAATTGATACAGGAAATCGGCAAAACTGTTGGAAAACTTGAAGGCATTCAGTTGGATGACTGCATTGATAAAAATTAAAGAGATGGCACCAAGTCTGTTTATATTATTAAAGACCTTGTCTCTTCTTTTGCAAATAAGATTTCCGAGAAGGTTTCAAAGCATGAATTTAATTCTACTGTGGTCAATCGAAATTTCTGGAAACCTAAAACCATAGAAGAATATTTTATAATGTACAATAAGCTTTTAACTGGATTACAACTTCTCTCAGATATTTAAAAAAAAAAGGAGATAAAGTATGCATGCTTATAAAACAAAAATCACAATCATACTTCAAATAACGTAACTTAAATATATCTTTCGTCCCTCTTTTAAAATGGCCTACTCTATAAGGTAAATATTAAACTTGATGTCAAGTGCTTATATAGACGGGATAATAAAATTGAATTATAAAATAAAACTATACAAAATTAAACCAATACATGGCATTTCCAAAGAGTTGTATATTTTTTGGCAGCGTGCCTACCACCAGCAACACTATTTCCAAGTATGTCCGTAAGCTGATGACGTTGCCTTTTCTACCAGCAGGTCATACAAGACAACATTTCAGGCGCCTGAAACAGCCACAGACAGACCACCTTCAACGAAGGTTAATGAAGTCAAAGCTAATAAAAATAGCCCTTGATTTTTTTATTATTGAAAAAGGGAGCATTAAGTGAGTTTAAGTAAATTTTAGGAAGAATATCGGGTGATCCTTGTTCGGGGAAACTTAATTTTGATGTTTAATTACCAATATCAGATGAATTGATGTCCCTGGATTAACCAAACAACAGACTTTGGAAACTGAGGTACGTTCAATAACATCATGTCTTACCATTATCCTCGTCAATCTACGGACTGAATTATCAAACTTAATATTTGGAGCCTTTTTCGGCCTTAAGTCATATAGTATACGACGATCTATACACTCAGCACGAGAATCTCTCATTAAAAATGTTGTTCCTTCATTTTTAATTAACCATATGAGCCATTCCGTTTTGCCCAGAGCCATACAAATCTTACTGCAAAAACATCGATGGCAGGAAAAAAATAACAGAGCTGTTTTGAACCTCGATGGCACCTGAATATAGATATACACAGAAAAGTTAATATCACAAGTTTCAGAATTATACGGTCTGCATAAGAACCGACCCTGTATGATATAATCAAAATCAAAACATAAAGAAACACCAGTTACCCAGAAGCCAACCAAATAGCTTCTGTTTTAAATGACGTTCTAGTTTCGAACAAACCATCGTACAACATGCAAGTTGGCGTCCCAATCAGTCAAGAGAAAATATGACAAAAACTTGACCCTTTCATGACAAATCATTTGCATATACCTCCGTAAAATATGCGTTGCCAAGGATTATACAGAGCATAATTAATTTCTCAGAGATGAAATGCGATTTGGATTGAACCTGGCTTGGCGAGGGAGAATTTTTCAAAAAATGGAAAACAACACGTTTAATAATTGTCAAGTTAGTCTACTTTTTACATGAAAGCTGAAGTCGACAAATCTTTTAACAAATTTATCAGTTGCACATGTAGCGAACAGCCGTTGATATTGATTATAGAGGATCGAATTATAAAAGAAACATTTTCATATACCTCCGTAAATATATGTGTTGACCGGGATTATAGACAATGAAAGTCAATAGCCAGTTGCAATTATTCGAATAATATTTTGGGATCAAGACTTATGGGTAAATCTGTCACTTGTAAACATTGTAATTCCGATTATTCAAAAGCGTGTCAAAGAAAGAATGTAATATAATCAAGAGTAGAACGGTTGGTTCAAAGTTACATCGAAATTTAATTGGAGATGAATTTCACTATATTTTAGAATGTACATATTTTTCAGAAGAAAGGAAAGAATGTATAGATGAGAAACATTAATTACTCTAAAGTTTAAAGCAGTTATGAATTTTTCAAAACAATCAAACGATCACGGAAAATAATTGAATTAAATTGGATTAAAAAATTACAGACAGTTTACCCTCTCGGTCTAAATGATAATATCATGGGAATTGGTAATATATCTAGAACCAATTCCGTTAACATTTTGGATATAGTTTCTAAAACAGTTCGTAAAAAACGTTCTCACGGTCGTAGAACAATTCGCAATCATAGAAAATTTCGGGCCAATCATACCAATATTTTGGACCTAATTTCTATTTCAAAAAACAACGGCAGACATTATCTGTTAACAAAACTCTGTTCGTTACGGGTACTTATAAAGTGAGAAACGGAATCGAAACGAAACGAAACGAAATACAACGAAACGCAACGAAATACAACGAAACGAAACGAAATATAACGAAACGAAACGAAATGTAAAAATAAAGAAACGAAACTCTCTTCAAAAGCATCAAATATATTGCCCCTCCCCAGCCCTTTTAGTTCAAAAGAAATTTTCCTCAATCATAATACAAATACTTCAAAATAAAACTATTATATAGAAAAGATATTTTCAAATTCAATTATACAAATGTCATGTTTAAAGAAGTCTTTTCAACGACCCTGTAATTGGGCAGGTCCATGATTTCAATACGGGTGGTGTAAAAGGGATTGAATTTGCCGTGCAGAAAGAGTCACGAACACAAATATTTCAATGGTGACGCCCCTCACAAGAAAAAATGATCTCCCCTTTCTCAAATTTCTCGGATTTACCGAGTTTAATAAGACCGGTCGGTTAAAATGCTATGCAAGTACTTATATTCGAAAAAAATTATTAGGACAGGAACTTGTTTTTCCCCAATAGTACCGACCGTGCAAGGGCTTTATAGCCAGTCAAGGTCGTTAAAAACTCCCGTAGTAGCCAATAGTTCTCCGTTTCTGATATAAAGGCCAAAAGATTTTTTTCAACGGCTTTTTATAGTTCGTTCCTATATTGGACGGTCTTCAACAATGAGCAAAGCCCGTACCGCATAGTCAGCTATAAAATGCCCCGAAATGACACATGTAAAACCATTCAAACGAGAAAACTAACGGCCTAATTAATGTTCAAAAAATTAACGTTTCGTTATATTTCGTTTCGTTTCGTTTCGATTCCGTTTCTCACTTTATAAGTACCCGTTCGTTACCGGTTATTAAGCTAAATACAATTTTGGAGGATTGCAACACAATTTCATACAGCAGTCCTAAGTATGAAATTGTTCAAATTATTATGGCATATTGTTATTCTAAATTATTTTCCAAAATTGATCGCCCTGAAGATCATAAAAAACATTTTATTAAAAATAAGTATGTCAATAAAGGCTTTGATTTTGTAAATATTGCCGGTATATTTAACGACCATTCTGTTAAAGAACAAGTTCCTGGATATTTTGACAATACTGAGCTACCTTTTATTTGTTATATTTACAAGAAATCTACCCGGAAATTTGTGTTTAATTATAGTCAATTGTGTAAAGATGTTAATATCAGTGAAAATACACCTACTTCATGTAATTGCAGTAATTCCGAATATATTTATGGACCCATTTCCCATGTTATAACAGGAGATCTTAACATCGTTCAAGACCGAGAGTTAAAATCATTCCTCAGTAAAGGACCTAAATATCGTCCCCCGTCAATTATTAATTGGAATGAGTGTCGTAATATCATCCACGACTCAATCCATGCTTACTGTATGAAATGGATAAAACGGGAAAAAGCTGACAATCTTTGGACTCTTTTTTTAATTCAGTAATGAAGATAGTTGATATACGTATTCAACATTTTAAAGAACATTTTACTATTAACAATAACCACAATAAACCTATTTCTCGTATCAAACATAAACTAAAAGAACTAGCCAAGGAATTTGTTTTAGTCCCGGCCGATAAAGCTGCTAATAATATTATTATTGTTTGACGTAAATTATACATTGAGGTTCTGAAAAAGGAAATCACCAATTCACCAGCATTGCAACTGACTCCATTTTCAGAAAACGAAATCTGTAACAAACATAAACTTTTAGCCACCGCTTTACAAGCAGAGCCAAATACAATGAAAGTCCCAACTATGTATTGGCTTCCGAAGCTACACAAAACCCCTTACAAATATAGATTTATTTCGTCTTCAAGCCATTGTTCAACTACTAAATTGTCTATTCTTCTTACCAGCACACTTGGTACAATTATAAACCTGATAATAAATTGTTCAAATAAGGCCTTCGAAAATAGTGGAATAAATTACTTTTGGAGTGTCAAGAACTCGTTGGAAGTACTTGATAAATTGCATGCTTATATTGGTGATTTTGAATCTGTGCAAAAGTTTTGATTTTTCTACCCTGTATACCACATTGCCTCACATTCTCATTAAGAAAAAATTCACACACCTAATTAAATGGGCATTCAAAAAATCAGAATGTGAATATATATGTTCAAAGCCTTTTAGGTCATTTTTTAGTAGCAATAAACAAAAAAACTATGTTAATTGGACATGCCCTTGAATTTTTACTAGATAACAATTTGTTCGCTTTGGGGATTCCGTATATCGTCAGATTATCGGAATTCCAATGGCGACTAACTGTGCACCACTTATTGCGGACCTGTTTTTGTATTGTTATGAGTTACAATTTATGACAAAAATAAGCAAAGACCCATCGAAACAACATCTAATAAACAAATTTAATAATACTTTTAGATATTTGGATGATATTTTGGCTCTCAATAATGACGACTTCAGTATGTATATTAATGAAATTTATCCTGTTGAACTTACTTTAAATAAAGCTAATACTAACAATGACCACTGCCTTTTTCTCGATCTTGATATCTATATCACTAATGGAAAGCTGAATACTAAAATTTATGATAAAAGGGATGATTTTTCATTTCCTATCGTTAATTATCCGTTTTTAGATGGTGACGTTCCCTTGTCACCATCTTACGGTGTTTATATATCTCAATTTGTACGATTCGCTCGTGTATGTAACAATGTTTTAGATTTTAACGAGAGAAATTTATGTATTACTGAAAAATTGTTACACCAGGGTTTTCGATATCACAAACTAGTCAAAACATTTACTAAATTTTATCATCGGTATAAAGACATCATTCGTAAATATACGATACTGTTGTCAAGTCATTAAAGATTGCATATTTTGGCGTTAATATTGAGTCACTGATAAGGTCTTTGCATCGGAACTAAACACATTTATTCTAAAAACAGTTGTTGGCATGACACGGGTTATGTTCTTCTCATATATGTTATGATGGTATGATACTAAACCCCTAACGGAAAGGATTGTGCCTGATGTTCATATGATGAAATCATAATCTTTCAGTCAGTTTATTTGAAGTCTGGAGCTGGCATGTCAGTTAACTGCTAGTAGTATGTTGTTATTTATGTATTATTGTCATTTTGTTTATTTTCTTTGGTTACATCTTCTGACATCAGACTCGGACTTCTCTTGAACTGCATTTTAATGTGCGTATTGTTATGCGTTTACTTTTCTACATTGGTTAGAGGTATAGGGGGAGGGTTGAGATCTCACAAACATGTTTAACCCCGCCGCATTTTTGCGCCTGCCCCAAGTCAGGAGCCTCTGGCCTTTGTTAGTCTTGTATTATTTTAATTTTAGTTTCTTGTGTACAATTTGGAAATTAGTATGGTGTTCATTATCACTGGACTAGTATATATTTGTTTAGGGGCCAGCTGAGGGACGCCTCCGGGTGCGGGAATTTCTCGCTACATTGAAGACCTGTTGGTGACCCTCTGCTGTTGTTTTTTATTTGGTCGGGTTGTTGTCTCTTTGACACATCCCCCATTTCCATTCTCAATTTTAAAACTTAAAAAGCTGTGTAAGCTCATTAGAATCATAAATACAAAAATGGATTCTCTCTGATAAAATGTAAGCCTTCAAACCTATGCATTCTTTTCTTCTCTATTTGCTGTTACCTCACCATGTGTCTTATAATATTAATATGTATGTCTATGTGTTTCTGTATCAGGTTTTTCAGAATAAAATATATATATATAATACAACTAATTATAAACATTGCTCGAATTCATTGTAAAATTAATGATATTAATTCAAATATTTTGGATGAAAATTTTACCAAAATGTTAAATCATATGTCTGAAAAAAAATTAAAATCTATTTTTATGTATATTGAAGAAGCTCTTGATTTGAGAGACCACCATACCGTTTCATCAGTTAATAATCTTTTACAGTAGTTCGTGCATATACACATATATCTTATATTGTGTGTTGTAGGTAAATTTATAAAAAATTTGAATAATACTGATGTACAAGTTTATGGTATCAATATCAGTCTATAATGTAATGGTATACATAGAACTGGCTTATGACGTGTTGTTAAATGCATCTTTGTTTGATTTATTTAAGAAATAATTCTTTCATGCCATGCTCTATGCTCATTTTAACATGGGTAGGCATTATATTTGTAAACATGCTCTATGCTCATTTTAACATGGGTAGGCATTATATTTGTTAATATCTTAATACCGAGCGTTAGCGAGGTATTAAATGTTTACAAATATAATGCCTACCCATGTTAAAATGAGCATAGAGCATGGCATGATAGAATTATTTCGATTCTAATAGGAATATTTTGAACTTTTGTACTTGGAAGCGGAACTATAGTAGACGCTCGAAATGTCGCCATTTTGATTTGATGAACAAAAAAGTTAGAAAAATCAACAGTTTGTCAATAAAAAAAGAACCGAAACATTTAAACTTACTTTTAGAATGTTTTTTTTTTAATTTCCTAGCGAACAACACCAACAAAAATGTCCATTTTGATCTCTGGTGCTGTTCAAAATTCATCTGACGTTGCAATTTCAATTGTGACGTCAATCACGTGCAGCCCATGTTCTATTCGAATTAGAACATGGCTTTGTACCCAAAGCTAAAGAAGAACGTCATATTAGAAATGGTGTTTTAATATTATAATTGTCTGTATTTGGATCACGCCTCTATTGTCCTCCTTCCTATAAAATCTTGAATTGAATTGTAAAATTATCATGATCGATTTACGGAAATATCTTATACATTATCTTTAAAATTAATTGAAATTCATAGAATGTAACACAGTAATCAATAAAGAAAGTGACCTATTTAAGGTTATATGTAATAAAGTTAAACAAAAAAAATTACCGATTGAAGGTCATTCTTATTGTCCAGTTGCAAATATTGAGGGCAACGGTTTTGAATCCCCGCTAATAAACGAAAAGAAGCATTCAACTTTTAATTTAAAAAAACGAATGCATGTAGTATATTTTATATCAATAATTTTTTGTAACTTATATGTGTCTAAATGCAACAGTCTGCTAAAGTTTATCGAGATTTAACATTTTTATTCAGATGTAGCTTTTAGGGTTTTGATTCTATAGGTGCTGGTGTCGTTCAGCCCAACATTGTCTGTCAATCCTGTAACCTCCACATCACATATATATTCTTTGATTTTTAAATGGTGAATATTTGTAAACACAATAGGCTAGTACTGTACTTCAGTAACAGGACAACTATCACTAAAAGATCTACAATATTTTCCTTTTTTTTCTGAGTCTAAGTTTATTTGAGTCAAATATTGAAATTCTAATTAAACTCGACAGAATTATTTAATAACCTTGGATACAAACAAATATTTGTTTTAAGATTCATCAAATAAATACATTGGAACAAAGGGTTAAACTGCATTTTTATTTGCTTAAGAAGAAAATTTGACGGATAGAAAGAGCATTTTAATTGATTTTTTTTTACCTTAAAACCTAGATTATGTTCAAAGTTTGGTAGTGCCACTTTTGTTTTTGTTGAGTTATGTTTCATAATAATCTATTATGTAGCATAAGGGGCATCATCTAATTTTTTTTTTATAAAATAAAATTAGTTTACAACATAGTCTCTATTTAACTCGGGATATACATGATAGAGGAAGACGAAAAATGCAATGATCAACTAATTAAGAATTTCCAGATATTCATACCAAGTATCGCTGATTTAGAAGAAGAGTAGTAAAATGTTTGTTTCAGATACTCCACTTTTGATGCATTTCACCGTACTTTTGTACGTAACTCAAATCAGGTATATTTTTCATGGATGCAAGTCTTACGAGGTCGTAGAACCGGTTTGATCATTCGGAATCTTGAATAACATACAATTTATAGTGAACTGTGAGTTGCTGATACTTAAATCGTGCTAGTAAGGTTATTTGTAAAAGTTACTTTTGCTTTTGAGTGTCCACTTGTATTATAATTGTTTAAGTGGAATCAAATGATCCAAGAGATGTATATAAAGTTAAAAGTGGCAAAAAATTGGTGGCTGGGTAGAAATCAAATGATTCAAGAGTAATACATGTAAGAGG
Source organism: Mytilus galloprovincialis (assembly GCF_965363235.1). Classification (NCBI taxonomy): domain Eukaryota; kingdom Metazoa; phylum Mollusca; class Bivalvia; order Mytilida; family Mytilidae; genus Mytilus; species Mytilus galloprovincialis. The sequence goes on from NC_134848.1 coordinate 33,818,714, forward strand.
GGCCAAAAATTGGTGGTCGGGATTTTCTTATGTGGGCCAAAAAGTTGGTGGCAAGTTTGAATCATATGATTCAAGAGATATGAAGTGTAACAGGTTAGTAGAGGCAGGATATATTTCTAAAATAGTCGGCAAAAAGATGCGTTTTGGACCACTTACTTTTTTTTAAGTTGTAAAATCCTGCATTCTAGGGGTCTACTGGACCCTTACTCAAACCACTGAAAACATCATTTATTATAAAATTTAATTTAAATGATTTATTAAATTTAGTAGCATGATAACTGATTTAATTCATGAGGATAGACGAATAATCAGTTACTAATTTCCTGTTAAACACATATTGTATAAGACGCCTACTTGTTTCCCCCTTCATAAATCTACAGTCATTTTTCTCAACTAGCGTCTTAAGAGTGCGGAATCTTGCCCCTGAAGTTTTAAGAAATCAGTTGCTTCAAATGGCCTTATTTATGTAATCCATTCGGCTGGTAATTTAACTCTGGCATCAAAGCGTTCAAACAAAATGTGCTTAGCTATATCCCAACATCCTCATTTGTCTTTGCTAAAGAGAAAATGATTTTGTACATTGTATGCAGGTCTTGCGGAGGTGGATTTTTAACCAAATTTATGACAGAAGGTGTTATAAATTTTGGCGGGACAATTGTCTACTGTTGTCCTGCCAATTATTGTTTTTATTCTTTTCTGCATATCTTTTGAAGGTTCTCTGCAGAAGTGTTTCAAACTCATTTGACAAGTTTGTTGGATCATCATTTGTTTATAAATCAACACTGCTGTCAAATAAAAAATTTTAAGTTCATTAGACCACATTCATTCTGTGTCAGAAACCTATGCTGTGTCAACTATTTAATCACAATCCAAATTGAGAGCTGTATCCAGCTTGAATGTTGTGTCCATACTTGCCCCAACCGTTCAGGGTTCAACCTCTGCGGTCGTATAAAGCTGCGCCCTCTGTTTTCATTTAAATTGTTACACATTTTGTCTTGCTGGCTCTATTATAGCCTATTATTACACATAGGGCTATGTGCATATTAAACAAAAGACACAGATGGACTAATGACTAAATTGTGTTTCGTTGATGGTGATGTGTTTGCAGGTCTTACTTTACTGAACATTCATGCTACTTACAATTATCTTTATCTATAATGAACTTTGCCCATTAGTAACAGAGGATAATATTTTGTTAAGATTTACAAAAATTATGACAATTGTTAAAAAATTGACTGTAAAGGGCAATAGCTCCTTAGGGGGTCAACTGAACCATTTGGTCATGTTGACTTATTTGTAGATCTTACTTTGCTGAACATTATTGCTGTTTACAGTTTATCTATATCTATAATAATATTCATGATAATAACCAAAAACAGTAAAATTTCCTATAAATTGCCAATTCAGATGCAGCAAACCAACAACCGATTTTGACTTGATAAACATGTTAACCCATGTCCAATTTGCTTTAAATGTTTTGGGTGTAGAGTTATCAGCCAAAATCTACATTTTACCCCTATGGTTTATTTTTAGCCATGGCGGCAATCTTGGTTGGTTGGCTGGGTCACCGCACACATTTTTTTAACAAGATACCCCAATGATGATTGTGGCCAGGCATAGTTAAATTAGGCCCAGTAGTTTCAGAAGATTTTTGTAAAAGATTGCAAAAATGTATGAAAAATTGGTAAAAATTACTATCCAGGGCAATAACTCCTTAAGGGATCAACTGAACCATTTGGTCATGTTGACTTATTTGTAGATCTTACTTTGCTCAACAAAATTGCAGTTTACAGTTCATATCTATCTATAATAATATTCAAGATAATAACAAAAAACCGGCAAAATTTCCTTAACATTGCCAATTCAGGGGCAGTAACCAAACAACCTGGTAGACGACCAAAGAATTAACAACACGAACCCCACCAAAAACTAGGGGTGATCTCAGGTGCTCCGGAGTAAGCAGATCCTGCTCCACATGTGGCACCCGTCGTGTTGCTTATGTGATAACAAATCCGGTAAATAGTCTTATTCGGTTGGTCACGTTCATGAAAGGGAAGGGGATGGATTGTAGTTACGACGTAAGGAAAATATCCGATATCATTTGTGAAACGGTTATTTCATAACGGTCAACCAACTCCGTAAAATTTACGAAGGGATGATTTCAACTTCACCATTTGGAACTCTTGGTTTAGTAACTTCCTTGTGAGTAGTAACCCTCTATCAAGAAAATCATGATAGGAAATGCAAGCACGGGAATATCGTATCAATTAGCAGATATATACCCCGTATGCAGGTGCTGCTGGAATGTTGTTACTTAGAAATGGAAAGTTCAAAATTGGAAAGCTGAAATCATCTCTTTTGTCGTAAAGTTTTGTTTTCAACCAACCCTCATTGTCAATTTCTAGATGTAAGTCAAGATAAGAAGCCGACTTAACTGTATCTGTAGTATCCTTTATCTCCAGTTCGATGGGATAGATGCGTTCCAAAGTCACCAAATTTTGAATTATTTAGTGAAAGAACATCATCTATATAGCGGAAAGTAGAGTTACAGGATATTGCTAATTTTTTATCTTTCTTCCTAAGAAGTTCCTGCATGAAGTCAGCCTCATAATAATAAAGAAACAAGTCGGCGAGTAGAGGAGCACAGTTTGTTCCCATTTGAATGCCGACAGTTTGTTGAAAAACACGTCCTCCGAACGTAACAAATATGTTGTCAATCAAGAAATCAAGCATCTTGATAGTATCAGTTTCAGAGAATTTTTTGTTTGAATCGGAGTGTTTCTTTACAAAGTAGGATTTATCCCTCCCTAAGACAAGATACTTGTATCTACGTTGACCATTCTTTTTTATGAAGCAAAGTAATACCAACTCTTTCAATTTGTCTTTTAGTTTGGAATGTGGAATAAGTCCAATATTTTAATGCTGTTACAAGATGAAAGAGAGTTAGATTGTATGTACTCTAAAAGATCTTAGGAATATTTAAGTATCCACATCTGATTCACGCCACCTCTATAATAGGCAGTTTCACAATAACTTTGAAGCCTGTCTTTGATTGCTGATAAAATAGATGGTAATAATTTAGAAAGAGGTTTCGTGGAGCACTTGGAAGACCCAGCAATATACCGTTGTTTGTAAGGACACTTATGTAGTTATTACTTAAGGTATCTAATACAGTGATGGACGATCCAGTTCTTCATCTTTGGTTGAAATTCAAAAGGAACAAAGAACATGCCTATGATTATCCAGGAATTCCTCTTTGGAAAGTGTCGTGAGGGTATATGTTGAGTTTCCAAGTGAAATGTTAATACCTCATTCGTTTATCTAGCAGTTAATATTATGGCTGTGCGGGATGTATCAAGTTCGCAGTCAAGTCCGGTCAGAAGGGGGACGTTAAATCCGATGCCTCGTGTAAAGAGAGTGCCACGCTCTTTGCACGTTAAGAACCCTTGCAACAACTCTTTGAGGGGTCCGTAGGTGGCCTGTTGCAAGGCAAAATTTCTGTCCCTATCCAATATACCCTCATTTTCCAGTGGCAGTCCAAATTTCCCCGACCATCATCCTATATGGCCTCTATTACAACAACCTACCTATTGTATTTATTGTGAACTTGTTCTCGTCCTGAATATGCATGAAATATTTGCCACTGGACGTTAAGCAACCAACAATCAATCAATCAATCAATATTATGACTTTTATACACAAAAACGATGTTATTTGGGGCTTTGACTGCGGGGACAACATATTTATCATGGAGGTCGGATAGGTGTTTAGCAACATTTGGGTCTTTAAAGATTGACGTAACATGGGCATTGATGAACCCATTCAGTTTCTTAATTCTGATTTGTATCAAACTCATTATAAAACTCATCGCTCACACTTTACCTACTGATTCTGGTAATAAAGAGAGAGAGAGTAAGATAGTAAGGAAAGGTTAAAGTAAAAATCGTATGATAATTAGAATATATTCATACAGGAAATGTGTATAGAGTTGGATTTCAATAAAGCACGATTCTTTAGATTTTCCGTAGGAGTGACAAAGAAAAATTTGGGAGGAAACGGCTAATAAAAAGCTGAAGTTTCTGCAACCCTTTCCTCCTTTGTTTCTAAAATTTCTTCAGCCATTCCTTTTATGTTTCTAAAATTTCTTCAACCCTTTCCTCCTTTGTTTCACCCCAAGGGTGACTGGGGAATAGAAATATGGTCACTTGGTCTTCTCCCGACCGGCAGTAAAACGCATGCCGAAGTGGGGCGTCCGTTTGGCTGTGCGGTCACGTCCGGTCAGAAGGGGGACGTTAAATCCGATGCCTCGTGTAAAGAGAGTGCCACGCTCTTTGCACGTTAAGAACCCTTGCAACAACTCTTTTGAGGGGTCCGTAGGTGACCTGTTGCAATGCAAAATTTCTGTTTCTATCCAAAATACCCTCATTTTCCAGTGGCAGTCCAAATTTCCCTGACCATCATCCCAGATGACCTCTATTATACTAACCTACCTATTGTATTTATTGTGAACTTGTTCTCGTCCTGAATATGCATGAAATATTTGCCACTGGACGTTAAGCAACCAACAATCAATCAATCAATCCTTTGTTTCAAATATTTCTTCAGCCCTTTTGTCCTCTGTTTCTAAAATTTCTTCAACCCTTTTCTCCTCCGTTTCTAAAATTTCTGTAAGTACATGATAAGAAAATCTTGATAAAATGCCACACTAAAAAAAGGTAATGTCAAATTGACTAAAATGTTGAAAAATTATCAAAGCACTGACTGCAGGTTTGGTGTACATTCTATACAATTATCTATAAAATATGGTCAATTAAGGGTCATCTGATACAATTATCCTCAAGTGGTTAATCTAACTGAAAAATGTTAAATTTCAACAAAGCTGTGGTTGGTTAAAGTTTATCTACAATATAATTAACCCGAATAATCCAGCCGTTATATTACGATCACTCCATTAACGCATGAATACATCCACGATAAAAATGCGTCAACCGGAAATTAAAAAACTGCATCATGGAATCAATATATTTTGACATATGGCGCGAAAAAGAGGAATGAAGAAGGAATATTCACGGTGAGATCAATATATTAGAAACTTTGAAGTCAGTTTACGGTGGTGTTGAACTGCATGATTTTAGTGCTTTTGAACAAGACTATAGCACTTACTGCAAACAAAACAATGTTATACAGGGTACATATAGGAGCCGGAGGAAACTTTCTACTTTGACAGACTCTTTGAAAAGTGTAGCATCTACACAATTTTTATCGCTGAATCCAGAAAACACAACTGTAGTTACGCCATGGATCAAATCATGCTCCCTTGCACAGGAAAAGCGATCTCCGACCAAGAAAAGACCGAGGGAATGTTTGACTCCAGTGAAGTCGGGATACACACCTCATGGACAGAAACCATTGCCAGCATCATGTCAAACTCAATATACAAGAAAAAAGAGATTAAATTTCAACAAAACTCTACGACAGACTCCTAAATCTACTATAAAATCTCCTCCTATCAGTCCAGGTCCAAAAGTGAAGGTTAGTCATTTATAATAATTCTACATGGTATTAAAGTTAATGTGTTTTTGATATATTGTGTTTCACATTTTCATGTAGTGTGCCTAACATTTAAAAAAAATTGGGTTATCATTTTGATATACTGTGCTTAACATTTTACAATTTAAGTTACTTTAAATTGATGTTTTTATGTGATTTTCTTAGTGTTGTCAAATCGTACACTTTTTCCTAACCGGTTACTCGGATAATCGTTCGACCGATTAACCGGTTAACCGGTATTTTAATTTGGTGTTTGAAAGCCTTATCAATAGTACCCTTCACATAGATAATTAGATGTGGTATGAGTGTCAATTTGACAACCTTTTATCAAAGTCATAAATTTGCGCTTATGGAATTAAAGTTTGTCCTTTGGCATTATAAGGCTTGTCTGTGAGGATTCCTGGTGAAGTTTGACTCTTAATAATCGAATGCACCGTATCAACTATAACGTTTGTACAAACGTCAGATTGAAAAAATTAAAAAAAACTTCTTGATCTCTTGGAATTGACTATGTCTAAAACCAATTATTCTTTCCTTTTCTCTTGTTGTCTCCGAAAAAAAGGTGGAGTGTTTCAATTTTAAATGATTAATTATTAAAAAGAAGATGTGGTATGATTGCCAATGAGACAATTCTCCACAAGAGACCAAAATGACACAGAAATAAACAACTATAGGTTTCCGTACGACACGTTTCTTTACTTTGTTTTCTTGTTTCTTTAAGCATGTTACTCGTACTATCACGTATACATTGAGAACATTCACATTGGTTTGCATTTCACAATTTTTGAGAACATTTTGTTTAAAGTAAGACTAAGCCTTGCACTACGGAGGTTGCACATTTAGATGTAGGTTTACACAATATTAGATCAAAAACGAAAAAATGAAGTAATTAGTCAAATTTAATCGCATTACTGATTTAAAGTTACTGTTAAAAAAACATGTGTACTATTTATGTTTCTTTAAGGTTCATCATAAGGAATTGAAAAATATGGCCGTGTTTACACCTCCAAAATTACTATGAGTACAGACAAACTGGTACATCCAGGAAAGTTTTAAGGCATGGCAGGAACTAGATATATAAAAGTTATATGAAGTCTACGTTTCAGAAAATTAAAAACTTACCTGGATTTTGAAGTTCATTTTTTTCCAGTCTGCAGAAGATAGCAAAATAAACAAACACCCGAGTTTCATTTGATACGGTCCACTCAGTTACACAGTTTAAACCTGTTAAATCACCTATTGTTTACAGGTGTCTATTGTCCATCTATTGTCCATTTAAATCAATACTACTCGCAACATTGATTATATGAGGGGAGCTTCTCAATCGGTTTCAGTACTTAGTTAATTTTTGCACCTTCTGCAGGAACGAAAAAAAATGGATAGCAAAACCTAGAAAAGTTTATAATTTTCTGAAACATAAAATGCATTTAAAATTTATATATCTAGTTCCTGCCATCCCTTAAAACTGTTGCAGTTGTATAGGTTAGTCTGTACTCAGAGTAAAATTTAGGGTGTAAATACGGCCATTTTAGCCAAAAGGTTATGATGAACCTTAAGATCCTGCCTCGAGCTCTAATAACTTTATTTTAGGATTAACAAAAGCAATCAACATACTGGACAATAGATCTGTCAGATTAATTACCACGACGACATTTTTTTAAATAAAACATAACTATTTATTGATTTCAATACAAATTTATATCAAATCTATCAAAATTGAAAAAAAGTCCGGTTAACCGGTTAGCGTTTTTGGTATTCGGTCGTTCGACCGGTTAACCGGTTAACCGTTGACCACACTAGATTTTATAGAATAAATAACTTCAATTTTAGTCATTTTCTTTATAAAAAAACTATTACTTCATTTCAGTTATTATGTAGAATCCCTGACGTTTTTTCTAGTGATTATACATAATCCCTGAAAATTTTAGTGATTATATATAATCCCTGAAAATTTTAGTGATTATAAATAATCCCTAAACTAGGCAGGGATTCTACATAATCCCTGAAAATTTCAGGGATTCTACATAATCACTAATTATACAAATTCACTGTAACATATATACGGCGATTTATATAAAAAAAGTGTCTTTTTATATTGAATACGGGATAGAATGAGGATCAGTATATATACGGCGATTTCAATAAAAAAAAAAAAAATAGAAAAGAATAATTAATGAATGTAAAAAAAAGTTTATGAAAGGGTCTTCTTTGGGGAGATCTTATAAAAAAAGGGGTAAAGATGTTTTGGGGGGAGAAAAATTACATAAAAAAATCAATTTGTTTCACCAAATACGGGATAGTTTAAATTATCCCGTAATTTACCAAATGCATTTTTAAAAATATTGCCTATATTGATATCGTTTATTTCGTTAAATATGCAGGTTGGTGTAAATTTGGCGTTTTTTGTTTATGCAATAGAATAAAGGTAATTACAGGTACATATTTTGTTAGTTAGAAGTAAATACAGTAAATAAAAAACAGTGTTTTGAATAAACCGAATTTGCTGTTGGCGTTTTTTTGAGTTGTGGTCAGCATGAAGGTATTACAAATTTGACCATTTAGAAATGCCCACTGCAGAGGGAAGACGTAGGAAAAAACACGGAGAAGGCATTTTTGCTTTAAGGAAATATAATGTTGAAGATATTTCGTTTCAAGATTTTGGTAACTTGTTTATTACCATCGGAATTAATTTGTCTTATTGTGGTACAAACTGACCGCCGAACAAGCACAACAGATGGCTTCACATTTAGATGCAAAAAGGGGCATGAACTAGGTATGAGAAAGAACTCCTTCTTTGAAAGGTCTTCTTATAATATTAGAGATCTGATAGTCTTTATAAAGTATTACATTGAAGGGCATAGTCTACACATGTCGGCTAAATGTGCTAATATGGAATATAAATCCACATCTGTTCATTGGGCTAGCTTCATCAGAGAGATGTTTTGTGAATATATATACACAGAGTAGGAAATGATCAGATTTCAAGGTGTTGTAGAGCTGGACGAGAGCCTATTTGGGAGAAAAATCAAATACAATAGAGGTAAGCCTACGTGGAACCGTATATTGATTTTTGGTATAATAGAAAGAAGTTCCAACAAGATAGTGATGTATCCAGTAGACAGTAGAGGTGCTGATGTATTGATACCGTTAATTCAGAAGCATATTGAACCGGGAAGCAGGATATTTTCTGATAGCTGGGGGGCATATTCTGGTCTTAATAGATTGGGATACGAACATTGCACAGTTATCCACAAAACTTCATTTAAGCAGGTGTATATTAACACTGAAACTAATGAAGAGGTACAGTGTTGTACCAACAGAATTGAAGGGGCCTGGAAAATCGCTAAAGACCATTTCAGAAGAATTAATGGCACCAACTCCAATGGAGAAATCATGTCCACAGAGCTGGCAACATATATGCATCCTTCTTTGACCTTATGAAGATTATATATACTTTTGACATGGCACCTCGTTTCACTTACACAAAACCACTGTTTACAACTTGGACGCCACCTTCTAAAGCAGATGAGGCCATACATAACATAACAAGGGAGTGATGCTGAGTCTGACGGAGAAGGTGCATCAACAGTCGACACATCGGAACCCACAGGCTCTTCTTTGACTGCTAGCATTAACAACAGGAAGGGACCAGCAAAGCCTGCTATACTAAAAAAAGTGTGACAACCATAAAAAAAACCATCCAAACCGATATTGGATTTGACAGAATATTCCACAGATGAGGATGATATTCAAAAACTGTTCTTTCCTCCTACATTTAAGCCACTCAAGAAAAAAGACAAACAGATTTATTGATTGTTGGTTGCTTAACGTCCAGTGGCAAATATTTCATGCATATTAAGGACGAGAACAAGTTCACAATAAATACAATAGGTAGGTTGATACAATAGAGGCCATATGGGATGATGGTCGGGGAAATTTGAACTGCCACTGGAAAATGAGGGTATATTGGATAGGGACAGACATTTTGCCTTGCAACAGGCTACGGACCCCTCAGAGTTGTTGCAAGGGTTTCCTAACGTGCAAAGAGCGTGGCACTCTCTTTACACGAGGCATCGGATTTAACGTCCCGCTTCTGACCGGACGTGACTGCGAACTTGATACATCCCGCACAGCCAAACGGACGCCCCACTTCGGCAAGCGTTTTACTGCCGGTCGGGAGAAGACCCAGTGACCATATTTCTATACCCCAGTCACCCTTGGTGTAAAAGACAAACAGAAAGGCAAACCAAATGCAAAGAGTTGAAAAGGAAAAAGATTATCAAACCCATACAGCAAATCTGCTTACGTGTTTGATTTTGAATAAGTGAGTTATGTTTATAAATAGGTAGCGCATCAGGTAAGTTAATTACCTTCAAAATGCCTTTAAGCCGAAATAGACGTATATTTCTTCTATGGAACGAAATACATGCTGTTGAGAAGATACAACTGTTTCCAAATTTGGTTTTGTTGATTTTCCATGAGTAGTTGGGTGATGGTACTGGCCACTCATAAAAGTGAACAGATCATCTCTAGCACCTGGAGAACCACTTGTTCCATAATGATGGAACTTCTGGTGAATGTTGTTCCATTGGAGACGAACAGATTTTGCGGAAACAGACGTATGTAGAAGGGTATCCACCCAGTATTCTGCATGTGTCCATGGCAGGTTCTTGTAATGCAATAATCTCCTCAAGAAGAGGACATCTTCCACAGACAATGCAACTGGATGCTCAATTGGCGATATATTTCTTTTCACAAGACGTTCAGCAGTAATGTCATATTTTGGGAAAATGAAGGGCAATTACAGACCAGGATCCTTCTGCAAATCTTTCAGGGTTGCTAATTTATCTCCACCACTTTCTAAATATTTTCTGACTTTCCTTGTTAAGTTTCTAATTTTGTTGGGGATAATTAAAGAATACTAAGTAATCAATTTTGTTAAGTATAACAGGCAAATTTGTTGGACATTTTCCCCCTTAGCTACAAGTCCATCAACAAGTAAACTGTATGTATGGTATGTTACACCGAGAGCTGGTAAAGGTGAATCACAGTGCAAGTTGTCCAGTATTTCTAGAACTGCTGATTCCCTATCGTCCACAAAAAAACAAAAACATACAAAGTACTACATTGTCATACTTTAATTTGTGTTGATATGAATTCAGTCAACTCATTTAAAGAATAAATTGGCTTGGAAATTGGAATATAAAAAAAAATAATTCCCTAAATTTTTTATCTTTTTTTTCTCACACATACATGTACATTAAACTAAATTAACTTGAAATTCAAAATTTAAGTAATAACATTCAGAATGGAAATGGGAAATGTGTCAAAATGGACAACTCAGCTAAATAGCAGACAATAGAAGAAGGCCGCCAATGAATCTTCAACGCAGTGAGTATGTCAACTTATAAATAAAAATCAATACATATTAGACTTAATAAAATAAATAAATGTGTCAAGTGTTTCAATGTTGAAGCAAGTAATATTAGGTACTTTTTGCTAGATCATCGGACACATTTTTTGAACTAGATACCCCAAATATGATTGTGGCCAAGTTTTGATTTATTTGGCCCAGTAATTTCAGAGGAAAAGATTTTTGTAAAAGATTACGAAGATTTACGAAAAATGGTTAAAAATAGACTATAAAGGGCAATAACTCCTAAAGGGGTCAACTGGCCATTTTGGTCCTGTTGACTTATTTGTAAATCTTACTTTGCTGAACATTATTGCTGTTTACAGTTTATCTCTATCTATTATAATATTCAAGATAATAACCAAAATCAGCAAAAATTCCTTAAAATTACCAATTCAGGGGCAGCAACCCAACAATGGGCCTAAGGAACATTCAGTTAAAGTTTGGAAGTATTTGGCCTAGTAGTTTCAGAGGAGAAGATTCTTGAAATAGTTTACGACGACAGACGCCGGACGCCAAGTGATGGCATAAGCTCACTTGACCCTTCGGACAACTATCAAAGTGGTGTAAAGTCAGGAATCAAATAAGTCGAATATCATTGGACCAACTACTAAAATAACTATAGGTAAGAAATGATTCATACGTACGGCTACTAAAAATCGTCAACCGACTATTATTAAGAGTTCCAAATCGTGAAGTTGATATCATTCCTTCGTAAATTTTACGGACGCCTTCACGAGTTGATTGACCGTTATGGAAAAACCATTTCACAGATGATATCGGACATGTTCCATATTTCGTAACCACAGTTCACCTCCCTTTTCACCACGAATTTGACATACCATATTAGACTATTTATCGGGTTAATAATAACATGAGCAACACGACGGGTGTCGCATGTGGTGATCACCCCTTGTTTATGGTCAGGTTTATTGCTAAGTCTTGAGTTGTCTGTGTTGTGTCTTTTGTACTACCATTTGTCTGTTCGTCTTTTTTGTTTTAGCTTTGGCGTTGTCAAATACAATTATAAAAAACAATTGACACATTTACAATAAAATGTGAAAAAAAACAATAAACAGATGGCAGGTTTAATGTACATTTTATACAATAATTGAACAAATTTGGTTGATTTAAGATTTCATTTAATACAATTAATCAAAAAGGAGTTAAATTAAGTAACAAAATATATAAAGAAAAAAATTATAAAGCTGTGGTTGGTTCAATTTTACTTCTAATATAATTGTCAATACATATTAGAAACTTATCTTGATCAAATGAACCCCAAGGGTGACTGGGGTATAGAAATATGGTCACTTGGTCTTCTCCCGACCGGCAGTAAAACGCTTGCCCAAGTGGGGCGTCCGTTTGGCTGTGCGGGATGTATCAAGTTCGCAGTCACGTCCGGTCAGAAGGGGGACGTTTGATCCGATGCCTCGTGTAAAGAGAGTGCCACGCTCTTTCCACGTTAAGAACCCTTGCAACAACTCTTTGAGGGGTCCGTAGGTGGCCTGTTGCAAGGCAAAATTTCTGTCTATCCAATATACCCTCATTTTCCAGTGGCAGTCCAAATTTTCCCGACCATCATCCTCTATTATAACAACCTACCTATTGTATTTATTGTTAACTTGTTCTCGTCCTGAATATGCATGAAATATTTGCCACTGGACGTTAAGCAACCAACAATCAATCAATCAATCTTGATCAAATGACCGATTAAAAGTTACAACAAATACATTGATAAAAAAAATTGACAAAATTACAGTAAAATGTGGAAAAGTTATAAAAAAACAACGATTTCAGGTTTAGTGTACATTTTATACAAATATTTAAAAAAAAAGAAGATCGATTTAAGATTTCATCTAATACAATAAATTTTCTGACATCCCTAAGGCTAAATTACCAGGTACACTGGAATCTTCTTTGAAACAGGCACATCAAGACTTTTATCCAAATATCAGACGGATATTTGTGCTACTATTGACAATGCCTGTCCCCAGCGTTTGTTGTGAAAGATCCTTTTCAGGACTTCGTAGACTGAAGACGTGGGAAAGATCCACAATGGGTGAGGAACGCCTTTGTGGACTGGCAATGCTTTACACTCGCAGGGACAAGGATGTTTCACGGGAGGATAGTCTACTAAGATTCGAAAGAACTGGACACAGACGGATTGGAAAGCTGACATTTGACTATTAGATTTCACTTAAATGAAATATAGACCCTTATAAATGTGTGAAATTTAGATTTTTGGAAGAAACAGTTTAATGACCACAAGTCTTGTCTTTATTTAATTTATCTTTTTTCTCTGACAGTTTTTCTATTTGCCATAATCGCCGATAATATCTACATATGACATAAAAATGTACATAACCGCGCATTTGTAAACAGTACCACATTTATAAATTACCAGATACAGAGGTATCAATTTATTCATTTTACACATAAGTAACCATATCTCCCCCCTCCCCCTTTCCTCAAGATAAAAAAAATGTTTTATCACTTTTATGGCACATGAAACCCATATGATCGATATCACTAATATAGGCCCAGGAAACGCCCAGATAGCAGGATTTTGCACCATTTACCCCAAAGCTTCTGGGGGCCTTGGGCGGCCACCAACCCCCTGCCAAATTTTTTTAGCCTTGTTCCGTTCGGCGAAAAGATCTTGCCTCACTCTTTAAAAGACCCTAGCTACGGCCTTGTCAGGATTATATTTTAATCAAGGTGCTGGATAGCACCTCTGGAAAGTTTGCAACTGTAGCTGTGTATTATTCCAAAAAGGTTATAGACGTGTATTATTTCAAAAATGTATTTCATCACAGCTTGGATGTTTTAAACTAAACCATTGTCTCGTCAGTAATTATCAAAAATCACTTTTTTCATAAAAAGTTTTGATATTTTCTATTGTAACCTAAAACTGTAGATCTAAAATATTGAAATGTACAGAAAACTCTGTTAATTTCTTTTTAAGTACCCATGCCATGTCAACATCAAGGGCCTGTGAATTAGTATTTTCTATTGGTTTAGATCCTTCATATTTGTTTTCAGTAAATTAACACGTAAGTTTTTTTGTTTGAATTGCTCCACATGTTTCCTATCGGGACCTTTTATAGCTTTCTACATGTATATGGTACAAATATTTTTCATTACTGACGACCATATGGTGGCCTATAGTTATTAATACATTTTTGGATAGCATTGGTTCTTTGCAAAACATACCGCATCTTTTTTTTATAAATAAGACAGTTACAGTAACTTAAATCAATACAACTGTAATGAAAGTGAATTTATATTAAAGGCTTTTATCAAAAATAGGGAACGTGTCCAGGGGACACAAATGATGCCCCCCCCCCCCCCCCCCCCGCTAGGATTAATGTTATAAAGGGTCACAACTCAAGAACTGTAAAGGTGACGCTACCAAAATGTGTACTTGATCTGAGTTATGGGGTAATAATCATTGTGTATACATTCTAATTACACAGTATTGTGCAATAGGTTTGTAAGATCTTGACATTTGTTTTGCGTCAGAAACCTATATATTATGTAAAAAATTTGATCGCAATCCAAATTCAGACCTATATCTAGCTTGAATGTTGTGTCCATACTTGCCCCGGGGTTCAGGGTTTCGACCTCTGCTGTCGTATAAATATGTGCCTAGCGGAGCATCTGGTTCCATTTGTAACGAGGCACAACCCTAGAGCAGTAAAAATTCCTCCACACAAATTAAAACTTGATCTTTGTTTTATTGTTAAAAGTATTACAATGTATAAGTTTCAAACTTAAAATACATTTAAGTTATTTCCTAAATCTCTGTTGTCAAGTCATAGTCAACTGTAGAATTTTTTTTGCCATTTTGGATTCAATAATGAAATTGAAAATGTGAACAGATCAAGGACCTTGGACATCATCCTTCTCCCACTTAAAACTGTTAAAATATGGAAAAATAAAGGTTGGCAGGTAGGTGAAACTTACATAAATGAAGAGATAAATGAAAAATGAAAAGATTGATGCCCGATTTATATAATTTCAAGGCCCTCAATCGGCACCAGAAGCGACGAAGCAGCGCATCTATTTTGGGTGGGCAAATATCCACTTTTTGATATGGGACGAGCTCTGACGTCCCACAGCCCCAGCTTGTCTGGCAAAACAGCTGTTGGGCGTCAGAGTAATCTCGGACTAGAATTTGCTATGATTTTCACATTTGATCAATACATTATATGCAAGATGCATATGACGAAACAGCTAAGTGTGTTTGGTCGGAGGTGCGAGGAGTACAAAATTAATGAACCGGGCCATCATTGCATGTACTAAACAGGAGAAAAGTAAAAATCACAAAAATACTTTACTTAGAGGAAAATAAATTCGGAAAGTCCATAATCACATGGCAAAATCAAATAACAAAACGAATGGACAAGAACTGTCATATTCCTGACTTGGAACATGCATTTTCAAATGTAGACAATGGTGGATTAAACCTGGTGTTATAGCGCTAACACCCTCACTTTGATAACAGTCTCATCAAATTTCGTTATATTTTCATTGATGCGTTAACTAAACAGACACAATAAATATAATAGTCAAAATATGGGTACATCAGTCATTATCGTATAACAATTTTAAGCAGAACACAAATACATCTATCTACAAACACATTCATTGATTTGTGTGTCTGACGTCCGAAATTTTATACGTGACTTAGATTTGTCGTTGAATGTGCATACAAACAATTTTAAAATTTGCATAGGCAACGTGAGCATATTGGGATAAAAAATCAAAAGTATGTAAGAATAAATTTCAGAAACAGACCGTTATTGAAAATAGTCCAAAAGTTATATGTAGAATTTATAAGAATCCGCAAATAGTGAATTCCACTACGCGATTTGAGTGATTTTGACGTTTATGGTTCAACGTATTTTGTAATACATCACAGAAATATATCATAATGACATAAAATAGAACAATATCATACTGACGGGATCTTTTAAAACTACAGAGTCATGTTATAAGAACCAAAGAAATACAAAAAGTCGCATATACAAAACACGCCACCAAAAAATGAACGACAATACAAACACATTGACGAGATGTATAAGTACCGAGCCACGTCAAACGGATATCACATAAAACCATTCAACAGTAATATTAATAATAGAACAAAGACAAATGAAAGAACTAAAAAAAAAACGTTGTTAAGATGATAAACAACATCAGTACGCAGGAAGTCGTGTCTGTTGTTTCTTTAATCTCTAGTACTGGGGGATATATTATTGGAACCCAATCAGAAAAGTTCGGATTGTTTATGGAAAGAACATCATCAATATATCTGAAAGTGAAATTGAATAATCTGGCTTCTTTGGTCCTCTTGTTTTTGACAAGTGTCTGGAGCAACTTAGATTCATATTTTCATAGGTGTGGGGGGGGGGAGGGGGGGCACTGTCTGCTGAAGAGGGGGCTTGTCCCTCTCCAGTCATGCTTCAATGATACCCTATATAATCAACCAATTTTTTCCAAGAAAAAGGGGGGGGGGTGTGGCTCTAAATCCTCACTGGGTTAATGAATACATTGTGGGTGAAAACATGAGGCTTTTTGTTAGAAGTTAGACCTTTACATGTTTTCAAGTTTAAATGGAAAGAATTTTAGGCATTCTAAAGTGAATGACACTATGTGAATATTTTGGTTAACACTTTAAAGTTCTAAATTGTAATAATTCTAAAACAACATAGATTTTTATTGAAAATCAAAAAGGAGATTGCATGAAAACTTCTAAAACATTTTTGAGGTAAAGTCTGAAAAAAACTTATGTATCCCCCAATTTTTATGAAAGAAATCCCCGGAACATAAAATAAAGAACTAGCACCAGATGTTACCAATTGATATATTAAAACAAGTTACTTAGTCCTTCTTTGATTGTTTGCCTTTTCCTTTTCCCCGACTGTTCTTCAGAAGCTCCTACTTTATCAAATTTGAAGTGGCATATGTTGCTTTTCTTCTTAGTGAAACCAGTAAAAATCTACTGATAATCACTGACACCATCAGACTTTTCCAATGGAATTGATTCCAGATCTTTTTTTGGGATGGTCCTGGTAACATATCCCTTGAAATATCAGAAACCTTTGATGGCGATGGATCAGGCGATTCCAGAACTGATTTCATCCTTTTGCCAACTGAAGCCAGTTTAAGGGAGCTACCATTTGATTTTTATGGGGAGGGGGGGGGGGTACTAGGATGAAAAATTTTGTCCTGCTTTTTTTTTTAGTTGTAATCTCTGTCCTGCCTTTTTATTTTTTACTCTATTCGATCCTGCCTTTTTTTTTACTAGTTATCCTGACTTTTTTTACACAAATTGTCATCCTGCCTTTTTTTTTTACTCAAATGTCCTGTCCTGCCTATTTTTTTCAAATTTCATCAAAGCCCCCCCCCCCCCCCCCCCCATAAAAATCAAATGGTAGCTCCCTAAGCATGACAATAGACATGTCAATTTTGCGCAAATTTATTTTTTTATTTTGTCCAACTTGTCAACAAGAACTTCCTGCTGGAAAAATCTTTCTTCTTGTTCCGTATCTGTTCCCCGCAAACTATTTTCGTTTTATATTTCGATCTCAAAATAACTATCCCCTCCCACTGGGTGTCCATTTTTAAATGGAGCAATTCCTTGTAATTTGCATTTTTTCTCCTGTAGTGAATCCCTTTGATTTTGTTGGCTTCCCTTTTTTTCTTTTGGGAACTTGTCCCGCTTTCTTTTCTCAAGTACTGTCCTCTCTTTTTCTGGAGCTTTGATAGGTTGAGTTGTTCATGGAGTAGCAGTGTATATCATACTCCCCTATGAATCTACAAATTAATTATTGTATTATATGAATAAGGTTAAAACGATCAATCATGATCATAAAGCTGTGTATAAATAGAAATCGTTTGTTTCATTCATCATGTTCATCGAGATGTATATTTATAAAAAAGTGTAAATAAACATTTTAAAATGTAATCTTCCCCCTTTTAAAAAATGTCTTTAAAAGAAATAGTTACCTCTTCTATTTCAAACAGATCTGCACCTACAATTTTTTAAATGCAGGTCGTTTTCATATTTACAAGAACATGTATCCGTGGTATGAGTGCAAATGAACCACTTTAATCCAAATTATAATGTTTTCTTTCACACAGAAACTAAATTACGGCTTGCTGTCCATTCGACATAAGCCAATAGATTTTAAAAAAGTTGATTGAGTTATCAGTCTATTTAAATTAGCTTCCATAGCTCTTTGTTTTACCTTTTGTTCTGGTTATAATTCATCAGCCATTGTACATGTCAATAAGACACAACACATTTTTCAAATGTTAATTTTGATTGTTTAACAAGCAATTTTTTTTTATAGCAAATAAGACAACAACTACCGATTTCGTTATGTCAATGTCAATGGTCACATAATGTTACAGACATCTATCTTCGACATTTCAATATATTTTTATTTACAATGAAAATTTCCATTTCAGATACAAGCATACAGTGTTTAGCGAAACATTCACTATGGCCGAAGATGAAACATTAGTACGGATGTCCGATGCATCATCGAATGAAGAAACAACAAGTGACGCAGAAAATGAAGAGGCAGAATGTGTAATACAAAACATTGATTCAGGCAGTAGTAACGCCTATAGAGAAACAATTATAGAGCGACAGGACCCTGGACCTAGCACACACAACAAAAAGACAAAGAGAAGATCGACTTCATTGCAGCAAACTAGGAACAGAAGACGTTTGGCCTGTCCAGATGGGTTTGAGCCTATTAGAAAAAGCCCGAAAACCTAAAAATTATGAATTAACCGATGGTAGATTAGGTGTACTTTCTATGCAATTTATATTATTAGAATATGGTCAATTTAAAGTAACATCTAAATGCATTATCCAACAAGAGGCTGTCACAACGACAGCAAACCGGATTTATTAACATTTATTTGTGTATTGGCAATATCACAAGAACCATTACTGATGAATGGTGAAAGTGAAAATCTTTGAAAAGCTTAGATTGAAAGGTTCATGAGTAAATGCACCAACATGAATGGAAACGCCATTTTTACGATATTTCAAGAACCATAACTCCTGAACGGTAAAAGTCAAAATCGTCATTATTGAACTTGACCTCTATTTTGTCATCAATAACATCATATTAAAATTTCAAAAGCTTTGGTTAATGGTTCATGAGAAAATGCACGGACACGACGGGAAACACCATTTTTCAATCTTTCAAGAACCATAACTCCTGAAGGCTGAACGGTAAAAGTCAAAATCGTCATTATTGAACTTGACCTCCATTTTGTCATCAGTAACAGCATATTAAAATTTCGGAAGCTTTGGTAGAACAGTTCATGCATAAATGCACGGACACGACTGGAAACTCCATTTTTCAATCTTTCAAGAACCACAACTCCTGAACGGTAAAAGTCAAAATCGTCATTATTGAACTTGACCTCCATTCTGTCATCAGTAACAACATATTAAAATTTGGGAAGCTTTGGTAGAACAGTTCATGCGTAAATGCACAAACACGACTGGAAACTCCATTTTTCAATCTTTCAAGAACCATAACTCCTGAACGGTAAAAGTCAAAATCGCCATTATTGATTTTGACCTTCGTATAGTTGTCAGTAATAACATATTAAAATTTTAAAAGGTTTGGTTGAACGGTTCATGAGTTAATGCACGGACAACATTTGATTGATGCCCGCCCGCCCGACCGCCCGGCCGCCCGCCGTACATCCCCAAATCAATAACCGACATTTTTGTCACACAAATCCGGTTAAAAAGTGGTAAAATTTACTGAAAAATGTGGCATTTTCATAATATTGGTGTGGTTGGTTCAAGCATACTTCTTGTACAATTGTCAATACATATCAGAAAAAAATCTTGATCAAATGACCGATTTAAGGTGACAACAAATACTAGTATAAACAAGTTGTCAAATTTACTGTAAAATGTGCAAAAGTTACCAATGCACCGAAGGTAGGTTAGGTGTTCATTCTATACAAATATCTATAAAATATGGTTGATTTAAGGTAACATCAAATGAATTATCCAATAAGTGGTAAAATTTACTGAAATGTGGCAATTTCTTAATAATTATGTGGTTGGTTCAAGTTTACTTTCTAATACAACTGTCAATACATATCAAGAAATTGTCTTGATCAAATGACCGATTTAAGGTAACATCAAATACAATTATCAAAAAATTGTCAAATTTACTGTCAAATGTGCAAAAAAAAACAATACACCTAAGGTAGGTTGGGTATACATTCTATGCAAATATCTATGAATTATTGTGAAATATTTGCCACTGGACGTTAAGCAACCAACAATCAATCAATCAATCTATGAATTATTGTCGATTTAAGGTAAAAACTACATGAATTTTAAAAAAAGTGGTAAAATTTACTGAAAAAAGTGGCAATTTCTTAATAATTGTGTGGTTGATTCAAGTTTACTTCGTATACAATTGTCAATACATATCAGAAAATTATCTTGATCAAATGACCGATTATAGGTAACAGCAAATACACACATCAAAAAAATTGTCAAAATTGTAAAAATTATTATATATGTGTTATAACTATAAAAAAATATTTTAAAGAACAAAGAAAACAAACAACAACACAAAGTTTCAATCAAAATCACAATGTAATTTGTTAAATGTATAATATCAGTTTAACAATAATCCCTATCACACTAACACAATATCATCTCAACTCTTTTTACTCTCTGATCTCTCTCGCATCTTCTTATATACATAATTACAGGCGGTACCCCGACGGTTCCAAAGATGGGGTACCGGGAGGTACCTTAACGGTTCTAAAGATGGACTACCGGGCGGTGAATTTAAGTAAGATAGATACCGTTAAGAAATTAAAAAAATGCCGGGCCTATTGAAATGTACTTTAACCCGTGTGTATTAAAAAGAAAGATATCTTACATAATAATAAATTATTCTGTCAAAACTAAAATCGCTACGATCCCTCCAACTAGCAATTGAAATTCCTAATATGATACTTGCGGTATATTGTGCCCTATTATAATAAAAATAATTATAAGATAACATTGTTGAACAAAAATTTAAAAAAAATACATGATATCTGCAGACTTTTGGTTTAATAAAGTTTTATTTTTGGTCAGTAATATACTTATTTTAATACATTTCGACTTTACAGTTTCTTACTTAAAATTATGATGCTTAATTTTTTTAGGATGTTGAAGAATCAAGCAATAGTAGCACTATGAGTTCACAGCAAACAGACAAGTTCTTATGCATATGTGATGAGCATTTCCAGATAAGAGAGTACCAATACCTTCTTGCATAACTGTAATGTAAACCCAGTTTACTGTTTATCAACCCCATTAACAGTAGCGAGTGAAAGATCTAAAAGACGCTACATTGGTGAAGTAAAGAATATGTGTTTGCTGTTTTGGAAACCATTGCTCCAAAAGAAAAAGGTTTGCTATTGGAATCCATTATTTTTGTACTAAAATAAGCTTATTTTTAGGGAGGGTAATTGAAAAGTGTTTTAACGTATTGTTACTATCATTAAATTGCACAGGAACCTTTCTTTGATGCTTCTAAGGGATACAGTGTATAAGACATATTTCTTAAAAACACTTACTTCCGGTCATATTCAAAAGAAATTGTTTTTTTTTTTTTTTTGGTGGTCATTAATTGTTTGTCTTTAAGTTATCCTCTCAACCACTAATCATATTCTGTAGTTGATATTGAAATAAAAAGTTAACACTTCCGGTAAAAAGAAAACAATATGGCGTAAATGTCAAAGATGAGTTCTCAATCCATATCTTCGATGTAGAATTTTGGATAGATTGATTAAAACAAAATAAAATCACGTGAGTACTAAAACATCTTAAAGATTGCTAATTTATGGCTGCAAATACATGTTTGCAAAAATTCAGCAAGGGAGAGGGAATTCAAAGTTTCAATTTAGCGAAATGATTACTGGGCTGAACAAAATATTTCCTCCTACTTTACTTTTGTTTGAAATGCACAAAAGTATAAGATGCAGTTTGTCCATAAGAACAAAGACTTTATATGAATTTTATATCCAGCTCATCGCCAGAGTGTGCTCTGATTCCAGAAGTTTCCGATGAAAAGCAAAAATTAAATGATGTACTGGATTTTTTAGACGACCTGCAAGTTATCCAGGAATGATGTTTTTTTACAAAACAAATTACCATTATTGTTTGAGATTTTGAAAGACTGGGGACCTATACCATCTACCTATAAATCAATATGAAAAATCAATTAAAACTCTTTCCAGGTTCTTATTTACAGATTAAAGCCTATATAATACATGTAGTTTTCCTGCTTTAAAGAAAATTTGGACAAGAGGAAATTTCAAGGCAGATATATCAAAACTTTTAAAAGAGCTGCAAGAAAGAGACATGGCATCCTACACTTTTCCCTAGGATATTAACTGAATTATAAGTACTCCCTTATAGATAGACTATATGTAAGGAAGCACAATAGAAAGAGATTTATAGCATGTTGCAGAACTTTTTTTTATGCCACCAAGTGTTTAATAATAGGAGTAATTTACATAAATTCACGTTACATATTTGAAAACATTGGATTGTTGGTTTCTATAATTAATTTTAATATACTTATGCACTGAAATTACACCTTTTTTTAACACCAACTACTGTCATCTATGATAATGATTGACATTTGCACTCATACAGCGTGAAAAGAGCACCTGATCTTTTTTTTTAAAGATACAGTTTGTTGTGGTATAATTTGCACTGGGGTAATCATACCTGCAAGTTTTATTTTTTTCAAATTTATGATTAATAGTAACTGAAGAATAACTAAGACAAATTTTTTGTGGCTTGAATTTGAACTGATTTTCACACGGTTGTCAATAATAACATGTGATCTAATTTCCACTCTTCAAATATGGGACTTTACATTTGGGTCAACAAAATCGGGAATTTCAGATAATTCACTTTGAAAATGACACGGATGCTAGAATAAAAACTACTGCGGTGAAAGTCTCGTATGAGCATATTTTAATGGAATAAATAGAGAGTCAATAAACGGAAGAAAGCGAAAAAACGTGTTTAAGTCATTTTACATTTTGTGATTTAAGAAATTGTTGTCATTTCGGCAACTCCGGTATAAATGTTTTTGAAAATAATATTTAACAAATAAATTTTTCGGTTTATGGAGCAAAGGATACCCGGAACTTTGGTCTCGTTTCTTTCAGGGTTGTTTTCCGAAATTACTATTAGTTTTTAAATAAAATGGAAAATATGGCACCTTTGTTTTATGCAACAATATCTTTTAAATTTCTAAACTTAAACTTGTTCACATTTAAGTCTAACAAATCAATGTAAGTTATTAAAAGTACCCAATTATCAGGCTATTTCAAAATTATATAAATAATCAAAGACATATTGTCATTATTTAATGCTATCAGCATAAATATATGTAACTATGGACTATTAAGATAATCAATTTTTGCAGAACTATTCATCCTATCTGACAAAAAGAACTGAATTTAAATGTTTTTAACAAAATTAAATATTTTTTTTTATAGTGAAACAACATGTTTTGCAATTCGAAAGTAAATATTCTTCACTTTTATGTGTAACTTTCCAACATGAGGTATAAAAATTACTCAAATAATTAGGAAAAATAGGAAAATAGGAAAGTACAAACATATTAATGAAAAAAGGAAATATTGTCACTTTTAATCATTATATACACGAATAATGCTAATGAATGGAACCCTATCTGTATCATCTATATAGTATTACCACTGATAATGTACAGCTGGTAACACAAGTGATGTCATAGCGGTGAGTCTCGTTATCATGTCTGAAAGTATGCATACAAGGGCGATCAAGGCCATCTGTGTTTACACTATTGATTATCACAATCCCTGATAAAATAAATTCACAAAACTTTCTAACACAAATATTTCCTTGCCTAATTCAATAGAATACTTTATCAATATGTTATGCAATGCATTCATGTTTTTTACATTGATAACGTTTTTGAAATTTTCATATCCCTTGTGTCTACGGTGTTTATTTTTTGAAACAGGTCTTCCTTCATGTATGTGTTGATAAATTTTGCAATACCCTCCGAATTATAGTAACTATTGCTTTTCGGTTTATGCACATATTTATCCATTATGGCTGCCTTGAACACATCTTTTATTTCTAAACTAAGACTTCCTGCCAGTTTACTACATCTTGAAATCTGAGAGTCCGAATACTGGCCACATTAAGGGGTGTCAAACCCGCATGGTTCCCTCTTACAAACTCGCACTTCAATTTAGTGGATATCTATTGATTAATTGATTGATTAACTTTTCACTGAAAAACATGTGAAGGTGATGCAGGTTCAGACAACAAATCGTTCTTGTTTCTTACAGACCTACATTCTTCCTGGTTAATAGATAGATCATGGACTTCTGTGTAGAACATCTTACTCCATACTGAAAGAAACAAAACAACGATTGGCATTTCTTCCCCATGGCTATTACCGAGGTTTGTAACCATTGATAACAATCTTCCCTTAAAGTTTCTTCCATTACTGAAGTAAAGATTCTCCATCATTTTAATAGTTTCATCATAACTTGAACGTGATCGTATAGTCAAGACAGAAAATGATTATATGTCGGTGAATAGATCTGAAACTTTTAAAATCAACATTTTCTTTCTTTTAGAAATAGCTTAAATGATAACAATTTTCCATTTAACCATTAAATTTTTACAAGAGACAGAATGAACAATTGTAGGAAATGATTCTGTTCCCGGCATTTTTAGGATAAATGATAATGTGGAGATTGATGAAAAATGTTTGACTTAACACTGGTATGTGCGTGCTACCTATTAATTTTACCTTTCCTTATAGAAATACAAAATGTGTAAAGCAGAGAAGTCAATTCGTTCAATTGACATATTGTGGAGATGCATTGCAACAAGGCATTTAAAGTTATGAGAAGATATTCATAATACTTAGTACTTAATTGTTAGGATTTCAGAAAAAAATAACATATATTTTACTACAATTATCTATTACCTTCTTCAGCTGTACAGCATTCAAGACATCATTTATTTTCACAGCACACTTTACTGTTGCTGTAGTTCGATATCATGATTCATTTCCATCTTGTGTTTCACAAAAGTCATATGTTGCTATCTTGTCAGATTGATGTAGAGCATTTATGGTATCAGTATCTTTGTAGTATCCAGCGTTGTCTGAATAGAGATGAACATTAGTGATGTTTGGATTTTGTTATTAAATGGTATCAACAGTATCTAAAAAAATGGATGCAATAACTGATAAATGACCCAACACCAATACAGAATTATCTTCAAGAACATCATATGCATGTTATAAAATCAAGATGGTACATGAACAAAGCTGCATCGGTGATATACTCATTAATATGCTTGACTAGATTTAAGTAGAAAATTTGTTTGATTCCTGCTAGGATTATGACAAAGATTTAAAGAATGTATTTTCCCCTCAACTTTCAATAAGTAAAGTGAATTGTTACAGACTGACCATTCCAAGAATATTGTCTAAGTGAATAAATGCCTCCATGTACTGTCTGAAACTTTGTAGTATGCTAGCGATTAAGAAGTATTAACATGTTCATATCGCTCTTTCATTGTACAAATAGTTAAAAATTGAAACTTCATTATACAAATTTACCTTTTTTATTATAGCAACTTATGATAGATGAAGGAATGTTCCCTTTTGGTTCCCATGTTGCTTGTGATACAAGATAACCATCCCCCAAATATAGTCCATTCCTTCCTACTTTCTTCTCTCCCAAGATGCCTGCAACTCTGAAGAAATTGCCATTGAAATCTTCGCCTGCAAGAAATAAAATTTATAAATAGATATAATTATATATACATATATAGAACAACAATTTAGGTAAGTCACATACAATATACTTAGGATTTTAGTGTACAAAATTTATTTGAACTTGACGTGTCGGTGTATCAATTGGGAGAGTTTGGCCATATAAAAAAACAAGTGTGTTTTGCTTTTGACCCTACCCTCCCTCCCTATTTTTAAGATATAAAAAAGCATACCCTTAATTTTTTTATTCAATTTTTCAATTTCAATGTAGCACAGTCATGACTGTTAAAGTTTGAATGTCCCTACCATACACTCAATGTAAAAACAAACGGTGAAAAAAATCCCTGTATGTCATGTTTGTATTTGTTATGTTTGTCATAGAAACCAATTCATTAGTTAATTGTCAAAAGTTCGTTTTGCATACTATGAATCTGATGAGTTGATCCTTTTTTAATAAAATTTTATTCTTTACCGGTCACATTGGTAATTATACAGACAACATCATGCTCAATATCTTATTTGTATAGTATATATTCAGAAGTTATTATGTCAAATATTTGATTCCAATCCAAAATTAGATAGTATCTAACTTGAATATTGTTTCAAAATTTGCCCCAACTGTTCAGAGTTTTATCTCTGCAGTTGTATCAACGCTGCGCTCAGCGACACATCGCATTATGTTGATACATGTACTCGTTCAGAGGCAATATTTCAACATTGAAAATCAAGATTTTTATGTGTCAGACGAGTATTTTAAACATTATACCTATTTTAGTTATCGTGAAGCTGCCTGTAGAATCTTTGCTCTCTTTCTTCTTTTTTTGTGTTGGTAGCTTTCGAAGTTGTTTCTATAGTTTTTTTGTGCGTGTCCAATTTGTGCAGTTGAGGGTGTGTCTGTAGTTATTAGATTGGGTGTATGCTTTATAGTTGTGAGGGTGTCTGACAGTTTTGTAGATGTTGATGTAGGATTAGTAGTTAAGTTTGTGCAGTAATTATAGGTGAATGCATAGCTTTTTTAGTTGAGGCTGTGTTCGGTATTACAGTGGATGTATGAATTATAGTTGTGAGCGTGTCTGATGGTTTTGTAAATGTTGATGAAGGTGCAAGCGTAAGTTTTTTGTTTGAAACTGATTGTATAGTTTTTTGTGTTCGTCCAAGTTGTGCAGTTGAGGGTGTGTCTGTAGATATGAGTAGGCCTGACGGTTTTGTAGATGTTGATGTACATGTAGATGAGAGTAATGGTTTTTGGTTTGTTACTGTGTGTTTAGTATTTTATGGTCTTCTAAGTTGTGCAGTTGAAGATGTGTCTGTAGATATTGGAGTTGTGAGTATATCTGATGGTTTTGTGAGTGATAGTTCATGTTCTGTAATTGACAGTAATTGTGGGAATAATCAATTCGGTAAGCAGATCTGAAAATAAATATTGAACGTTGATTAGAAAATATGCAGTAATTATAAACAATATTTACCAATGGACCAAAAGATCTAGGTTATCAAAACAGTTTACATCTTAATTATTTGTTTCCTGTTCATTTTAAATAATTTTGATAGTTACAATATTGCCAAAGAAGTTTGTTACTCACAGCTGTCTGCTATACTTTTTCTCATTTCTATCATAGCGTCTTCAAAGGGATTTCTTTAAGCAATCTGATGTGACGCTTTAATATCGGAAATATCACAAAGTATTTATAATTCTTTTATATTGAGACTATAAAAGAATAGAATATTGTGATAGAGGTATTATGCAAAGCAAAATATAAAAAATAACCTTTTTTGGATTCAGTGAATTAAGTAAAGAAAGAGAAGGCAGATTTATCCAAACTGCTAAGAATATCAACTAGTTACATGTAAATATTACCACTGGACGTTATGCAACCCACAATCAATCATTCGGTAGGATTGAATCGCATTCACAACTTCCTTCTCGACTTCTGATCATCTATCTTATTCACTTGATTCTTTCTCTACCCAATATTTCTGCCATATACATTTTAACTCCTAGTTAAGAAATTCCTGTTTTGCACAAATCAGTCAAAAAGTATATAAGGTTGGCAGAACACAAGTGTTGGTGCATGTTGTTGCCTTCGGGAATCGTCCCTTCCAGAAGATTACTGGTCTATTGGCTATGACCCCCTTCCCCCAAAATGGTGGTATATTTGTTTATCCTGTAGTGGACATGGTTTGAAATGTAACATTAGTTCCTTTATCTGAAAAAAACCCGAGAAATTAAAAACATCTTTCCAAACATGCAGTAACAAAATTATAAAAAGTAAAAACACAAAAATACTGAACTCCGAGGAAAATTCAAAAAGGAAAATCAAAAATCAAAAGTCCAAACACATCAAACGAATGGATAACCACTGTAATATTCCTGACTTGGTAAGAATATACCCTACACATTTTATCTAATTTCCTTTTGCTAATGTTTAAAGACCCACAAGAAATTATCATTTGTTCAAATTTTTTTTTTTATCAATTCCATTTCTTATTAAATCCACGGACGTTATACGGATGTTTTGTACTACGGACGTTATACGTCTTTTATTATAATGCATTGCTTGTACTTGTGCTGTTTTTTTTTTAAATTTTTTTCACTATTCAGCCTTTATAAAAAATGAATATGTATGTTTTATTTAAGTAATAGCTGTTTAAGTTATCAACGTGTAATTTTAACAAAACATCATCTCATTGGTACATTCATACCAGACACATAACAGGAATATATCTGCTATTATGAATTTTGCAACATACCATATACTAAAATATATCAAAGCATACAGCCATACATGTAAATAGCTCTTTTTGTATCAAAAGTTAAGTCTAAAAAGTAAATGTTATGTGTATCTAAAAAATGTATGTTTTGTAAGACTTAAAATTACATGCATGGTAACTGAAAGGAAAAGAAAGGCTGAAATTTTATAAAATATATAAATTAATTTCTTTAGTTAACATTTTATAAACATGATTAAGACAAATGATATAGAAATATATAAGTAAATGATTGTAACATTAATAGGAATTATAAATAAATGATGAATAAATAAAAAGATGAAACAGTTTATACAAGTCCATAATCCAAAAAATTATGGGAAATTTATAAACAACATGTATTAAAAGTGCGTATTAATTGAGATTCAAAATGGACTAGTATATTGGTAGTAATGTTCAATTGACTATTAATGAGTATATTCCCATACGCAATCAAACCACAACTCCTTATTAATTTAAAATTTCATGAGATAACTTGATGATTTAGCAGTGTAGTAGTTGAAAATGTTCTTAAAATATTCACCACAATTTAGGTATAAATAACATATATAGTTACTGTACGAACATTTACTCCTTCATAATTTTGTTATAACTTAACTGTTCTTACCCAAAACTTCCAATCTTTTCATAATGCGACGAGCATCAATCTCCGCCAATTTCTCTCACTTCTCAACACTAACCCCCTTGGTGGTTTCAATGTAAAAGATTTGTAACTTATTCCAAAAATCTGGTATACTCTGCTTGGTTGCAAAGAGGTCCCTCTTATGCAGGAATGATCTCTAAATATAAAGTTTCTTTATATTAAACTTTTTTTTAAATCAGTCATACAATCACAGCTTATCCAAATAACAATGATTTAATAAATAAAAAAAAAAATATTTCTCAAACCAGTCACCATGTGCACGTAACAGAATTAATTGTTGATTGTCATTTTTTTACAGTGACATATTTAATAAGCAAAATGTACGATTAACAATGCTGCAGTTGAAGAGTTGCCACTGTTAATTATCGATTGCATAGTCAAATGCAGTTTTACTGGTGACGTGTACATCATATTGGTATACTAAGTAAATTTAAAATACACTAGAACACACCCGCGAAATCGCGGGGAAATAGAGCGTAGGTAAACTGTAAAAAAAATATACTGACTGGATAATTTCAGGAGAGATATCAAGGGTCAAAGGTACTTAGGGACAGGGCACATTTTTTGCCCTCCCCCTTTTTTCCAAATACCGATTTTTATACCTTCTGTTTTTCTGTAATCTATGAACATGCATATATACTTTAATTTCTATACAGAGAATTTCAGGAGAGGTATCAAAAGTCAAAGGTACTTAGAGACAGGGCACATTTTTTGCCCTCCCCCTATTTTCCAAATACCGATTTGTATACCTTCTGTTTATCTGTAATTTATGAACATGCATATATACTTTAATTACTATACAGAGAATATCAGGAGAGGTTGAAAAAATTTTGTTGGTTATATAGGGAATCACTGAAGCATGAGAGGAACGCCCACCCCCCTTTTTTTAGGTCAGTCAGTTACTTTATTCATAGTCTTTGTATGTTCAAGGTACAGAAAAGCAATTTATAGTAAATTATAACAAATACAGTTATTCATAGTAAATGTATGTAAGTATGAACAGAAATATATCCGCAGTGACCGCCGTTGATTATAAACCATAGGCGGATCCCATGGGGGGGCCTGGAGGCCCTGCCCCCGTTTTAGTTGAAACAATTTGTTGATTATATGGGAAATCACTGAAGCATTAGAGGAACCCCTCCTTTTAGGTCAGTCAGTGCCCCCCTCCCTTATGAAAAGTTCTGGATCCGCCACTGTAAACTAATTGATAGTAAATAGCAAATATTATTCATTTTCGTTTTCCACCCAAAATAACCCAAACTGAAACACATTAAGCAAGGATGATACATGCTAGAACTCAAAAGGACAGCAGAAAGCAAATTTATATACTTTATTCATAGTGTTTGTATGTTCAAAGTACACAAAAACACAAACCGGAAGTCTAATCTGACTTAAAGTTTTGTCCAATGACGGGAAAATATCCGGACGCATTCTTTTTCGTTTTTATCCCAAAATAACCCCAACTGAATGATCATAAGAATGGATGACAAATGCGACTATACATGTTACCTATAGGAAACAGAGGCATGATGATTAATTTATTGTGGAAGGAGAAGCGACACCCAAAATGAGGTCTTCTCGCTTAATAGTATAGATTATAAATACACTTACAAGTACTAAACAGAGTTTGATTCTCTCTTGGGAATCATAACTATCCAAAGCACTGCAGAAACTGCTAAGAATGACTCTGGCAAAGTAATCTATCTGCAGGCTATGGAGGTCATTCTTCCCCTATGTCAACTCTTGGAAAATCAAAAATGCACATATATATATATAAATTAAATTGTGTAAAGAATAAAAGATATAACACTTATTTGAATTAAAGACTTAATAATGATTTAAACAATGCACACAAATCTTTCAATTCTTCAAAATTGATTTTCCATCACATAAGCTGTTCAGTGTCATCCATAGCAGATATATACAGTACCTGAAGTTAACAGGGGTCAATGATTTCAGATTTTTATGCCCCACCTACGATAGTAGAGGGGCATTATGTTTTCTGGTCTGTGCGTCCGTTGTACCGTCTGTTCGTTCGTTCGCCCGTGCGTCCGTTCGCTTTAGGTTAAAGTTTATGGTCAAGGTAGTTTTTGAAGAAGTTGAAGTCTAATCAACTTGAAACTTAGTACACATGTTTCCTATGATATGATCTTTCTAATTTTTATTCCAAATTAAAGTTTTGACCCTAATTTCACGGTCCATTGAACATAGAAAATGATAGTGCGAGTGGGGCATCCGTGTACTTGGGACATATTCTTTTTATATATATTTTCATTTGTTTAGACATTTTTAACTGTTTAGAAATGAAATTCAGGAGGTGAATTCCATGTGCTAAGATTTTGTATGATTTGAATTTTTTTTTGAATTTTTTTTTTGTAGAACCTATTGATGTCTACTGAGGTCATAATTGGAGCATACCACCAAAGTGGAGGTCATTGGGATTTGTTGGTAAGTGTTCATCTTTTTTCTATTAGTATAATTTTGTTTAATGAAATGATCATAAAAATATATCAATATATTTAAAAAAAAAAAGCAAATTCAATATTCACAAAATAATATATGCTAGGTAAGAAAGATCGAAATGAACCAGAAAATGGTTAGGGCATGCAAGCCAATTTATTAAAATACACATTTTTTTATAAGAGCTACATTTCCTTATCTTCTTGCATATTTAATATTGGTAAGGCCATAACCATACCCTGACTGAAACATTGCGCTACTATTTAGTAATGCATAGCATGCTAGATTAATGTGACAAGACTGACTGACACCACACTGAAAAGGTTAAGATGTTTTGCTTTTTCTATAGTACACTGTATATTAGATGTGCATGCATGTGCTTTTATGAGGAGAGATGATGATAGATTTTTTATTTAACCTGTTTATTTCAGATTGTAGAAACTTTAAATGGAAGGAATATCTTCCTTAATCCAATGGGTGAATCAGATTTTCAGATGAAGACAGTTCCTTTAAAATGGAAGTAAGAACATGTTGGAAATATTGTAAAAAAAATTAAAAAAAATATCAATGCTCAATGCTGCACCAAAGACTCAACAACAAAATGTACCTGTAATTATTTCGAATTTGCTGATTTGTGTCAATGCACAAACATTTCATAAATGAGCACAATCATTTTACTTCAATCATTCAAATCAGTCATCATTTTCATATATGTTCAAATATGACACAGTACATATCCTTTGAACATATTGATAATGTTGCCTACAATTGCAATAAAAACAGTAATTTTATAAACCACTTAGAACTGGTTTCAACATACAAATATATATTTCATCGCTTATCAGATTTTATCCAAACTGTGAAACATCTATGACATTTCTTTAATGACATCTTAAACCTATTGGGTAAGGAATATTTCTGTCATATAAATGGAACATCTGGGTATATACAAACTACATGCAATTCAGTTATACAAGGTGAAAGTGAGGTTGCATTAGGTTTATAAAGGGAATTAGCAAATCTTTTTCAAAAAGATATCAGTCCAATGTAACTGGTCAATGTCATAATTGTTGTTTTCATTTCAGAAAATTTATTGGACAACTTCTACACTAGTTTCCAGCAGATGCTGCTGTTATAGATAAAGAGTGGAACCTAGAGGTACTAACTCATTCCAAACAACAGGACAGTTCCAGCTGTGGGATTTATTGCCTAATGGTGTGTATTGTATTGACCTGCTTTCCCTTTCTCGGAAATATGTTTTCTCAGTAAGGTGTTTACCTCATTCAAATAAAAAGAAAAGAATGCTGGTGGTGTTATGATAAACCAGATTCAGTTTTCTTCCCTTAATTTATTGTTATCTAATTCTTAACTTTACTTTTTATTTCTTTGTATAAACGAACATGTACCAGTAGATGACAATGGATAGTTGATCAGTTGTTACAATAACTAATAAGTAGGGAAAAAAGGAAGAGGTATACATACAGTAAAAGGAATTTATTTTGTCTGTTTACACACATGCCTTGTATTAAAATTAGTCTATTATTTTTGTCTAAATTTGTCTGCAAAATTTTTTTTTTTTATTTCATCCCCGTGTGGCTAATCATAACTTCCTTAAAAATTAGAATTGAGTACACTTTGATACTGTACAATGCATATTCACATTCATTGCCTACATTTGGCAGTACCTGACCCTGTTGTATACAAACTGTTACTAGTTACTGTTCATTAAAACATATTACAGTAAATATACCAAATCTTTGAGCTACTTTAATTAAGTGAATAATATGATTTGATTTTTTTTTAAGTTTGCAGACAAATACCTAGCTAGAATTTCATTGCATGTAACTCCAGCTGAATCCAATCAGAAGCGGAAGAGTATTGCCCGCAGTCTGATGATGTTTGAAGGTAACTTTCAATCATTCTAATGGCATTTTATTGCATAATAAATGTACCCGATTTTGTTTAATCTTGAATGTATTTGCTTTTTGATAAAACCGATGATTCAAACAATTATCTTTCTTATTCTTGATCTAGTTTCAGAACTGAAGAATTATATAAAAATGTTAACTTAATCATTTTTACTTTTGAATATTGATGTATAATAACTTTTATTCCACATTTAACTCTTAATAAAATATTTTTCTACTACAGGATATATGGAAGGTTGCTGTCCTTGTTGCGGTTGCCACACCAACCCAGATGAAGAACCCTTGGTACTATTTTAAACTGTCTTCATTTTATAATTATGTTAATTTACATTTTTTGTCAGAAAAGAAAATGACATATTTTTATTTTCTTTAAATGCAAACATTCATGGCAGCTAGCAAAGAAGACAACACCACAGATTTCCAAAAAAAATCATGCTCTATTAATACATTTGACAGTGCTCATTCATACTTCATCAAACAAAATCAAAACATATCACTATAACACAATATGTCAATAAACAGAGCATTTCGTAGATCTTTATAAATGCACAATTTAAAAGTACATTTTTTTCTTCCTGTAACATATTTTAGTTAAAACAAATATTGTCATCTTTTTTTAAACCTACCTGTTTCAACTATTCATAAAAAAGTATTACAATGATGTAGTGACATTTTCTGTAGCAAATTTTGCTCAAAGTTATACTGATATGTTTGAAAAATTTATATGTTCTCATTTTACTGTGCGATAAAATGATAATATTCTTGTACAACAACCTTTTTATATTTATTAATTATTTTCTCTCCTAACTGAGATATAGTATTACTATTACTGATTATGAAATTTTCATTTAAGAATAAGTTTTGAAATCAAAAAATTTCCACGAGTGTTACAACAATAATTCTATTTACAACTGCATCATTGACCATTTAAAAAACCTCTAATTTATTCTGTTAATTTCAATATTTGTACACCTTGACGATTGTCTAAAAAAATAACACAATGTGGTTTTCAACCCATACCAACTGACACAGCATTATTTGGAATATATTGCCCCATGACCCTCTTTAATCGCATGGCACAGTACTGTACTGTTATGATGCATGGGAAATTTCTGATGCCCCAGATAGATGATCCATAATTGATCATAAATCATATCATTGTGCCAAATAGCTTTGTGAAGATACGGCTGAAAACCACCATGTGCTTAACATTATGCATTATATTTCAAATCTGAACTTGCCTTTTGATATAACAACTGAAACTAATTTTTTAAAAGAAATTGTGTAATTTTTGTTTTAAATCTTGTAAAAAATGAATGAAACAAAAAAGACTGATGGGTTATGCATTAATTTATATCTTAAAATGACAATTAATTGTGCAAAATAGCAATTAATTTCTTTTCATCTCTTTGCTAATTTTACCTCCTTCTTTAAATAATCTGATTTCATATAATGTAAAATGTTAAACTTCAATATATACTGTTTCTTAAGAATAATTGATATCTACCCTCCAATCAAATAATGAAAAACGACACAATTTTTATCAATAATGTAAACATTAACAAAATATGCATATCATTATAATAATTTGTTAATGTTAATAGAAGAATATAAAAGACAGAAACAAAGTTCCTAAAATGAGATGCATTAATTAACTGTTTATAATTTACCAAGTACATTCATGTTACAGTACCATAGAAAAAAACTTTAAGTGATTCATGAAATTATTGTGGTTCATGTAAGAAAGTTGGCTCTTTATTTTTTATTAATTTTGAATTATTTTGCTCAATCATCTGCGTATTAACTCCAAGTCTGGGGTGAACTCTGGCATGGTACACTTTTGAACAACCTGAAATATAAAATACTTATAATAGAATTTGAAAGCTTTCATCGATATTTTCAGTATTTAAACTTAGAACTTTCCAAAAAATCAGAAAGAATACATTGAAATTTGAGATGAAACAATGGCATAAATATTATATCTGAAACAACATATATATGTACTTTTAAAACAGAAATATGTTCCTTTCATTTGCAAGCCCTTAGAATATCAGAAGTATTCATGTAAAAAGCAATGACATGCAACAGCCATGTTGGCAAATCTCTACAACAGTAACATATTTAATTGTATACTTGCTGTTGCAAGGAACACATTTTAAATCTTTAAACGAAGCATTGGATTTAACGTCACCATTCTGACCGGACGTAACTGCAAACTTGATACATTCCGCACAGTCAAACGGACGTCCCACTTTTGCAAGCGTTTTACTGCCCTGCTCGAAAAGACACCCTTGAGGGGGGCTCATTGTTGAAGGCCACACGGTTATCTATAGTTGTTTGGTCTCTTGTGAAGAGTTGTCTCATTGGCAATTATACCACATCATTATTTGTATATATTTCCCGATGAAGGTTACGCTTAACAGTAACCGACAAAATCACATTTATTTACAAGATCCCATGATCAATACTTAATATTTGAGGTCTAATTTACAAGTGGATACGTGTATTGTTTACAACAACAACAACAATTTTTATTTGTCAATCAAAACGCCCCGAGGAGCAGTACAATTGCAGTTTAAATTAAAGTGTACAATTAATTGTGGTGATTTTTATCATTGAACTATTTGAAATTACAATACATGACAATAAAACAAACTATATAAGAGAAAGGAGACAACAAATACAGTATATTTTCTCAAAGATAACTATGATGAGTGAGTGAACACAATCAGTACCGTTGTATAGTGAAAAAGGCTGGGGGCTTCTCAGGTTTTATTTCTTAATGTTACTCTTCTAGTTTTTATTAAATTATCTATTAATTTAATCATTTTGTTATTAAGAAATGGATCTTCATTTGACATCAACCATACAAATTTAGATTGGTCATTTAAAGTTTTAAAATTAGTAAATTTAGAGGATAAATGTAAAATGAAACTGGAACTTTCAGTTTTAAGTGATTTACAGTAAGTAAAGACAATGGGGATCGATAACTTAAAGGAAATGAATCACCGAGGTGGTTAACATTACCCTGTCGCTTAAGTATATATCCAAACAGGATTCTCTCAGGATTAACATAATATATTGTCAGAAATTGAAAGCATCCCTTCGTAAATTTTACGGTTGCCTACACGAGTTGGTTGACCGTTATGGAATAACCGTTTCACAGATGAAATCGGATATGTTCCCTACGTCGTAACTACAACTCCTACCCTTTTATGACTTGACCAACCGAATAAGACGTTTTACCGGGTTTGTAATGAGCATGAGTAACACGACGCATGCCACATGTGGGACAGGGTCTGTTTACCCTCCCGGAACACCTAAGATCACCCTTAGTTTTAGTGGGGTTCGTGTTGCTTAGTCTAGTTTTCTGTGTTGTGTCATGTGTACTATTGTTTGTCTGTTGTCTTTTTAATTTTTAGCCCTGGCGTTGTCAGTTAATTTTAGATTTATGAGTTTGTCTGTCCCTTTGGTATCTTTCGCCCCTTTGTTATGTAAACATTGCCACCTTAAATCTGGTTAAATAGGAATGTTCTCTACCTTTCAGTTCAAATGATTCGTTGTGAATAGGATTTTCCTGATAACAGGGGCATTCTTCAGTAGAAGGATTGCAATAACGTTGGTTTTTCAAGTTCCTGACAAAAGTATATCTTCTGTATGTATTACAAATACATTTTCTGTTGATCGTAGAGTTGCCGTTATCATATGTCACCTGACCTAGGTCGTTGCAAAGTGATTTCTGATAGGTGCAGTCACTGTCCCCTATTGTTTCGAAAATGAAAGGCTGATATCGGTCCACACTGCATGTTGCTCTATTGTAATAAGGCTGAAAGACATATTTATAACCTGCAAATGTAAGTAAAGAAAGTGCTCAATATTTATGCGGGTGTAAACATGTTACTTAAATAACAATTATTAGTAAGATTCCGCTGCATTTGACATTCCCCAATTCACGTGCACATTATTGACATACTTTTATTTCAAGCCTGAAGGCTATCTTTTTTTAAATAAAATGCATCGTTAAAATAAACACACGGCTATTCTATTGAAGATGCATTCTTTTTAATATTCAATAAAACCGTTGTTTTATATGGAAATACATGTTTCTTTAATGTTCAACAAGTATTAGTTACATATATTGCTCGCCATCTGTTCAAGCTAAAAAAAAGTATAAAATGTACATGCGTATATTAAAATCATAGATAGATTCAAATATTTAAAAAGACATACCTGGAGGTAAAAGTCTAGGTCTGCTACATCTTTCTCTGTATACATTTATTTTATACGTTTATAAACATGATACAGCTGACCAGCAATGTTTGCACCTTCTTAACAAAACCATGCACTCGTCAATGGTGACATTTTTTTTTCTTTTTGGGATATATTGATGATATTCCAACCAAATTGGTCCTTTTAATAAATAGTTTACCACAGGTTTAATTTTGTACAAAGGATCATAATTTTGTTCACCTTGTCGTGGTTCATTTGCATGGTTGGAGAAATTGAGGTACCATAACATTTTGGTGTACCTTTCTTTTGTCATTGTAGATGAAAATATTTGGGCGACAATATTGGATCTGTTGACCAATACAACTTTGTGGAGTGTTTGCGACTAATTCCCATTTGGTAGGTAAGACTACAAAATGCTTTTATTTTTGATAAACATGGTAAAGTTGGGGTGCTCAAAGGCATTTTGCTATTAGGCCTTTGCTGAATGTAATAGTTGGCATAGCTATCTGTTTTGTTTATTGAAAACTGTAGAAAAGGATCATCCATATAGAGTTGCCAAAAATCTATGACCTCCTTTCCAGCACCCATGACGCGACTTGGCCCAGAAATGCCACGAGGGGTAAATAAGACCCCTTTCAAAAATATTAAATCCATTGTGCCATCCACCACCACCATCTCCTCTCTCTCATCAATATTCACTCCCTGCTCCCCTTCATTCTCGTTACCGGACTCAATTAAATTCCTATCACAATCATCCCCTATCCCTTGTTCATTCAAAATAATATTTTAGGTGTTTTATTAGGTTTTATGCTACCATTCGTTGAAGGTGTTGTCATCAATTTTTGCTTTATAGGAGTATTTATAGAAAATTGTGAATCTGGCGCAGGTTCGAATTCAGTTCCATAATCATTTGCTCTTGGTTGTTTTCTTCCAGATTTTTTGTCAATTTTTTTCTTGCTATTTTTTGAAAGTGCCCTTAAACTAAAGACGTTATCTGTTTTTGTTGGCTCTAACCCTATACTCATTTTTGCAGCCAAAATATGAAAACAAGTAGATGAGGATTCACATTGACATGTTTCTTTTGGAAAAAGAGTTGCACAGTATTTCCCTTTCCTGCCATTTACAATAAACGCACCTTGCGTGGAACCAAAGTAATTAAATTATTGTCAACAATAAACCGTGCCAAACTTTGTTGACTGCTATCAGTACTAATTGTCGGGTAATTTATGACAGGTTGTTGATTAACTATTACCTCATTATTTTCTAATTTGACCTGATTAGTACTAGTTTTCTCATCAGAGTTAGTTTGTTTGTTTTATGATTTCCTGTGAATTTAAATTGCCTAAAGGATCAGTGTCAGATTGGAAAGAATTAGACTGAAAAAGTGGCTTGTCGTTTTTTAAGTATTCAATTACTTCATCAGGACTTACAATTCTTTTTGGAAGTATAACATCTGATGGTGAAATAAATGCTCTACTAAACTCTTTTTTCAAATTATAATTTCCTAAACCAGAACGTCCACGTAAAATTTCATAATTCTCAAAATTTTGTATGTAATAAAAACCCAAAGCCAGCAAATCTACTGGTAGCTCTTTCCAATCATTTTCTCTTTTTAAAACGGCATTCATACTTTCGGAAAGATTGTTTATTATTCCAGAATGCCGGGATATTTCTCAATTAACCATTTACCAGAGTGATTTTGAATTGCCGGAGATATATGTTTATTGAAATGTTCCAAAACTACGGGAGTCTATTTTGAGGTTAATTTCATTTTTGTTTCCAAAAATTCTCCTTCATTATCAGAATGCAACATCTGATTCAAATGATCTATATAAATTTAAATATTATCGCTATCCACTTTGCCTTTTAACTAGAATTTAAAATCTTCTTTTATATGATTCCAACAAAACATAATCGGACAATTTGGAAAAGTATCTCGAATAGCCCTTTTTAAACCTGGTTCTTGGACAATGACAAAAGAATGACAAAAGGAATTTGTTTTTTTTATCTATTCTAGGAATTTTATCTTTCAAGAATTTAAAAAAAACTTCATGCCATTTAGCGTGTTTACGTTCATGGATAAAAAATATGCCCTATGACACCCAACATCTGTTCTATGAAAAACAGATAGTGCCCTGGAAGAATCAGGAGTTCACACTTCAGTTGTTTTTTTATTTTTTATTACATTTAAGATAACACTGAAATCGCTACCAAAATAAAAAGTATTCTCTTATATTTGAAATCCAACAAATGAAAGTCTTTATTGTTCTGTTATTGTAGGAGAAAAAAAATCGATATATGACTGACTATCTTGCTTTGTGTGTGCTACATGTGGCTGGACGATATTAGAAAAATAAGCCTTTGGTCATACTAATCGTTTGGTATATGTTGTCAAGCTAAAAAAAATTATTGACGATCAAACTGTGATACTGTATCGCATGTGGCAGAATTCTTCCAAAAATCGTCATCAATAAGATAAGTCGGTTAACATTGTAAGCAAGAGGACGATGAAACTACTTAGAACATGGAGAGATTAGAAACCAATCTTATCTGTTTTGAATCTTATCTATTCTATGGTATTAGAAAGTACCATTATTTCATCGTTGCTCATGACTGATAAATCAGAAATTCATTTTACCAAAAAAAAAAGGAACAAAATAAAAAGAAATAGATACTCTTCATCGTCCTTTATAATAGTTCGATAAGTTGGCTCGTCCTGTAGTTATTCCTGCAGCCATAATTGCACGTGTTAGGTAGGAACATCTATATTTAAAAAATCGTCCATATGCTAGGAAGGAATATCAGGCTACATTTTGTCAAGTACCAGGAGAAGAGTAAAGTAGTAAATTGCTGCAAACTTAAATCGACGTCAAAGTGTATGATTCGAACGTTACGTTGAATTTTACGTTAGAACACATTTCATGTGTTACCAAAATTGAAATTTCTCAACTAATTTTTCACCGATCGTTTTCAATTTTTTTACATTGAGTTGGCATACGTATTTTCTGTTTAATTAATACAAAATCTGATAATTCATAATTTTTGCCATAAGGGTCGTTTTTGCTTGTCGGGCGTCATATATATATATATATATATTACATTTTGCTATGATACATGTGTGGCAAAATATCTATTTTAACCAAATTAATAAATGTATATGAATAAAATGACATTGCTCTGTGTGTGTGTGTGTGTGTGAACATATGAACTTTTAAGGTACATGTATTCCTTCATTGTACAGTACAAACAATGTACATATTTCTTGGTTGTTCTCGGAAAGATTTATAACTTTATCTACATGTACATGAATGTCCACATACTTTGGTGAACAAATGGCTCCAGAAATTTACATTCAATTGAGGTATTTGTTTCAATTGGTCTCAGCCAGGACACAAATTTACACATTCAATATATATATGTCAATGTATGTGTTATAGATCATCTTGAATTTAGTTTAGGGTATAATTCAGAATCATCACTGAACATTTTTTGGAATAATAATTTATGACTTATTCTTTTTGTATGTGTGGACTTGGCCTATCACTCACAAACATGTGGAGTGAACTACTTTATAAAAGGGTGATCTGAGTTTAAACACTGTAATTTTTTGTATATCTATATCTTTGGATAATGTAACCTATGTTTAATAAATAATCTCATATCTACCTTTGAATTTGTACATAAATCGTCTAGTTCCAATCCAACAGACATCTGGCGGGTCTATTGGTTTAACCACCTCTGATGAAATTATGGAATGGAGTATCGATGCACTTATCCACAAGTCCTCTTTCGTGTAAGTGTAGAAATAAACATAGGGCCACACATCAACCTAAAACAACAAAGTATTGATTTTTTATTGTTCAAATAGGTATCAAAAATAACAACCACTTCTATATCAATACCATACATTTCAATTTCATCAGACATGCCAGATCAGCAAAATGTTAAAGAAAATGCTTATTTCAACTGTAGGCTGATGTTGTTGCAAACACCAATCACAAATAATTATGATATGTGTAAACTAACTATTTATCCCTCTAAAATTGTGTATTAAATTTAAAGTTACATTTTATAAATTTATGTAATTATACAGAAATTATAAAACCTACTACATGTGCATGTAATAATATCTAATTATTTGAACTGAAGATCAATCAAGAATACAAGAACCCTTTATTAGAATTCAGGGAATTCAAAAGTTATACAAAAATGACAAAAGTATGATACAAAATAGTGGTTAATTATAAATTTAGAAGTTTCTGAAAAACAATCCTAGAAAATATAACAGTATAACATAATAAAACTTTAACTAACTTAAACTGAACAAAACTGCAATA
The DNA here is from genome assembly GCF_965363235.1 of Mytilus galloprovincialis. Taxonomy (NCBI): domain Eukaryota; kingdom Metazoa; phylum Mollusca; class Bivalvia; order Mytilida; family Mytilidae; genus Mytilus; species Mytilus galloprovincialis. The sequence continues at coordinate 33,860,911 of NC_134848.1, forward strand.
CTTACAACAGCAGGGTATGTTTTGTCCCTTGGGCAATAAGCAAATACTGCCCACTCATATAACTAATACAATGTAAATATAAAGTTGAGTAAATTTGGAAAGCTGAATTATGAACAAATAATTACTGATACTAAGTCAACTTCAATAATTTATGAACAGTTGCATACATGGTTATCAGACATATGTAGAAGCATTACTTGGACAGGAATTAGTCATCACTCAAGACATTTTTATCATAGCCATCATGAGCTGATCTGCCATTATGACAACAGTGTGTCAGAAATTGTATCTAGTATTCATCCTCAGTCACAATAAGCCTTCCATCATTAAAGTCTATTCCTTTGCCAAAAACAACTGGGAATCAACACTAGATGCCAACTTCTATCTTGACAGTCTAGAACTAATGCATGGTACTTTTGGTAGTGCATTTGTATTGGTTTATAAATAGTTGAAAGGTGTGATGCCACATTTTTTCCAATGAAAATATGCTCCATGAAGATAAACTCATCATAGAGCCCAAAGTCACTCACAAGAAATCTTTATTGTATCCGTTTTCTTGAAACAAATACTGACAAAACAAAAAACTTTATAAATTTATACAACCTTGCATATGAAACAGTCATATCTTAACCAGTTTCACTATTTAAGAAATATTCACCTAACATCATAAATGTTAAACTAACTATGTTACATGTTTTGACTATTTTTTGTCATGTACATCTCACAAAATATTAAAGCATTTGAATTATATTAAAGCATTTAAATAAAAATACTTTTTAAAAACCAAACGACTTTTATTAGATAGGCAAAAAAGCATATATACCTTGGTTGTAGTTTGTCATCAAGATTGTCACCAGTGTTGTCCATCTGTGTGTTGTCATCAGGGATGTCCTGTGTGTTGTCCATCTGTGTGTTTTGAACAGCGTTGTTGTTCTGTGTGATGTCATCAGGGGTGTCCTGTGTGTTGTCATCAAGGTTGTCACTAGTGTTGTCCATCTGTGTGTTGTCACCAGGGGTGTCCTGTGTTTTGTAACCACTGTTGTCCATCTGTGTGTTGTCACCAAGGGTGTCCTGTGTATTGTCACCAGGGTTGTCCTGTGTATGGTCACCAGTGTTTTCCATCTGTGTATTGTCACCAGTGTTTTCCATCTGTGTATTGTCACCAGTGTTTTCCATCTAAGTGTTGTCACCAGTGTTTTCCATCTGTGTATTGTCACCAGTGTTTTCCATCTGTGTATTGTCACCAGTGTTTTCCATCTGTGTGTTGTCACCAGTGGTTTCCATCTTTGTATTGTCACCAGTGTTTTCGATCTAAGTGTTGTCACCAGTGTTTTCCATCTGTGTATTGTCACCAGTGTTTTCCACCAGTGTATTGTCACCAAGAGTGTTCTGTGTGTTGTCACCAGTGTTTCCATCTATGTATTATCACCAAGAGTGTCCTGTGTTTTGTCACCATTGTTTTCCATTTGTGTATTGTCACCAAGAGTGTCCTGTGAGTTGTCACCAGTGTTTTCCATCTGTGTGTTGTCACCAGTATTGTCCATCTGTGTATTGTCACCAGGGGTATCCTGTGTTTTGTAATCACTGTTGTCCTGTGTGTTGCCACCAATGTTGTCCATCTGTGTCTTGTCACCAGGGTTGTCCTGTGTGTTTTACCAGTACTGACCATCTGTGTGTTGTCACCAGTGTTGTCCATTTTGCGCCTGTCCCAAGTCAGGAGCCTCTGGCCTTTGTTAGTCTTGTATGATTTTAAATTTTAGTTTCTTGTGTATAATTCGGAGTTTAGTATGACGTCCATTATCACTGTACTATTATGCATATTTTAGGGGCCAGCTGAAGGACACCTACGGGTGCGGGAATCCTCGCTACATTGAAGACCCATTGGTTGCCTTCGGCTGTTGTTTGCTCTATGGTCGGGTGGTTGTCGCTTTGACATATTCACCATTTCCTTTCTCAATTTTATTGTCCATGTATGTGTCATTACCAGTATTGTTCATGAGGACATTGTCACCATTGTTGTCCATAGACCTGGAATCAATAGAGTTGTCGATAATAGTGTTGCTACCAGAAAGATGCAAAAGATTAATGTTTGAAACATGCACAAATTCTGTATTTTTCATCGTTTTCATGAAAACGGTACATATTATTACATAGTTGTGACATCATCAGATTAAATATCATATATTTTTCATTTATATTTCTTAATTCTAGATTATGTATTTCCAAACAAAAAGTGCAAATTTGAAATAGTTCTTAGGCAAAACTTGGCCTAGATCCCAATAAATCATTTAGGACTTTTCAGTTTCCAAATCGGTCATATCTAGCATGCCCACAAAATTTATTTTGAAATTTTTATAGGTTAGAAATTTATTTGTAGACTTTCAGGTGTTGCAAGACTTCATTTGCAGTTTGGATGATTCATCAGAAAACTATTTAATTACAATTCCCAACAGACCACCAATTAAATCAAGTTACTGTCATGGGACACTTGTTTATATTTAATCGTGTGATAATAAAGTTTTACACTTATTATACATATAGTTTATATTTAATCGTGTGATAATAAAGTTTTACACTTGTTATACATATAGTTTATATTTAATAGTTTATTGAATATAATGCACATTTGTACCTATATGGGTTGAAGGCATACATAAATCAACATAGTAATTTTACAATACATCATACAGAAAAAACCAACAAAAGAACCAAACATTATATACATATATGTATCTATCATGCAGTTGTTGAGTCCACCCTCCTCAGTGACCATGACTTTTTAACAAATGAAGCAGCATACTGCATAATTGACGGACAAGAAAGGCATAAAACCAATTTATCCAAATTTTCCATATTATCTATATCGGAATAGATATTTTTAACTTTTTGCAAAAATTCAAATCTCAAATCTTTATTTTTTGTACATGTAAATAAAAAATGCTCTTCATCATCTATTTTATTCTTTAGTCATGGATTTTGTTTTCTCTCCTCAGCTCTCTTTGGTGTTTCTGCAATTGTCTCTGGTGTTTCTGCAATAATTATATGTACATTTATGTGTATAACTTTTTCTTTTATATATAGCAATTAATTCATTTTTTTGGCACAGTATTATACTATATACATTGAAGATATACAAGTTTAATTGCTGCAACCAAAATGTTATACATATAGCATGGCTCTTACGAATTAAGATTTTTAATTCATTTTGGTTAATGCAAACCTTTGTCTGCCAGAATACTATCCCACTCTCTAAATTAAACACAGTTTAGTGGTTTTTACATCTGACATTAAACCAGTGTATAAACTAGAAACCAAAGTTAAAGCACCATTGGATGCAATATCAACAAGTCCTTTGCATGTATGGGAACTCTTATATGAAGAGTAACATTTTGAACCAAGTGCAAGGGATGCGGGTCTCTCTGCTTTTATCTCAGTACAATCAATGACCACTCTAGTGCTTGGATACAACATTCTAAAAACAGCTGGCATTTTAGCTTCAATGTTATACTTATTCGGCCATATATTAAAGCTACCTAATACAAAATATAAAACATTAGACCAAGTAATTATCTTACGACTAACTGTAGATATATGACAATTAAATCGTACCGCCAAATCTTGAGTAAGGAGCCCACACTTTAGTCTACATAAAAACATAAAAAGTTCATCAATAAGTAACATATTTCTTTGTCTTCCAATAGTTAGATTAACATTATCTACAGATTTATAATAATAGCTTGTCATGGAATTAGCAGCAGGTTTAATGAAATTAAAAAAATGTAGTGAACATGGTCATTGATACAAATCCAGTATAACTATTCAAATTCAGGTTTTTGGTTGAGATTCTAAGATAAGTAATGCCGGAGGTCTTGTTACACCATGCATCAGTTCTGTTAACTCATCTTTCAATGTATTTCTGTCCATATTGTCCGTGTTTACATTCCTGAATTCTAGTTCTTCAATAAGCTCTGCATTTTTTATGTTACCAAATTTCAACACACCTCTCCTCCCAATACCAACCTCCGCCTTTCTTCTAGATCTAGTAAATTAATTTTTAGGCAAGCTTCGAAATTGATATGATTTTTTGAATGAACTCCACAGAGATGGCTGTAATCCCCACCTCTTTGCTGTCCAGCTTTAAACTGGCGAGCTGGATTATCTCCAGAAAAAACCCGTACGATATCATAAAACTCCTCTCTTTTAAGTAAACTTGGTTCATTTAGGGTCAATATGTCATCCAGACGAGTGTCAATATATGTAAATTGATCAGCATCTGTATGCTTGCAAAATGTGATTATTTATTAATATTTAATGATAAATTTGGATTTATTAACAGAAACTATAAGATATTTGGTATGCATTGCTGTCTTATTGATAAAGTACCTTTATTTGAATTATCTGCCCTTGCATTTGAGTTGCTTCCTCTTATGTGGCAAAGTTGAAAAAATTTAATTAAAACAAAGTTTTCTGTTTCTTTGTAAAATACAACCATAAATATGATAAAACATGTCATTTTTTATATTGCAATGAAAGTTCTTACACATGAATTTCCTAATACCCTCAAAATTTACACATTCTATTAAAGATTTAGACCTTGTTTTCTTGTATTTTAAATCAAAGATGGAGGAAGACACCCTATCTACCTTAAGTGATTCTCAAAATGTAATATGAATGTTTAACGATTAGAACAATTTAGTTCAACTTATTTCTGAGCTGCATGTTAAATATTCAGTTTTGCTTTGGAACTTTTAAATGCATCTTAAATATATAAAAAAAAATCCTTCAGAGATAACAAAAAAAGGGGGGATGGATGATATATGGTATTTATCTTTTGTTATAACAATTGGTAATATCAAATAAAATTAGTACATTTTGCAAACAAAGTCCTTATATTTGAATATAGTATAATTCATTTTTAGTGGAAAATTGATGAAACAATAATTAAGTTCTAGTTACAAATTGTTTGCTAACCTTTCTTTGTGATAACTGTGAGATAACTCTGATTAATTTTGAATTTCCCCAACATATTATTAGGGGGAGATGATATAATTCAATTTTCATATTTAGTCTTAATTGTATGAATTTCTATAAATTAATTTGTATGATTTCAAGATAATTACGGTTTTGATTTGCTTTTAAATCTTTTTTCATCTCTTTCATTGAGTCCATCAGCTACAATAGTTCGTAACTGGTGCATCCAACATCTCTCTCTTTTGTATTCCTTGTGTATCCCAATTTTGATTTTTCTCAATGAGTTGAAATGTGACGTTTTCGAAATCATGCCAGTTTCTTTCTCTTGTATAAAATGACCGATGGTTATTTAGTCGGATGTTAAATGGTGTTTCTGTTTCACCAACATATTGCAACGAGCTCGCCTTTCGCTACAATTTTGTTCAGTCCATTAAGTGTCTCAGTTGCGAGCATGAACCGATATCGTTATGGCTAGATAACTCAAGATTTTCTTAGGATAAATGATTTTATTAGCGGTCGGATAGTATCGACAGCTTTAATATAGCAATAGCAACAACAAGTCTTAATATAAAATGACAATAACAACTGGTCAGTTTTAACCACAATTCTTGGTATAGTTCTAACCACGATTCTTGGTAAAGTTTAACCTCAGTTATTGGTATACTTTAACCATAATTAGTGGGATACTTTAACCACAATTATTGATATAGTCAAACCACAGTTCCTTGCTATCGTTAACCGCAATAATTGGGTCTTTAAGCACAATTATGGGTTGTAAACAATGTATACTTATTAATTATAAATGCCATGGCTGCCTTCACCAGCGGTTCGTAACTTTCTGTGTATATCGACAGACTGAATACTAAAGTGTTATTTCAGAAGCCTTTTATAGTTATTTTCTTATTCGTGCCCTCAAACGCAAATAAAGTATTTGTGAACAAAAACTCAAACACATATCTATGGGAAACAGCTCGCCTAGACGAGTGCAGCAAGGTTTTATTATAAATTATTGAACTGTCCTTAAATCACTTTGCCAGCACACTAAGACCGTTGCAGCATACATGTCTAACAAACATATCTACAATGAGAAATGATGAAATAGAATCATTCATATCACAAGACCATAATTTCGTAATGTTCTTTTTAACATCTGCAGAAAAAGCATAATGAATTTACAATATTATAAGCTTATACAAAACATGTACACAAAGGGGAGGGGGGCAACTTCATTGCACTAAGACTAACCTATACACCTGCAACAGTTTTAAGGGATGGCAGGAACTAGATATATAAATTTTAAATGCATTTTATGTTTCAGAAAATTATAAACTTTGCTATCCATTTTTTTTCGTTCCTGCAGAAGGTGCAAAAATTAACTAAGTAGTGAAAACGATTGAGAAGCTCCCCTCATATGATCAATGTTGTGAGTAGTATTGATTTAAATGGACAATAGACACCTGTAAACAATAGGTGGTTTGACAGGTTTAAACTGTGTAAGGCAGCAACCATTTGATTTTCTGGGGGGGCTATGGTTTTTTTTGGAAAAAAAAGTTTGTTTCCAGTTTTTGGAGAAAAAAATAATTTGTTTTTGATTCTGAGAAAAAAAATTTGTTTGTTTCACACTCAGCTGCCACTATATGTAATGCTAAAATTGAAAGAAAAAGATTGTTTTCGACTTGTCGCGAAAAAAATAGATTGTTTTTTGCCGCAGGCGAAAAAAAAAGTTTGCACAGAAAAAAAAACCATAGCCCCCCCAGAAAATCAAATGGTTGCTGCCTAACTGAGTGGACCGTACCAAATGAAACTCGGGTGTTTGTTTATTTTGCTATCTTCATGAAAATCCAGGTAAGTTTTTAATTTTTTGAAACGTAGACTTCATATAACTTTTATATATCTAGTTCCTGCCATGCCTTAAAACTTTCCTGGATGTACCAGTTTGTCTGTACTCATAGTAATTTTGGAGGTGTAAACACGGCCATATTTTTCAATTCCTTATGATGAACCTTAAGATGACTTATTGTTATGCTAACATAATTTAAATATTATTGTAAACATAGACACATGTTCCCAATATAACAACAAACCTATGTGCTATCGATAGTTAATAAATACATTAGAATTGACCAGTCACGTGATATCATAATAACACTCATACAAGGTAAAACAGCAACACAAAGTTAATCATGTATAACAAATGTAATCCTGTTTACTACAGATAAACAGGTAAATGAGAATAATTATTTACATACATAAACAATAGTAAAACATTATGAACATGATGCATTAATAGAAAACAATGATAACATCAATAAGTTAATTGGTAGGACGTAACAATATTGAAATTTTGCGTTTTGCAATTTGATGTAATAAATATGTTGTTTTTTGCTGACGACTTGGGTTTCGATGTTGGCGACTTTGCAGCACTTACAACTGCCCCTTTCGCAAGGTTTATTCTCTCCGATTGTTGATTTCTCCTGTTGAGATACTTTGGATGTTACTAGAATATCTTTGAGGTTTTTTGGTCTGCGGTAAGCCAAAACGGGAGGTGATGAAAAAATCTCTTTTTAGTAAGGAACAAATATATATGACGCCCGTCAAGCAAAAACCACCCTTATCGAATTGACAACTAATAGTGTTTGGCGAAAGGTGCTTTATTATAGTAATGCATATATAGTTATACCAAGCATGGTATCAATAAGCTACAATGAACAAAATGTGAATATGAAGCACCTGAACCCAAAACGAAGTCGCCAAACACAGGGGTTAATAATATATACATAAAAAAAAACCAACAACAACATCAAATCAAGAATATAAAAATACACCGGCGAAAATACCCTAACACTAACTACCAATCAAATAATTCATAGCTGACGTAACCCGATACATATCAACACTAGCTGTTTAATGTAAGTCTGAAAACAATCAGATCTCCAGTCTCCGTGATGTTTCAATAAAATCTCAGGAATGCCAGCCTTGGTGGCTAATGTAGCCCCTCCGTGTCTCAGCGAATGAAAAGAATAAACTGAAGGGTCTAAACCAACAAGAACAATTAATTCTCTAAAACGGTTCAACAAAACGGATCTAGATAAAGGCAATTATTTACCATGAACAGGTAAAGCAAAAACGGGAGCATTCTTATCACCAGGTATTAAAGACACAAGATGCTTATAAGCTCGAGCAGGACATATTGATGGCTAAACTGAGCAACACAAAGAAACATGATGGGTGTAATCATGATTTTGTCTAGTCTTTGACCATTTCAATAAAAGGAGGATACCCTTTTCACCAACAACAAAACATTATCTCTGATCAATTGTTCACGGGAATTAAAAGATGTAGAGCTTCTGCTGACCAGGTTTGACGCCCTAAGCATACCAAAAAAAGCAAAAGTTCGAAAACAAGCATCTAAATAATCATAAATATTCAACAACCTAACAATATCAATTAAATGTGTAGGTAACAATGGTAATTTTGACACAGCCACATGCTGATTCTTATGACTCAATCCTCTTAAAGTCAATTTGAATTCTGTAGATAAAAAAGGTTCCACAGTAAAACCAAAAAGTTGACTCCAGGTCTTAATGCCAGAAATATAATTCTTAACAGATGAAAAACTGCTTAAACTTTTGGATAGAAAACATGCATAAGCACACAATATATCCTTAATACAAGGAAATGGTCGAAATTTATAATAAACACAAAAAATATGGTATGCATTGAGTTGACTCTTCAAATTTGAATAAGTACCAGGCCGAAAGGCTGCACCCTTAGCAAGCTTGACCTCTTCCTGCAAAACTGCTCTTCTGGACTTAAGACCTGGAAGTCATAAACAACAGTAATTAGATAAACAACAATGTCATATTAATTATCAAAGTTAGTCTTATCTGACACTAAATATGCGCAAAAAACAAAATGTCAATGTATCATGTATGAAAACCTAAATGTTTATAATATCATTAAACATATGACCAAACACTTCTTTCTCAATAAAATCTGAATTGTAAAGTTTAGATTCTATAAAAAACTGTGATCTGTTCTTCTCCGAAAGATTCCAACGGGATAGCAAATCCGATAACCTATTTTCAACAGATGCTATATAACTCACACGCAGTTGAACATTACTTGACGCACACAAGTACCATATTTGACGTGCCAAATTCAACATTTCCTGATCACGTCCTGTTCCCCTATTTAAATTTTAACACATGATTGATTGTCACAAAACAGCTGTACCCGTTTATTTGAGATACTTTATGTCCAGAATTGAATTGCTATGTAAATCGCATACATTTCAAGCACAGATATGTGCATGTCCCGCAAAGACTCCGGTATATCCGAATGAAAATATTCAAATGTCGTGAAGTTGACACCACCAATACCCTTGAGACACGCGTCAGAGGAAATAATTGCGTCTGGTGAAGACCAATCTACATCGGGAATTATACTTATTCCATTATAGTCATGTAAAAATAATAACTACCACCGAATGTCTTGTCTAAATTCATCTGTAATATGAACACGATAATGATTGAAATGGTATTTTCGTAATGTCTGTAACATGCGTGAAATAAAAAGTCTTCCGCTTCGGACACATTCGGAAATAAAAGCCAACTTGCCAATAACTTGTTGTAACTGACGTTTGGTGCAATGTTTTTTCCTTTCAAATCTTTGTAACAACTCATGAGTCTCTTGTAATTTAATCTCTGGAATTCGGACTATCATGTCAATTGAGTTATACTCCTTGCCGAGAAATGTCAAAACTTTTGTCGGCGGCAAACACTTTTCTTTGCTGACTTCTAATCCTAACCTCTGAAACAATTCTAAAACAAAATTATAGTCATGTTCAGCGTTCTGATTATCACTAACACCACCAAAATCATCAACATAGTTTATTGTATGAATGTTAGATTTCCATAGCATATAGGAAACAGCATTCGTTGTTCGTTGACATGCCTGTGGCGAGGAGCGCATACCAAAAATAAGACGATTGTCAATAAAAATTTGTCCCCTCCATTCATAACCTTGTAAATGCAAGTCGTGCGGATCTAATACTAGCTGACGAAAAGCCCGGGACAAATCCAACTTCAAAATGGCACACCCACGACCGTGATTCAAGAGCAAAGCAATAAATTCTTGAGTCTAGGATAATAAAGTTTAAAAGTTTCATTCAAAAAGGTGTCCGAAGGTATGCCTTCATTTATGGACAAATTATTGCCATGCGAACAGTCAACAATTACTCTCCTATCGGAATCTCCCTTAGGAACTGTGAATAATGGTGATAATGTTAAATGACAACAAAGAGGGTTCTTTCGGAAAGGACCATAAATAGCCCCAAGGTCTGATTCTTTTGAAATATATGAATCAATAAAACTTGAAAACTGATTAAGATGATTTTGTCGACGTGTGGGGGGATCGGGCAGTGTATCTTTGATATAGTTTAACGGCCATCCATACTTCAAAAATTCAACGACTATTTTATCATGATACATTTTGTAATCTTCTAAAAGTTGTTCCCACAATTGTATGTTGAAATTAGAACGTACTGGAATTTTACAATATGCAAAATTCGGCTTGCCACTGTAGAACACGGCTTCATGAACACTTGAAAAATTATTTATATTCATTTCACAAAATTTGGTTGATACATCTTTCAAAATATTTCCACTCATATCTGGTGAATACTCAAAATCAATAGACCCTGCTGTTTTCGTAAACCAAGGACACATACTTGAAGCTAAAAGTACATTATTAGTTTAATCAACAACATTGTAATTCATGTAATTGTTATCTTTGACAACAGTGTCAAAATCAGTGCTACATAATAAAGATTGCAATAAATATAAATCATTTTCATAAATAGACACACCTGTAAACACAGGGGACGTTTTTTTCCTACAAGCATTGTCACAATAACCAACGCCTGTTAAATTAAAACCTACGGAACTTGACTCGCCTATAGATTCACATGACGAAACATCATAAATATTACTCAAAACACCTGCCTCATATGCAGAGGATATTCCTAATGAATCTTGTGAATTATCAAACAACACACCTATATTTGCAGGGGGATAAGATTTCGTTAACTCATCATACACATCTGAATAATCAGGGGAAGCAATCGCACCTGACATAACTGCAGGGGGTTTCACAACATCATTTTCGTAATTATCACACAATAACACACAATAACACACATGTTATTACAGGGGAATATAATTTCTTTTGAATAAAACTATTACTGATCATTTTAGTAGATTCACAATGTAGCACTGAAGTTGAACATCATTGATGACAATCCTTCGAAGGATGTAGCACAGACGCATCACTCGAATCTTTTCCTTTACGGACGCACTTTCTGCAAACATGCAATAGTTTTTTGTCTCCATAGGCTCCAAAATTATCTCCGGATCGACTACAGTTTCCCGCTTGATATGCGCCGCAAATTGGATTGCGATTAACCGGCTTATCCTTGAAAACTGTTTTAGTCGGGGTAGACGAAGACGAAGTGAGGGGGGTTACGAGAGTACGGCCTTGTTCTTCAACAAATGCATGCGACCAATTTTTGTGACCTCTTTCTATGGAACGCAAAACTTCGGCGTGAAAATCCTTTATCTCCGCAAAGGGGTATTTTTCAACGAGATAAAGCAAATTAATGAGATGTTTTTGTCTGTGCACAGAAATGGCTTGTTTTTCAATGTTATGCATAATGAATGTTTCACCTCTGACTAGTTGTGATAGACCGAAATCTTTATCAGAATAATTGACCGATTTGGTTTGTGCATGCTCATGTGGCCATGGCACATCATATTTAACTCTATCCTTAGCAGCTCTTGCTTCACCGGAAACTGCTGTTCTTTTTTGTTTATCTTTGAATATAACATATGGTAAATCATTACCTTTGATTTGAGCTTTGTCCTTATCCTTGTCGTTATCATTTAAAGAATCAGAATCATCGGAAGAGGACGAAGATTGATTAAGCAGCTGTCGAGTAAGCTCTTTAGCCTGTTTTCCAACTTTATCTTGATTCCGTAACTCATTAAGCGATGGAAGCTTTAATGTTTTAACTTTTTTACCATTGTCCTTCGCTTTGGTTCTTGAAGATTCACCACCGGATTTTTTCTTGGCTACAAAGAGCTCGTGTTGTTTCGCCAACAAATCACGTTCCAAAATTTTGTTTTGTATTGTTAATTCTTGAATTGTCTTATCAAGTTCACTCACAATGTTCGTAGATGAGGGTAATTTTGGACGAACGCCAGCACTTGCTTCGTCTGATTTCGGTGTTAATGTCTGACGATGAACCACGTTTTCAGAATTAATTATATCTCCAGCTTCTGTAACTGAATCGAAATCCTTCTGCATTTCAAAAGATGATAGAATAAAGTCTTTTAAGTACGCTGGAGGTTTTCTTGTTCTATTGTTTTTCATCGGATGTCAAAAAAAAATGTTTTATATCAATTACATAATAAAAGTGGACTGGAACATGCTCTCTTGCTTAAAACCACATGGTAATATAAACCCGGATGAAGTATCAAAGGGAAGCAATTCTTACAAGGTGTTATCAATTATGTACAATGAGAGTTGCCTCCCATTGTACGCCATTAGACGTCGTTATTGTTAGACAACGCTAGAATGCAACGTAGAACAAACAGATAAATTGCACGTTGAAATTGAGATATTTTTTTCTAAACATAGCGTTATACATGCGAACTGAATAGTATATTCTTATATTACATATAAATACTACTGTAAAATAATGCCGTATTTACGATTTAAAATTTAATTTTGTGATAAATTTCTATTCAAACTTTTCAAATGCATGTTTTGACATACGCTGTATATTCTTATTGTTTTGAGAGGAATGATTTATAAATAATATAATAAAATCCAACACATCACCATGTCTCATTAATACATAGTACCACGATATGTGATGATACACGTATTAAGGTTTATGTACCCTTCTGTAGCCATTTTTGTACGAACTTTTCAAACTTCAATTGTATCAAAACTACAGATATAATGAATAATAGAGATAGGCCATTTTGTACATATTCCAAGGGGAAACTTGATGCAAAGCATTATTTTTTACTGTTCCATTGCATTTAATAGAAAAAGAGGACTTTGTGGCAAATAAATCAAGATTTTTATAGAAAATCCATAGCCTTTATTCTTGTACTCTCATATTTGGCAATTTGATGACTGATAGATATAGGATTATTGCATGCAGTGCTAGCATTGATTTCCTTAAAACAAGTTTATAAATGTAGTTATTGGTTAAGACAAGTATAAATACGGCCAAAATCAAGTACACCTTTTAGGGTGCGCTCGACTTTAGTGACTCAGCACGAGGTGTTTTGGAATTTACAAGTTACTTAGAACTTTTTGTAAAAAATAAACACTAGCACATCATAGAAAATCAAGTGAGTAATTTATGTTTCAAATTTTATAACAAAAATCTCTGTATTAAAGGCTGTGGATTTTCTATAAAAATCTTGATTTATTTGCCACAAAATCCTCTTTTTCTATCAAATGCAATGAAACAGTAAAAAATAATGCTTTGCATCAAGTTTCCCCTTGGAACATGTACTAAATGGCCTATCTCTATTATTTATTATATCTTTAGTTTTGATACAATTGAGGTTTGAAAAATTCGTACAAAAATGGCTACAGAAGGGTACATAAACCTTAACCTTCTACAATATATAAACAATATCAATGTTGTGTAAAAAAAAACCACTTAAATATTTTCTAAAGTTTTTTTCCGCAGCTGGATTTCTTTTATACTTTTAATACGGCAAGTTATTGTATGAAGAACTTAAGAAAATAATTTAATATTTGGCGCAACATTATGCATGCCAAATGCGGAAAAATCTTGCATGGTTAATCACACGAGAGAGTTTGCTTACAAGAAATTAAGTACGAATAAATAGTTGACACAGCATAGGTTTCTGACACAGAATGAATGTGTTCTAATGAACTTAAAATTTTTGTTTTCTCTTAGAGCAATTCACTATGCTGTTGAATATTAATCCTCTCAAAACAAGAATGTGTCCTCAGTACACGAATGCCCCACTCGCACTATCATTTTCCATGTTCAGTGGACCGTGAAATTGGGGTAAAAACTCTAATTTGGCATTAAAATTAGAAAGATCATATCATAGGGGACATGTGTACTAAGTTTGAAGTCGATTGGACTTAAACTTCATCAAAAACTACCTTGACCAAAAACTTTAACCTGAAGCGGGACAGACGGACGGACGAACGGACAGACGGACGGACGCACAGACCAGAAAACATAATGCCCCTCTACTATCGTAGGTGGGGCATAAAAATGTTTGCAGAAATTTTCTTTTTTATTTATGAAATTTCAAATGAGAAAAATTGAACCCAATTTTTTTAATCACATCCCCCTTTCCCTTATTCCAAAACTAATCTCAATTAAAATTTCTAATGGAGTTTGCAAAACTGCTTGTTATCACTGAATGTTATTTATTATAATTTATCAGTTGGTAGTAAAAAGTGAATATACATTGTATATTGTATATAACAAAGATTTAAGTTGATTCTGGACAAAGAAAGATAACTCCAATTAAAAAAAAATCTTGCTATTGCACAATATTTTGCAATTAGATATTTCTTGCTTACTATTCTGGACAAAGAAAGATAACTCTAATTAAAAAAAATTTAGCTATTTCACAATATTGTGCAATTAGATATTTCTTGCCATTGCGCAATACTGTGCAATTGAAAAGACTTGCTATTGCACAACACTTAATATAATAATTTTAGATCCTGATTTGGACCAACTTGAAAACTGGGCCCATAATAGAAAATCTAAGTACATTTTTGGATTCAGCATATCAAAGAACCCCAAGATTTCAATTTTTGTTGAAATCAGACTAAGTTTAATTTTGGACCCTTTGGACTTTAGTGTAGACCAATTTGAAAACAGGACCAAAAATGAAGAATCTACATACACAGTTAGATTTGGTATATCAAAGAACCCCATTTATTCAATTTTTGATGAAATCAAACAAAGTTTAATTTTGGACCCCGATTTGGACCAACTTGAAAACTGGGCCAATAATCAAGAATCTAAGTACATTTTTAGATTCAGCATATCAAAGAACCTAACTGATTCATTTTTTGTCAAAATCAAACTAAGTTTAATTTTGGACCCTTTGGACCTTAATGTAGACCAATTTGAAAACGGGACCAAAAGTTAAGAATCTACATACACAGTCATGACAGTTAGATTCGGCATATCAAAGAACCCCAATTATTCAATTTTGATGAAATCAAACAAAGTTTAATTTTGGACCCTTTGGGCCCCTTATTCTGTTGGGACCAAAACTCCCAAAATCAATACCAACCTTCCTTTTATGGTCATAAACCTTGTGTTTAAATTTCATAGATTTCTATTTACAAATACTAACGTTATGGTGCGAAAACCAAGAAAAATGCTTATTTGGGTCCCTTTTTGGCCCCTAATTCCTAAACTGTTGGGACCTAAACTCCCAAAATCAATACCAACCTTCCTTTTGTAGTCATTAACATTGTGTTTAAATTTCATTGATTTCTATTTACTTAAACTAAAGTTATTGTGCGAAAACCAAGAATAATGCTTATTTGGGCCCTTTTTTGGCCCCTTATTCCTAAACTGTTGAAACCTAAACTCCCAAAATCAATCCCAACCGTTCTTTTGTGGTCATAAACCTTGTGTCAAAATTTCATAGATGTCTATTAACTGAAACTAAAGTTACAGTGCGAAAACCAAGAAAATGCTTATTTGGGCCCTTTTTGGCCCCTAATTCCTAAAATGTTGGGACCAAAACTCCCAAAATCAATACCAACCTTCCTTTTGTGGTCATTAACCTTGTGTTAAAATTTCATAGATTTCCATTCACTTTTACTAAAGTTAGAGTGCGAAAACTAAAAGTATTCGGACGCCGGACGACGACGACGACGCTGACGCCAACGTGATAGCAATATACGACGAAAAATTTTTCAAATTTTGCGGTCGTATAAAAAGAAGAAAGTCTGTCTAAAATTTTTCGTCTTTTATTTTGCCACGCTTTAAGGAACATCTGTACTAAGTTTCAAGTTGATTGGACTTCAACTTCATTAAAAACTACCTTGACAAAAAACTTTAACCTGAACTGGGAAGAACGAACGGTACGACGAACGAACGAACGAACCCACAGACCAGAAAACATAATGCCCTCTACTATCGTAGGTGGGGCATAAAAATGTAAGAATTATTATAATTTAAGGAATGTATCTCCCTCATGCAAAGCTCTGATTCCTTTTAGGAGTTGGCTATACATTTTGGACCTTTTGGATTATAGCTCTTCATCATTTATATAAGCTTTGGATTTCAAATATTTTGGCCACGAGCATCACTGAAGAGACATGTATTGTCGAAATGCGCATCTGGTGCAGAAAAATTGGTACTGTTAATGTTATAATAATAATGTAATAAAAAATTACCTATAAGCAATACTACAATTTTGATATTTACGTTACAATTAGACCAAAAGGCAGATTAGTTGTAGTAATTGGTAAACTATATATAAACAAGAGGCTGTCACAACGACAGCAAACCGGATTCATTAATATTTATTTGTGTCCTGACAATATCACAAGAACCATTACTGATGAATGGTGAAAGTGAAAATCGTCAATATAAAATTTAACCTCCATTTTGAGGATACCGTCTGAATAATTGAAGTAGAATTTTTAATTTTAAAAAAGTTTAAGAAAATGAACTATATAATTTTTAATTATTAAGGTGGTATGGGAGTCTAAAATAAAAATGATAGAATTTGTTCATACTTTGCCAAAACAATGTATCTATTGATACATTTTAAAAAATATAATAAAAATGATAGGTCACCGCGCATTTTCTGAAGCTACAGGACGGGACAAAATGACACATTTTGTATGGATTATACAGGAAAAAACACCATTTTGTGATTAAAAACTAAACAAAATGATAGAATTGTTAAATACTTCAGGAAAAGATAGCTTTCAGACACTGCTTTGAGAATATCAAAAGAAAAGATAGGGTCACCGTACGTTTTTTCCGGCTAAAATACAAAATAGGAAAATTCCATACAGAATCCTTCAGAAAATGCACTTTTGTAGAGTTACCTCCCCTTAAAATGCCAATTTGTAAAAAACATAAAAACAACCAAAAATAATTAACATTTGCAAAAATATCAATATTTAGAAGTTATATTCTTATAAATTGGTACTTTTAAATGAAAATGTACATTAAACATCTGCATTCCTGCATCACATTTTGCTAACTTAATGGAAAATCTGGACCTTTGATTCTCTGTTTTTTACAATCCAAGATGGAGGAAGACACCCATACCACCTTAAATGATATATTATGAACATTATCATAGGTCATTCTTTTCTCTCACTGTTTGTAACATTGACCCAAACATTTAATAAAACACATTTGACATCCACATCACTTGAAATGTATAAATTGTCACCTATGCAGACAATATGATATATTTCAATTGGACAATGGGTAGAATTAAATTCAGTGAAAATGGTTGTGCATTAACATGTATGACCACACGGATATATTTATAGTATGTAACATTGACACTTAAGATATCACAAACAAAGCCATCCATACATAGGCCCCTCAATGCGTAACTATAGAGTTAAAATATTAAACACTTTTATTGGATCAATACCATCTTTGCTTGATATATGTTATTTCTTTAATTTTTTTCCCCCTAGATACAACAGAAAGGCGGATGTCATTACGAAAAAGGGTGATTCAAAAAATATGTTGGAGAAGATTCACCACCATCAAAATCACAAAAAAGAAAGGACACTTATGCCAAAGAGATAAACACTCTTGAAGCAAAAGGCCTACTGACGGAATTTAGAGAAAAAGAAGCCATTAGACAACAGTTGCACAGGGCATCTATGTCAGATGAAAAAAGGAAGGTTTATAATGAAAAGACAAAGGAGCGTATGAGAAAGTACCGTGAAAAACTGAAAAATAATGCCAATAGTTCAAAAAACAATACGCATATTTTAACAAGAAAAGAAAAGAAAACGAAGGCTGAAGAACAAACTAAAAAGAGGCTTTATTGGACAGTTAAACAACAAGAATCAAGAGCCCCATTTGTGGCCTAGAAACAATAATAGCACTAACCAACATCTAGTATACATAATAATAAAAATATATATCGGATATTGATACATCGAAGTACAGATGATTTAGTACATATGAAATAAAAAAAAATCGAGAACATTAAATGTTCAATTTTCAGAATAAAGGATTTCGCACCTGACAATCGAATAATATGGTCAGATATTTTCCAAGGCTTTATTGACAAAGAAAATTAAGGCCACAGTTAGTAGAAATCGCAAGAAAAGAGTAAACTGTGCTGCAAGATCGTTTATGAAGATCCAAGGTCAATACATTTTGTGGTATCCAGCTATCAAAGCCTCTTAATTTTATATTTAGACCCGACTTATAGAGCAGCAGAGTTTATTAACTTTATAAAAAATAGTGAAGTCGGACTTTTGGTATGTGAACTTTCTTCAGGTCCCCGAATTAGAATTTCTAAACAAATATGTATAATCTTTCAAGAAAAATAACTCCCTATAAGGATTGGAAACACAATGATTGTTTATGTTTATTAAACTTGCCATATGTTCTTATAATTGCTGCAATTTTCCATTCGACTCCATCTCATACTATTTCACGAAAAATGCAAATTGCTTTAAATGGATATCATCTCATAGGAGGTTAAAAATCCAACGCAGCGTCATATGGTAATACATCGTGATGAGATCTACCTATTGTATAAATAAGGTCATGACATCTTTAAAAAGAACGAGGGGCCATGTATAAATAAACCAATAAAAGGCAGATAACTTCTAAAGGGTATGATGATATCCATAACAGGGTCATCTTTTAATACTTCATTATGAGGTCTATCGATGGCCTATATTTGGTCTTGATAACTCCAATAGTAACGTGGGGAGGGCATGTAAGTAATGCTGAAAGCCTAGAGGATATACCTTAATTATGCATCCATGGATGAACTTAAAGTTGAAATTAAAGACAACGAATGTTAGATTAATGACCAAACTGGGTGTACTTTACTAAAAGAACTATACGAGTTTTTGTTTGTTGGGATGTGAAATTATGGAAACTAACACTAGATTTTTATAATGTTAAGTTGATTTATCATGCAGAAAAAAAGTAAAATTACAAAAATACTGATCTCAGATGAAAATCAAATCGGAAAGTCCCTAATCACATGGCACAATCAAATGACAAAACACATAAAAAACAGATGGACAAGAACTGTCGTATTTCTGGCTTGGTACAGATATTTTCAAATGTAGAGTGGTGGATTTAACCTGGTTTGATATCGATTAACCTCTCACTTTGTAGATAGTCATTGTTTTATATACCATTTAAACAAATTCTGAGAGCAGATGAACATGCTAGAAAAGCATGTATAAACTGCATATAATTGATATGCATGAATGTAGTTATAGGATATAATAATCTGTTTTAATTTGGATTTTTCAGATGTACATGTATATATATATACAAATTATTACTAGGTTATATGAATATTTTGGAAAACTTACTGGTTTGAGTTTCACACTTTTTAAGCCTTTGTTCTCTTGAATTATATATTGTAATTTTACTACAATATGCCCAAACTTGTAATTTCTAATATTGATTTTAGTGATAGCAGAACAAGAAAAGAAAAGAAAGGAGGATGAGGCAGAGACAATGCAGAATATTGCTGCAGAGTTTTTTGCATCTTGTTCTAAAAAAGTAGGTTCTAGTAACATAGAAAAACTTAGTAATAACCTATCCCGACCAAGCATGCCTAACCATATTCAACCCAACCTAGCTCCACCTATGGATGTTCAAATTAACCAAATCCAACCAAACACCATTTTAACTAACCAAATCCAACCCAACACCATTCAACCTAACCAAATCCAACCCAACACCATTCAACCTAACCAAATCCCACACAACCCCTTTCTACCTAACCAAATCCAACCCAACACCATTCAACCTAACCAAATCCCACACAACCCCATTCTACCTAACCAAATCCAACCCAACACCATTCAACCTAACCAAATCCCAAACAACCCCATTCTACCCAACCAAATCCAACCCAACACTAATCAACCTAACCAAATCCCACACAACCCCATTCAACCTAACCAAATCCCACACAACCCCATTCTACCTAACCAAATCCAACCCAACACCATTCAACCTAACCAAATCCAACCCAACACCATTCAACCTAAGCAAACCCCACAGAACCCCATTGTACTTAACAAAATCCAACCCAACACCATTCAACCTAACCAAATCCCACACAACCCCATTCTACCTAACCAAATCCAACCCAACACCATTCAACCTAACCAAATCCCACACAACCCCATTCTACCTAACCAAATCCAACACAACCCCATTCAACCTAGTAACCAATTCCAAGTTAAATAAAGGCAACAGTAGTATACCGCTGTTCATAAATCCATGGACAAAAAACAAAATCGGAGTAACAAACTAAAACCGATGGAAACGCATTAAATATAAGAGGAGAACAACGACACAACACTAAAATGTAACACACACAGAAACGGACCAAGCATCAGACAAAATCCCACGAGAATAACAAATATAACATCAAAACCAAATACATGAATAAAGACAAGTACCGTGACACGTCTTATCGCAATGTGAAATTACACCCAAAAATAAGAGAAAACAAACGACGCAACGTTAAAATGTAACACACACAGAAAGGAACAATAACCAAGTTAACCAAGTCGAAACTAACCCATAAGCATGAATAGAGGTATGCCACACCAACCTTTATCTAATAACAGTTTTAGTGAAGCCATAAGATTTTCTATTGGTGTATCAGACAATGATGATGACAATTCATCATTAAATCAATCATGTCAATGCAGCCAATGTGATGCGAAAGATATAGGTATTAGAGATCTAAAAATTGAGAACAGAGAATTTCAAAATAAACCTCAAGGTAGGATTGAGCATGTCACATTTATTAATTATAGTTAGCAGTCTTTTTACTTGAGGGCTAGGATTGAAAGTTTTCCTAACGAATGTGGTGGTTTTCTCGGTGGACTCCTGGCTTCCTTAACCAAATGAACAAAAACTTTCCAACAGAAAATAGCAAAAAGAAATACACTATAAAGGTGCTTTTTAACCGGCAGCAATCAGTCACAATTTAATGCATACAATACAGCATCAAGTTCAAGTTCAGTTTACATGTACATGAAAGTGTATTATTGACATCACATAACAACAATTTTTCCAAAGTCTCATGATCCTTAAAAAAAACTTGTATACACAGGAGAACATAAAGTATAATAACTATAATATACAGTAATTTTTTGTGTAGTATTCAATGTTTTTCATGGATCAACTTGTGATCAGCAAATGCTATCATTATAGATTGAATGGTTTGAAATGTGTGTCATCTAAATGACATGACAAGCTGTTGTACAATAATCTACTGAATATTTTTTTTCTGACTTGGTGTATAAAATAATATGATGATTTTTTTTTATAGAATGTTGGAAATACAATTCAATGCACTTTAAAATCTTTGAAGTTGTATTTTCTTCATTGTTTAGAAATGGAAAAGAGGGTTGTATCACCAGAGTTGGAGAAAGGAGATGAGAGACAGAAAACATATTTCCCCAAGACAAGACCTAGAGTTCATTTTGCAGATTATGTAAGTGAATACATCTATCTTGTAAAAGAATAAGAAGCTTTCCAAATAAAATCCACATTCTATGGGGCAAAGATTTTATTATTTATCCTTTCACAATACTGTCAATGTTTATTTTAACAATAAAACTTAAAGAGAATGTTTAGTCTAGCAGAAGCGAGGCATACATATAACTATAATCTGGTTCCCCAGATTGATACTGGGAGCTGCTTCTGTCTGTTGTTGGTGGTGTAATAGGAACATCCAAGTGTGAATCAATTTGAGGTCTGTGTTTCTTCGTAGAAGAATTCCAGATATTTTTTTTAGTTCTTCAAATCTTTCCCTTTCCAACCTTAGTCTATCTTCTTCAATCCTTAATCTTTTCTTTTATGTTGACAGTCTTTCTTTTTCTACAGTTAATAGTTCACACTGGAAACTACAATGATAAAAGGAAAAATATGTAAAATCAGCTTGTTTGTATGAGCACATATAAATAGAGAATGGAAATGAAGAATGTGTCAAAGAGACAACAACCCGACCATATTACAGAAATCAGCCAAAGGCCACCAAGGGGTCTTCAACACAGCGAGAAAATCACGCAACGTTAAGGGATTCAGTTGACCCCTTATCAAAAATATAAACTAGTTTAGTGAAAATCGACGTCACACTAAACTCTAAAACATATAAATGAACAAGAATTAAAAATAAACCACAAGACTAGCAAAGTCCAGTCCTGACTTTGGACTGGCTCAACATTGCGACTGGGTTAAACATATTTGTAATCAAAATGCATGTGGAACAACTGGCTACTTTTTTTTTCTTTTTTTTTTTGTATTTAGTGAAATGTTACAACTAAGATATGATATATGGTGTTGGTTTCTTAACTTGCAGTTAGTAACTTGTGAATTTATTTCATTTTGTTTTAGGTTGGGTATATTTCAATCTTTGTAATTTTTGAATGCGCACACGTTAATTATTGATTGTAATCTATCTTATAAATGTATGAAAATACCTGTCAATTTTGATTGGTGTGGAACCCCTTTTTTACCAGAACCAGGCGTAGTATAGCTGTAGTAACTAAGATATGATATATAGATTGGTTTCAGGGGCGGATCCAGGATTTTGGAAAGGGAGGCGAAGTTTTTAAAGTTCGACGAGCGACCGAGGCGAAAAAAATATTGGGATCTTTTTTGGGGATAAAAACATAAAATATGTGTAATATGAACTTTTTTAACGGTTCCTGGCGTGGGGCATGTATATTTTGTGGTTGCTGTAAAGTATAAGGGTTGGACATTTTCGATGCTGTATTCTCTCTATTAATTGTCTATCATAAAATGATAGTATGGATCCAAAGCTATGTACTGATAAATTTGGTGTGGAACTTGTCAGTAAAAAATAGACATTGAAAATTCTCACCGTTTTGTTGTATGTTTAGTTATCATGACCTCACATATTTCTTGTTGTAAACAAGATATACGCCAAGCTATTCAGTAAAACTTACAATACGACCGACACCAGTTTAAAAAGACAAACAAGCAATTTTTATCCAAATTTAAGAGAAGTGAGGGTTTCCAAATCAACCAAAAGCTACGAATGACGGTCATAATGACAACGAATTAATGAATGACGGTCGACAAATTGAGACATAAAAGCCACACCCAGCAGGGAGGTTGCAGTCTGGTCTTGAAAAAAGTATTTAATATATCAGTTCGGTGAAACCACATGCCAAAATGTGCCTGTTTTTATACATCATGTTTATTTAATGCTAAATAATTCTGTTGAAAATTTTTGTTTCTAATAGCAAAAACAGTGGACAAGATTATTGTTTTCAGTCCAGTTACGGCCAAAATTTTTGTTTAAGGCAAAAATCAAAGTCATTTTTTTCTCTCAAATATCTCAGACTGTCTCTTCAAATCAAATGGTTCGTACCTTAGACTTAAAATATAGCTAGAGCTTATACTGACTGTAGATCATTATTCAGCTATGTTATTTTAAAATAAGCTGGGACGTTTAGGATTGAACATGTTTTCGTAGGTAAATAATATTGCCGTGGAACTTTTTTCATGATAGTCTATAGAGTATTAATTTCTGTTTGGTGGAATAGTGAAATAGAAGTAAATATGTTCTTGCTCAATCCTATGTCGCATTGAAGGTGTCATGATTGTCATCGTCAGCCTAAGCAATGTGTTATTGAAAAGAAATGAATTTCAAAATGACTGAGCGGCGTTTTTTTCGACGCACTGGTCAACTCCACCATAGCGAATCAAATGAATTGACAATCAATAAATTCCAGCGAAAAGCATTTTTATAAGTAAAGAATTGCCGCAAAAATAAATAAATACTAGAGTACACGGGAAATGGCAAAGTTCACGAAGTCTAGTCTGATTAATAATTTAAAAAAGTCCGAGCAAAAAGGGGGGGGGGGAGGGGGTAATCCGCCACTGAGTTTCCTAACTTGCAGTTAGTAACTTGTGAATTTATTTTAATTTTTTTTACATCGGGTATATTTCAATCTTTGTAATTTTGGAATGCGCACACGTTGTTAATTATTGATTTTAATCTATCTTATGTATGAATATACCTGTCAATTTTGATTAGTGTGGAATTTCTTTATTTACCAGAACCAGGCGTAGTAGCTGTAGTAATTGTAACTTCTTCTGACGGTACATGTCCGCTATTAGGTAAAGTAGTCATGGAGGTTCCCACTGGTAAGCTACATTCATTGCTGCTGGTAGGGAATTCAACTGCTTCTGTTGCCTGAGAAAAGACATGTATCATTTCAATAAATATGATTTTAGTACCATTTATACATGATATACAAAAAGATTCATTGAATATACAATCCGCCTATTTAAAAAAAAAGTGGTACTGCGAGCAAATTTAAACGAATTATAACTAGACCTTTGTAAAGTCAGCAATTGACCGAATAAACCCCAAAAATAATTGAAATAATAAAAAAACGATATATTGTATAATGTGCAGATATGACTAGATCATTGCAAAGTAAGGCTGAGTTCACACGGAATTTTAATTCGATTTGCATTATCAATATCTAACTCGAGAAGGTTAACTCACATTCGAAACTATCTCAAAAGGCTATAAAAGTTTCATTTCGTGATTCGGTAGGTCACATTCATGAAACATATGTTAAAAGGTTATTCCATATAGGTCAACCAACTCATGATGGCGTCCGTAAAATTTTCGAAGTGATGATTTCAACTTCACCATTTGGAACTATTTGTTTAATAGCTCTCTTGTGAGCAGCAGCCATCTATCAAGAAAATCATGCTAGGAAAGGCAAGCACGGGAATATCGTATCAATTGGGAGATATATGCAGGTGCTGCTGGAGTGTTGCTATTAGAAAAGGAAAGTTTGTAGATATTGAGTCAAGATATGAGGCCGACTTAACTGTATCTGTTGTATCCTTTATCTCTAGTTCGATGGGATAGATGCGTTCAACATAGTCACCAAATTTTGAATTATTTAGTTAAAGACATCTTCTTTATAGCGGAAAATATTAACAATTATGATGGATGCTGGGGTGAATACTTTAAGAATACCGAAGAAAATATTTTAAATTCTATTTTTTCTTTTTTAAAACTTACTAGTTCCTATAAACGTGTCTGTAAAGATTCATCCTCTCTGGTTGTGATATTAAGCATTTCAAGATACTTTTTCTGGAAACATGTTCCAATAAAGCCTTCTGAGGGGGCAATGTAGAAATCTCTTACTTACCGTTAAACTTCTCACAATATGAGTTCGCATTTCTTTTAATTTTTAATTAAATTTTTTAGTATGATTGACTGGAAAATCTTTTAGAACACTTGTTTTACAGTTTTTCTTTGTTCCACAACAAGAGTTCCGCTAGAACAATGTATAACCTTTTGTTTGTTTTGAGAATTTATTGGAGGCATACAATTTGTATAGCCCACGCAACATATATTTATAAATTATCATTTATTTAGGACTGTAGAAGCTCAAGGTCTAGATCGAATTCAACAGAGAATGAGGGTACTGACAGTGACAGCTTTGAGACGGCTCAAGCTGACCAAGAGAGATGACGGATTAGAAGGGGACGTGACAACCCTAAAAGGGAGAGGTCCAAAAAGAGGAAGAAATGCCATCCAAGCAGCTGGACCTACTAGGACAGAGGACGCTGCGGCTACCATAGGGGAAGGAAATCGAAAGATGGAGGTACATAATATCATTCTAAAAATAATCTGAAAAAAATATATGCTAGAACACATCAGGGCTACCATTTGATATAAGTGGGTGTAGGCTGAGGATAACATTAATTTTTTTTCTAGTTATAATCTCTGTCCTGCCTTTTTTCTCTCACTCTATTCAGTCTGGCATTTTTTGTATTAGTTTGTTCTGATTTTTTTCATAAATGATCCACCCCTGAAAAAAAACTACATTAAATACAAAATTCTTAAGGTATCTATTATAAAAGAAAATTCAGGAGAGAATTTATAGAATTAAAAATTATTTTGATGTTTAATTATTCAATATAACATGTTTAAGCCTGATGTTTGGTACAACATATATTTTGGTAAACTCTGAGTTTATAATTGTATGTTTCTTCAAAAATGATCAAAATATCTTTCAATAATTTAAATATGTGTATAAAACTTTGTCTTTAATTCTATTGAGAGAATAATTTTCAATCACATTGTGCACGTTAATAACAGACGTAGGTTATTACAGAGAGAACTTTATCATGGAATAACAACAGGGTGTTATTACCAAGAGATCACTTTTAGTTTAGTATCATGTAGTATTGTTGACTTTATTTCTGAATAGAATATAAATATTAAATTCTCTAACATATTCAAGATGTTTCAATTTCATCGAAAAAGTTGAAATGATATAGAGGTCAAAGGATTAAAAAGCAAAAGCTGTTGAGAAAAAGGGGGAGGGGACAACTGTACATAGTTTGTCTAAAATGCAAAATAATCACAATTACTCAAGTGACTTAATTGAGATATTATCCTGTGCATTTTTTAATTGTGATTTTGTTCTTTTAAGACCAAAATGAGATTTTAACTTTTTGTGATGGAAAGAAGAAAACTAAGCATTTTGTCTTTGTTAAAATACCAAAAAATCATAATTAAGTTTAAATGTAATCATTTTTAATTATGGTAAGCTGGTTTTAAAGAGTTTTAACAGAAATCTGGGTTTTGTTCCAGGTTAAATTTCAACTATAATTTGTATAACAGAAACAACCGACAAGAAACATGGAAGCAACATCTTTAGGTAAGAGATGTTTAGTTACATATCAACAGGTGCATACATTATGGGATACTGTTGTCTGCCGTCTTCAATATTAAGTCAAAAACGGAAGAAACAAAAGTATCATATCATTTCTTCAAGGTGTAAGCAATACAGAATTTCACTCAGATCCAAATGAACAAGGAAATGAATTAAGCCTTGTTTGAGGAGTAGAAAAATTGTACATGCTAAGATGTCCTTATCTTATTGCACCTACAGTTGGAAGGCAAACGCCTGAATCTGACAGATAGAGGTCAATTTGTCGACAAAAAAAGAACCCGTATGTAAAATGTTTACGCCCACACACAGCGCCACCTATAATTTTTTCTACGGCATCTTTGAGAACGATGTCCCATTCTGTAGTAAATTAAAACATTAAATTAACTAAAACATAGAAAAGTAAGTGTAAAACACAAATTGAAAGATATATTTACAGATGACTGTGTATGCATGATACGCTGGCAATGTGGGCAATGTCCTTTAATCCAAGACTGAAAATTAGTTTGTTTCCCACGTCAAGATGGCGGATTTCAATGTTTACATTTTTTCACCTATTTATAATCTGACACAAATTCGTATCCAATCATTTATTAGGAATTTTATTATTGATCTTAGAAGATCATCCAATCACATTTGCCGTTAGAAAATGGCTACACGTTACCAGCCGTCGTTACAAAGTAGCCATGTGTTTTGTGGGGATACCTTGGGAATATTGTGTATTCAAAAGTTACGGTAATAATCAATGTTATCTTCCTTATATTTCCATGCATACACAATTTATAACAGCAAATCCATTCTTAACAGACCCCATAAGGTAAACGGACATATTTAACTGTCTGCTTGAGCAAAAATTCGTGTAAATAAGCCTGATGGGTCGTTTTGAATTCAAGCACAGCAGACAAACACGTGGTAGATTGTTTATATTTGACAGTTTGTGTACCTGAATTGCACGTTGATGTTACTATATACTTACCAATAACCTTTATCGTGTTATACTTTCAAGAGTTATATAATACATCTTACCCAGGGAATACGTCTAGGTAGGTGCAGGGACTTCCTTTACTTGGTTCTTAACTGGTGAGGGCCGGTGTAATGGTGCATTACAGCATTTTTTGCATTTGATATATTTCATGTACATGTACATTGTGTACACAAAGAACAATAAAGTAAATGAACGTACATGGGTTTAATTCCCACCCTAGGTATACATTTTGACTCTCATAACAGGTTGGAACAAATAGAGCCAGTGGCGGATCCAGAACTTTGCCTAAGGGGGGGGGGGGGGCCGCTGACTAACCTAAGGGGGACCCGAATGAGATATAACGAGTCCAGAACCAATCCTATATATACCAATACATATTCTTAGTATTTGACTTTATTTCATAATCTATTTTGTTCAATTCAATATTTTATCATAAATATTTGTTGTTTTTTAAGGTGTTTCGGTTAAGGTTTAACTACCAAGGCTTTTCCTCATCAGGTATCCCAAGCCTCTAACTAATAAAATAATCAGTTTCAAAGTAAAGTTCAAAGCATCCATACGCATAGAATTTAAAAATTCTGCATACCGGGATACGACACCTGGTAACTTTGTATTGATGTATTGTATTTTAAATTAAATCAGTTTATGATTTGATATAACTATTGTCTTTTATGTTGTGATTTATCCTATAACTTGGTTTATCCTATAACTTGGAGGATGTAAGTAGATCCTTCAAGTTTTTGTGTCTTTTATATGCTATGATCGGAGGTTTTGGAAACATGGTTTTTGTGCTATCATTTTGTTCAATTAGGTGCCAATGTTTTTTAATTGCTTTATTTAGTCCATTGAAGGAAGGATTAAATTTGGTGGCTAAAACTAATGGAGGCATTGCTCTTTTGTTTTTAAGCTTGTACCTTAGACAATCTTTTCTTTCCTTATGAAGTGCATTTGTTATAATGGGGTTGATATCTTTTTCCGAGTATCCCCTTTGGAGAAGTTTTGTTTTAAAAGTTTCAATTTCTTTTAGTGTATCTTTTTTGTTATTTGATGATCTCATAAAACGCAATATTTCCGCAGTAATAAATCCATTGAACACCGATGATGGGTGAGCTGACGTTCGTTCAAGATACTGAAAGTTATCAGTAGGTTTACGATATAGTTTTACGTCTAATATATTATGATTAAGGAATCTGTTTCCTTTAAAAATTGTGACGTCAAGGAATTGAATGCTAGATTGTGATATTTCATGCGTAAATTTTATTAACGGGTGTATATTATTAGCAATGTTAAATAATTCAGTAAGATTATCTTGACTAGAATTAAAAAGAATGAATCCATCATCTCTGTATATAGATAACAGTGCTAAGTTATCTTTAAAAGGAAATATATCAAGAATATTCGTTATAATCTCGAACATTCTTAAATCAGCCAGGGATGGGCTCATTGGGGCTCCCATTGGGATTCCACATGTCTGTCTGAATATCAAGTTATTAAATTCAAATTCATTATTGCATAGAATGAATTGAAGTATTCGTAAGAAGTCCTTTTTTGGTGGTAGAGGTATTTCATGTTTATTACGACATATTTTGTACCATGCTCTGTCAACTGCTTGCAGTATTTCATCGTGAGTTAAGGAATTGTACATACTAGTAATATCAAAAGTGCACATAATTATGTCATCCGGTGCCCTTATTTGTTCTATTTTGTTGATAAATGAGGTCGTGTCCTGTGTATAAGTCCATAATTGGCTAACTACCGGTTTTAGGAAGTGGTCTATAAATTGACCAATTTTTTCAATTGGACTATTGCATAATGATACAATTGGTCTCCCAGGAATATCTATATTTTTAAGGAAATCTTTGTTAGTTTTGATTTTTTCTCTATCTTCATGGTTAATTTTGTGAATTTTTGGCAACATATAGAGTCGTCCCACTCGTATATTGGCATTATTGGCTAGGTATTTATATGTTATATCGTCGATATATTCTTTCTTGTGTAGTTGTTTGATCATTTTTTGAATAGTTTCGGATATTTTGTTCGTATTAAATTCATGAATTTGCTCATAGCATATACTGTTGTTCAGGAAATTCAGTGTTTGTTTAATATATAGATTTTTATCCAGAACAACAGTAGATGAATTTTTGTCAGCTTTCTTAATAATTATATTATTATTTGAACGTAAGGTTTTGAGTGCCGCTCTCTCATGTTTAGAAAGATTATTTCTAACTTTGTTTATTTTAAGTCTGCATATTTCCATCTTTGTGGCAAATAGATAATTTTCTATTGTGTTGTTTGCTAAAGAGGGTTTAAATCCCGATTTGATTCTAAAAGGATGATTGGTGTTCGCATTAGTTTTATCACTAAAGTGATATTTGCATCGCATTTTTCTACCTAGTTCGTCAAAATCTCGTAAGAGATTTTGTTTAATGTATTTTACATCTGGACTGGGAATAAATTTTAATCCCTTTGCAAGAACTAATATTTCATAGTTTGTGAGATTCTCACGTGAAAACACTTCTATATAGTTTAAAGCTTTTTTTACATTTTCATGAAAGTGTTTTGTGCGTTTAAGATGGCCTTTGTTATTATTATGTATACGGAGTTTACTTTTGTATTTTATTAATCGTTTTTTCTTATCCCTTTTTCTGAGAGATCTTTTTCTATTACTCATAGTAATTTATTTGTATAAAATTTGTTTGTGACCAAACTATTTTGTTTGTTTGTATAATTATTTCAACTCTAATTGAGAGATGAAATGAATATATATGAAATTCAACTCTATTTGAGAGATGAAATGTATTTTATTAATTCTACTCTATTTGAGAGATGAATTGATTTGTATTTTGTTTAAATCTATTTCAAAAATTATACATTGTATATGTAAACTCTGTTGAAGTGTTTGTTCACTTCTGCGGCAATCAATGTGTACTGCAAATATACACCAAGAATTACCACGTGCATACATAAGTCTAAGACTTAGATTCTGATTGGATATTCCAATGTTCCCACGTCACTCGTAACAAGCAACAAAGTTCGTCATTTGTATTCTCAATCTGATTGGTTGTTCCGTAATTAGTGTAGATCAGTTACTACGTCATCGAGCCATCTAACTCTGGTCATATGTGTGTATTTTATTAGATAATGATTTAACACTTAATTGTTATTAAACTAGTAAGATAAAATATAATGCTAATTAAATTCCTTTATATAAATAAGTAATGCTTTAGACACTACTATTAAATTACGATATTAATATTATCATTCTAAAAATAAATAGAGGTAATTGTGAGACAGATATAATCTATTCATGTAAAGATAAGGGTTGTTGATGAAATTGCACTGTTTGCCCTTGCGTAGTCATGTGTATAATTTATTGATAACAATCCTGCTACGTGTGTATGATACCTGTAAAGTTATGTGATTTTTTTTGAAGATGTTGTAGATAATCCATATACGAACGAACTATAGTTTATAGAATATGTGTACCTAGATAGTACGATTATAATGCTCATGGCTAAAACCATACGAAATAAAATGATAGCAATTATAAGTATAATTTCTTAAGCGATCTTTTAAGTAATAGCTGTCAATTGATGAGTAGCAATTAAAGCAAATTAATTAAACTAAAATAATCAAAATTTTCCTTGATTTAATAACTAATGAATATATATATATATGTGATAATTAGTTCTAATCAATAAGATAAAACTACAATATTCAAAGTAGTCAGACCTGTTTTAATAATCAAATAAAATACATCCGTTTATAGTTGAATCAAATTTGATATCCATCTTGTATTATAAAGACACTTTGTTTTATCACTGTAAACACATAATTCCACTGAAATACGTAAGAATATTATTGTACTTGTCTTAGTAATAATTATTACGGAAATTTCTGCGGCCTCTTCCACGGTTCCCACGACCGTATCTGTTACCCAGAACATTCTTTAGGTCATCAATTTCCTTTTTCATCAAGTCCATTTCACTTACTGGTTTAGTTTTGTCAGTTTGTCAGCGGATCCAGAACTTTGCCTAAAGGGGGGGGGGGGGGGGGGGGGGCCGCTGACTAACCTAAGGGGGACCCCGCTCCATCAATGCTTCAGTGATTCCCTATATAATCAACCAAATTTTTCCCATGAAAGGGGGGGGGGGGGCGGGCCCCCCTGGATCCGCCTATGAAAGCAGATAGCAATTGACAATAATGTAATGCTAAAATGATTATTGATAGGGTTAAATCATCAACATCATTTTTTCTAGTATACAGCAGCTCCTCTAAGGATTGGTAAGGGCATACTTTACTAAAAGTCCAGTGGATAAGTCCTGTTTTTTTTTGCCTCTGATATTTACTTATTTATATTATAATTTCTAATATTCTCTTGTTAGTAAGGCAAAAGCTATTGTTACTCTTACATGTATTTTCCTCATTTGCCTTAAAACAATGGAATGTATTGATTGTTGATGTATGTAAAGTGACTTGTTATTTAACTGTCACTGCTAACAGAGACTTGGACTCTGGTGATAAGTTTCCAGAATGTTATCTCATTGTCAACTATACCATAAATGTCAGTTTCCCCTTTATAAGTTTTATGAAAAGAATTTAATGATAATATAATAATAAGTTGTAAAAAAATTGAAAAGTTAAGCACAAGTGCCAAATCTAATTGGCTTTTCATTCAAGAAAACCTAGAGGCATTGAAAAGTGTTGAAAAATAAATGTTTTGAACTCAGAAAACTATCAATATATAGAGTACAGATATTGTTTTAATTGGGCCTTTGGGAATATTTGGCTGTTAATTGAAGATATAATTGTTATATGCCTTTTCAAATATATGTGTGGCTCTGATCTGGCTGTGGTTTAAAATCTAAGAATGGAGTTGGTTATCTCCATATTTATCTGATTAATATCAACATCATTGTTCCATTATATATACATATATGTAAATCATTGTAATACATGTACATTACTTTGCTCTTCATATGCCCTTTAATTGGAATAAAATATCTTGTCTTATACCACATTTCTTTATTTTAGTACTGACAGGTTAACTTTTAAAAGCATTTAAAGTAAGTGAGTGGATGACAAGCTTAGTCAATGATTGTAAATCCAGATAATATCATGATTTTTTTTATATAGTAAATAATGTTATTAAACTAGTTATCTCAATTAAAAGAACTGACATTCCGCTTTGAATTTATTTCTGATATCAGAATAATAAATTTCTTTTTGTTGTCCTTTTTCAAAAAAATTCTGAACATACTGTATTTAAATCAGTTTTGTTTTTGTCTGAGACTACTATAACTTGGGAGGTGACCACAATCTCTATGTTATACATTGAAGTAGTCTCAGATTTTTGTAGTCCAATTGACTATGCATTTTAGAGCAGGTAAATGTGAATTTGGATAAAATTTGAAGTTGATTCAGTATATCTAATGACATAATACCACTATTTTATTTCAAAAAAGCATTTTCAAATTTTATTTACTGGTCAGCTTAGGTTATTATCCAATCAATAATTTAATTGAAAGGACTTAACAGTTGGTTGCAGGACTTTTGAATTCAAATATAAGAAAGAAGAAAAAATATAAAGCAAAATTTGAAACATTACATATAATAGGATTTATGATAACTGTAGGATATCAGATTGCAATACAGCTTTTGTTCAGTTATCTTTGTGTTGATTATTATGTTTTAAATCCCTTTCTGGTTCTTTGGATGTTCAGATTTTTTTCTCTTGATTAAGGCAAGCAACAGAACTTGTACAACTTATGTAGTTTCTTATCTCAGGGTGAATCCAGAAAATTTTAAACATAAGTGGTGGTATTCTCAACCAAGGATAAAAAGGATGGTTCCAATTATAAATGCATGATCCCATTCAAATGCATTAATATTCCATAAAAAGAGGAGGTTCCAATCACCAGACTCCCTGAGATCTGCAATTGTATCTTAAAAAGCAGCTATAATAAAACAAAAATTGTACATGTACTTCTGGCTACTGCAGATTGATTTTATTTTCAATCTATGGTAATTATGGTCACAATTTTGAAGACTATATTTCCTTTTTTTCCATATTTTTGTTTAAATATAATCTTCTGCTTCTGCTTCTATTGTAACACAGGTTCTTTTGACAAATGACTGATAAACCCATCTTGTATCATTCTATCTACCAAAAAGGTGTTTGAGAATATATATATACAATAAGTTCAAGTTTCAGAGAAAAAGTCAGTCTGTTTAAGAGACTGTTATAAAATGTAGGTAATTGTCTTCTTTGGAAGTGTTCAACAACCTGTAAGAACTTGAAAAAAATGTCATATTCAACCTTTCCATGACTATTTTAATGTTACAACAGTAGAGGAACATGGAATATTGAAAGGTATTCAAGAACTCTTCGAAATAGATCTGCAATCATTAATTTTTCTCAAATTTACTGTTGTGAACTTGCAATATCCTACGATGCGAGTACCGAGTTATCTCCCTTTGAACTCCGCTTCGCCACGAATAAACTGACACAATTGCGTATCCGGGGTTTTTGTGATCTAATATTGTTCAATAAGAAGGAAAAAACGGTTTTACTTCATATTTTATACCCCTCAACACGTTACCAAACCTATTTAAGGATTTATTAATGATTTTCCGTGGACCCACGCAAATTTTCAGAAAAAAAGTTTCACTTCACTCGTGAATTTATAACATTTTAACAATACTTTTTTATTATAATTATATAAAATATGAAAGCTTATTCAATCTAGAATTGAACACTTTGGTTTTTATTAATGTACGAGTACAAATAAGACGATACGAGTCCAAAAACCACGAGGCATGCACGTTTACCAAAAAATCGTAAACTCTGACCTTTTATCACGTGACCAATGTCTTGAACTTAGAAGCCATTAAATCGTTTGCCGTTCAACTGCCTATTTCATTTCTTCTCAATATTTCGATATACACATTGTCAGGAAGCAGATTAGCGGTAGACATTATTGATAATTGTTGTCCAGCAGGTCATTATCAAACTGTTACTTCTTGGCTACGAGAACAAGGAACTAAAGAGCCAGAAATTCCAATAGCGGATTTAATGAATGTCTTTGACAATGAGCAAGTGATTGGAAGAAAAAGTGCCATTAGACCAAACCAGAAAGTAATTACCTCTATTATTACCAATAAAGGTGTTGTTTCCTTACATTCTGATCTATTGATCCAAGGAAAAGCAGATTTAAAACCACAAATGCTTTACAATTTGCACAATCAAAATGAGGAAAATGAAAATACTGATGGTCAACAGGAGTTGGTCAACAGGAGTTACTCAACACTTTAA
Source organism: Mytilus galloprovincialis (assembly GCF_965363235.1). Classification (NCBI taxonomy): domain Eukaryota; kingdom Metazoa; phylum Mollusca; class Bivalvia; order Mytilida; family Mytilidae; genus Mytilus; species Mytilus galloprovincialis. Next base: position 33,896,226 of record NC_134848.1, read on the forward strand.
CTTCTGAAATGATGAGCCAGTCATCTAAAAGAATCATAAAAATGGAAAGGGATCACTTTTAACAATTGTACTACTTTGTCAATGCTGCAATTGAAGTTGTGAAACAGGAAGGAGATAAAATCGAATAAATCATCGATAAAACAAGAGGCTCTCAAGAGCCTGAATCGCTCACCTTAATTCTTTTGGTTAAATCTCTCATCAATGATTATTTTGGCTTTTCAATTTATTTAAATGTTTTTTGGATCGTCCTATTTTCTTCAAAAGCCAAAAAAAATAATCATTTTCTCCTATGTTCTATTTTAGCCATAGGAGCTATGTTTCTTGACATACAAGGAAATAAAATATAAAATTTATACTAGATACTCTGAAACTCATTTAGCCTAAGTTTGGCTGAAATTGATACAGCAGTTTCAAAGGAGAAGATTTTTTAAAGTAAGTCAACATGATGAACAAATTGTGAAAAAAGTCTTTAAAGGGCAATAACTCCTTAATGGGTCAATTGACAATTTTGGTCAAATTGACTTAATTGCAGGGGTTAAAAAAATTTGTTACAGCTAACTAGCCCAGGACTATTGGCAGCAGGACTTTACTAGCCCTGTTGGAAGAACTGCTAGTCCATCAAAACTGACCTGCTAGCCCTAGTATGCCTTAAAAATCAAGAGTTTGCTACATAATACAAAGTGGGTGTCCTTTGTTTTGAAGGAGACATTATACACTGTATTTGATATTTTTGTTGATCTGTTATTTATTCTTTTGGTGCTTAACCTAACTTAGTTGTTCCCACATTCAAAGCAAACTTTTTATTGGCGTTCTTGGGGCAACTAACGGCAATATTCACAGAGCATGTTTTTTTTTTATCAGCAATAACCAACCTTGCCAGGGGAATCATTGTGTCCCAGTTCTGCCAACTTTTCAGGAAGTGAATGCTTGATTTTTTTGCTAAATTGTAAAGATCAAAGAGAAAAAACAATAGATCAAAGGAAAATGCCGCCAAATAAGCACGAACATGTGTGAGTCTCGCGCTAAAGACTTGACAGCCCTGCTGTCCTGGACACTATTATTTTTTTCCGCGGCTTTTCCTGTCGTATTTAGCATTTTTGGGGGTTGAATTTTCAGCTTTTCGTTGAAATTGACGAAGTTCCTGGGGTTCCCGTACTAAAATATTAAGAAATATTTTGTTGCATGGTTTCGTGCTCAAGAGCTGTGCAACAAGACAGGTCAATACCAATCAATACATCATACCCCCAAATACCGTTAATTGGAAATCTCGGGACGATAAGCAATGTACAATACCCCAAGCCATGGTATGAGAAATCGATATTTAAAGTACGAGAATTGCAATCAACACATGAAACCAGGCCACCCAGACATGCCAGAGTTATTTGTTCTATTTTTAAAATATGTACAACAGGACCTGTACAAACCAGTTCAAATTCTTGGAATCCCGGATGACTTAATTGAATCGAAATGGCTAACATAGAAAAGTGATAAAGGGATTTTTCACTTTCCATTTTGGAAACGTCAAGAATTTTTTGTTACTAGTCCGTCGGGCATATCGGATTACAAATTTTAATTGCCCGAGGCGTAAATGATCTAGTCCCGGGCGTCGGGCTAGTGGATTTTTTAACCCCTGAATTGAAGATCTTACTTTGCTGAACATTATTGCTGTTTACAGTTTATTTCTATCTATAATTATATTCAAGATAATAAACAAAAACAGCAAAATTTCCTTAAAATTATCAATTCAGGGGCAGCAACCCAACAACAGGTTGTCTGATTCATCTGAAAATTTCAGGGCAGGTAGATCTTGACCTGATGAACAATATTACTCACGTCAGATTTGCTCTAAATGCTTTGGTTTTTGAGTTATAAGCCAAAAACTGCATTTGACCCCTATGTTCTATTTTTAGCAATGGCGACCATGTTTGTTGATAGATCATAACTTCGGATACAATTTACAAACTAGATACCCTAAGGAACATTCAGTTAAAGTTTGGAAGTATTTGGCTCAGTAGTTTCAGAGGAGAAGATTTTTGTAAAAGATTACTAAGATTTACGAAAAATGGTTAAAAATTGACTATAAAGGGCAATCACTCCTAAAGGGGTCAATAGACCATTTCCGGCATGTTGACTTATTTGTAAATCTTACTATGCTGAACATTATTGCTGTTTACAGTTTATCTCTATCTATAATAATATTCAAGATAATAACCAAAAACAGCAAAATTTCCTTAAAATTACCAATTCAGGGGCAGCAACCCAACAACAGGTTGTCTGATTCATCTGAAAATTTCAGGGCAGATAGATCTTGACCTGATAAACAATATTACCCCTGTCAGATTTGCTCTAAATGCTTTGGTGTTTGAGTTATAAGCCAAAAACTGCATTTGACCCCTATGTTCTACTTTTAGCAATGGCGACCATGTTTGTTGATAGATCAAAACTTCGGATACAATTTATAAATTAGATACCCTAAGGAACATTCAGTTAAAGTTTGAAAGTATTTGGCCCAGTAGTTTCAGAGGAGAAGATTCTTGAAATAGTTTACGACGACAGACAACTGACGACAGACGACGGACGACAGACGACGGACGACGACGGACGCCAAGTGATGGGACAGGTGAGCTAAAAAGTAGCAAAAGATGCACTGGATGACTTAATGAAGCAATGTGCTACATGTGGAACATGGAACCGAAGACTTGCAATAAACCGAAACGCCATTTTTAATCTGATGACAATAATTTCCAGTAGGAAGTCAAATGCAACTCCATTGTAACACAAACAAAGTTTATAAGTTATTCGTGTGTTTAATATAAATTCTTTTAAGGCGGGCATCTAAAATTCGCATTAGCTAAGCCTTGCTCTTTTTAGTGTTCTCTGTTTAAAGCTGTGGATGATTTATATCAAGAAAACATAACACAAACTAAGCCGGAACATTTCTTGGACACCCGACATTTGGCAGATAATTACAGGAAAAAACATCCCAAATTCTCAGTATGATGCCTTGAAGAACTAAAAAAAATAATCTCCATTTACATTTTTTCTTTAGATTTTTCTTAATTTACAGAGGCAAAGGATCTTCTCACTTGGCTTTACGCGAGGCCATACAATTTGCAGATATTACCCACATTAAGATGAATATTTCCATAAAATAAAGACATAGAAGTGTTGAGTATTCATGTTAGTAGTTTTTTTTTTTTAAGTTGTGGAGTTACCAAACAGTCAACATGTCTGCTGAAATGAAGTTTCGTCAACTGAGAGTTTACAGTAGTTTATAAACAATTGCAGATGTTGGTGTATATGTAAATATATTTTGTTACAAAAGTTCTGGAGGAACTGGGACTAACTATATCAATATAAAATTGCAAACCTTGTATGTGTATTTTATATCCATCACAACCGTTAATGTGAATGTGCTAGTGTGTAAGTGATAAAATTGAGAATGGAAATTGGGAATGTGTCAAAGAGACAACAACCCGACCATAAAAAAACAACAGCAAAAGGTCACCAACAGGTCTTCAATGTAGCGAGAAGTGAGTATAAAATTGAGAATGGAAATGGGGAATGTGTCAAAGAGACAACAACCCGACCAAAAAAAAAAACAACAGCAGAGGGTCACCAACAGGTCTTCAATGTAGCGAGAAATTCCCGCACCCGGAGGCGTCCCTCAGCTGGCCCCTAAACAAATATATACTAGTTCAGTGATAATGAACGCCATACTAATTTCCAAATTGTACACAAGAAACTAAAATTAAAATAATACAAGACTAACAAAGGCCAGAGGCTTACAAAGGCCAGAGGCTTACAAAGGCCAGACTAACAAAGGCCAGAGGTACTTAGATTATATATATATATCTGTATAGGATAGTACAGTATTACTATATTTTGGTGGTTAACGGGTTTATTTTGTATTAACTGGTTACTTTATTGTGCTAAATGGCTACAATTTGGTGTTATTGAAATTACATGTTTGCGGTAATTGACTACTTTTGGTAGTAAATGGCTAAAGTCTTGTGGTAATTGGTTACTCTTCTGCGATTAAAGGCTACAATTTTGTGGTAAACGGCTACATTCTTGTAGTAAACGGTTACTGTCTTGCGGTAATTGGTTACTTTTTTGCGCTAAATGGCTACATTATTGTGGTAAACAGCTACAGTCTTGCGGTAATTGGCTACTTTTTTGCGCAAAAGGGCTACATTTTCGTGGTAAACCCAAAACAAACTTGTTTTATTTAAATCAAAATAGCGTTGTTCCAGCTAGAAACTTCGCACAATGATCTAGATCGTGTTAGTATCTGGATGCTTCGTTAGGGTATCTAGATGGCCATAAAGTTTTAAAATCTTGAAGAAAATGACTTTATATTAAAATTTTGTTAAACTAGTAAAATTTAAATAATGAAATATAGTATTTGGTTCCAGTACAATTCATTTATAAAATAAAGAGTAATATGCAATAAAATGGAATCCTCTCAAAATGCATTTTATTTAATTCTTATCTATTTACAGACGGAACTTCAATATAAATGATGGATCTAACAACCAACTTATATTAAAAATAAGGAAGCATGCGAGGACGCCAAATGTTAATCGCCACTCCGCTCCTGAAATGGTACCAGGAACACGGCATGCTCGTCACCAATATATACCAAGTCGTGGAATTGTTTTTATAATACCACTCCATTTATACGGGTTAAATTCTTATAAATAATAAAACTTATTTGTGTCAATAAATGAACTTGTGTTTTTATACGTCCATCAATTTTGACAGGACGAATTATGGTATACAAATGTCAGCCGTCTGTCCTTCCGTCTGAAAACGTAAACATTTCGCACTGTAACTAGAGAACAACTTACCCAAATTTCTTGAAACTGAGCAAAGTTGAGTCTTATGATAGTCAAACAATCTGTATACCTTTTGGTGAAAATGAGACCGTCAGTCTGTCCCATGAAATTTTTGTCACATTTTTTTCAGATCCTGTTTTTTTCAAATTTGGTATCGATGTTTATATATGAGAGCTATCTATCTATACATATATTTGTTGTATCATTTGTGAGCATAACATTTATTTGATATATTTCAGGTGTTCCACCTCCAATTAAAGAAAAATGTGTCCGCCAAAAAATGAATAAAGATAAGCTTGATCATGCACTAGATTTCTTCCTGGATCCTTCATTTCATCAGTAAATATATTTTCATTATGTTGCCTGAGCATGTGGAAAGGTCACGTTCTGTCATCTTGCATCTGCTTCGTAGTACATGTATGTGTGGTCTTCACAAAATTTTCTCAACTAGGTCATGTAGGTGTCAGAAGCTTTATCTTATGTGCTACATACTTCTTCCATGGAAGCCCATCTAATCAATTTGTAAAATCTAATTTATTTGTAAGAACCGACTTTGAAACCATTTGTTTATTTTGAATGTATTCATAAATTGAAGGCAGGCCTGCTAAACTTAAAAAATTTTAAATGATAATATTATATTGATAAAATGACATTAAGATGAATACCTGACAAAATTTTGCATAATCAGTGTTTCAAAATGTGATAGATTATGAAACATGTTTTAAGTAAAACTGTTATGTGTCCTAAGAATTGTCTGTAATGTATTTATTTTTCAGGTAACTTCAGTTGGCACTAAGCAGATGCATTTACGAAATGGAGAAGTCATCACTATCCCACAGGTTGTAAGGACAGCATGTCACTCAACACTAGTGACAATTTATCAATCATTCTGCCAAGAAACAGATTTCTCACCTTTGTCCAGAGCCACTCTTTTCAAAATTTTGGCTGCATGTCCTGCATCAAAAAGAACTAATTTAAAAGGACTGGATAATGTTGCAGCAGATGGTGCTTTGGGATTTGAGACTCTATTATCAACTCTGTCTTTACTTGAAAACAGATTTCAAGGCTCACATTAAGCAAAAGGATAAATGTGCTGATCACTGCATTAGTTTTGCCGTTTCTGATCCTTCCTATGGATCAGAAACATCAGCAGCTGTGCAGTGATCACATGCATGACACAAGCTGTGACAGGTGTGATTTATTCACCAACACTGTTCTGGAAGTAAAAAACCAGATCCGAAATTTAGGAGGTATGATACACTGTTAGTATAACAAATACAGAATTACAATGTCAAAAATATTATTTATGTGCCCCACCTACGATAGTAGAGGGCCATTATGTTTACTGGTCTGTGGGTCTGTCCGTCTGTCCCCTGTCAGGTTAAAGTTTTTGGTCAAGGTAGTTTTGATGAAGTTGAAGTCCAATTATATTGAAACTTGTTCCCTGTTATATGATCTTTCTACATGTAATTCCAAATTATAGTTTTGACACCAATTTCACTGTCCACTGAACATAGATAATGAGAGTCCTGTGTCTGGTTAAAGTTTTTGGTCAAGGTAGTTTTTGATGAAGTTGAAGTCCAAACAACTTTAAACTTAGTACACATGTTCACTATGATATGATCTTTCATATTTAGTTATTTATTGAATTATAGTTTCGACACCAATTTCACGGTCCACTGAACATAAAAAAGATTGTGCGAGTGGGGCATCCGTGTAATATGAACACATTCTTGTTATTTGAATTTTTTAAAAAGGATCATCAGTTTTATTTCCTACATTTCACAATGTCTATATCGTAAATATACAATAATTTCATAACTGTGAGTCCTCAAATCAAAACAAAACAATAGGTGACATACATCACAAATTTGATATAAAGTTTTTGCAATAACTTTACTCCAGCACATCTCCTGAAAGCTCTAAATGTCTCCTTGATATATGCTAAAAAAAATATTGATGATTTACTTCGAAATACCTCTCTATATATCACATAGTTTAAATATGCCATGGTTTTGAAGTAGTGGTTTGTCATCAGTAATTAATCTGTAACTCAGTGCATCAACAACAGTGTCAGTTTAGATAGATTTTAAAATTATTGTAATAAGAAAGTAAACTAAACTGAAATATTTTCTGACTATTGCAGATGAACTTCCACCAGATTTACTATCTGACATATATGGTGACATGGAATCAGCCTGTGAAAGAATAACAGATTGGAAAAGACACATTGTAAGAACCATCAACCAAGACAAAGGCCGCAGTGATCTTTTGAAGAGCCTTTCACCAGAACAAGCAGTCATAGTCATGGACTGGGCCATGAAATTCTTACCCATGTCTTTTAGGGAAAAACTAAGTGACTGGTTAGGGCAGAAAGGTGTCAACTGGCATGTCTCTGTTTGTATTTAGTCAGAAAATGAAGAGTTGAAGGTTAGTATTATTTTTTTTTTATATAAAAAAGGGTTTTTTGGGTATACCTACCACCCCAAAAATCAATTTGATCAAGTACAAAATAGGAGGTGCACACTGCCATTATATGATTGAGATTCTCAAAAAGTTTCATTACAAAGAAGGGGTAATGCAAATTGTACACAATTTGTTTCAAGATATGTATCGATAAAATAAGTCAAACATTGTGACCAATCTTCTGTCAAAAGATATCTGGATGCAAAAGAAAATCAAAGAGCAGAATGCTCTGAGGGATACGATTGCCATAGTTTTCATTGACACATGTATAGCAGTTCTGCCAAATTTTCATTAAACAAATGCATGAGATTTGGCCAAAATTCAAAAGATCAAAAAGGAAAGAAATAGATCCAAGAATACTGTTGCAAAAAAAGCATGAACATGCGCGAGTCTCAAGCATTTTTGGCCGGTAACCCTGGTACAGCTGGATAGTATTATTCTCTAAACTAATTCAACTGCACATGCAAAATGTAACAATCTGAATAGTCACTCAACTTAAAGAATAGCCAATCCCCGTTACAAGTGTATGAGCCATGTACTTATTGTGTTTTATCGAATTATAGTTATCCTGTACCATTGTAAACTCGTACCATTAAAAAAAAAAAAAACTCGAACCATTGCTAACTCGTACCAACTTATTTAAATGCATTCAAATGGTGTTAAATGATGAATATACATGATATACATGTACGTTACTTTCACCCAATACCTCTTAAGTCTGTAAAATGTATATAATTTGATAGTACAATGACCAATTTGTAGCTTATGTTCCTTGTATATTGGATAGAAAATACTGTGGCAGATGTAGATAATTAAGGTATATACAGTTTCACCCGAAGAAAATTTTTCATGAATAATAAAATCTTAGCAGTTAGTCAAAATGATTGCCAAAATTATTTTTACTGTCTATAAATAAATGTAACAATGAAATTTAACTGATTCCTGTTAAGGGGGTCCGCATTTTCCCCGCAAAAAAAGCACATGGCTTTCAACAATTGTAAACATAGCATTCAATTTGTGATCATGGATTACAGCTTTAATTAACTTAAATTGGATATATACATATTCAACATGTTCAATTTTAATAAGGTACAGTTAAAGCAATGTTTTAACTTTCCTCTGGATTAAGTTCTACAGTGGCGGATCCAGAACTTTTCCTAAGGGGGAGCCCGCTGACTGACCTAAGAGGGGGCCCGCTCCAGTCATGCTTCAATGATTCCCTTTATTATCAACCAAATTTTTTCCACAAAAAAAGGGGGGGCTGGATCCGCCTATGTTCTAGTTTGAAAGATCAGTTAAAACATTAATGCTTTAAAACATTCTTTATTTTTGTCTAAGTTTTCATTTAACTCCTGTGTAAAATTCAAGTAATTCAACTTTATTTCTATTAAGTTTACAAACAGAAACCCATAAAACATCATATTTTTTATATATTTTTCTGAATGTTACGACTTCCCAGTAGTACAAGTTAACTTTTTTGGTTCCAATGCCGTGGTACGAGTTAACTTGCTTCCGTATCTTATCACCGTAATTCTAGGAGGAACCCTAAACTGGACGGTTTCCCTATCATATTGTGTTCACTTATCGCTACACTGACCTTCGGTGCGAAGCTATATAAAGAACGGCGGACCAGTTTAGGAGGAACCCCATTTCTTACTCTTTAATTATTGAAGTTCCTTTGGGTCAGAGGGCATGACTCCTTTCCGTACACACTCCTCTGTTTACATTGAGATCGTTCTTAATATAATACGACGTTTACCGGCATTAACGAGTTAATTCTTCTTGACGAATACTTCGAAAAGGGAGACAACTCGAAACGATAACATGGAAGATTCCATTTCTGCTGAAGGGGTGTTATAGGTAATTTTTACGATGAAACATTTATTTTAATTTAAATTATGCATGTGATTTAAAATTATGCAACAACAATAGCCCTCCATATGCAGACAGACATAGAAAGAATCCCATGAGTTTCAAATTAATCAATGAAGCGGGGAATCACTCAATCTGATACCCCTTGAAATCAGGAAAACTACACGCATGTGGGGTCTCACTAATTAGCGACAAAAAGCGTCAAGAAGCGACAAGAAGAAAAATAATAAGTGACAAAAAGCAACAAGAAGCTATTTAGCGACAAGAATACATTTTGTTATCACATACATTAAAATATTTTTTAGGATTATATTGAAAGATGAAGAAATAAAAAAAAATTCGATGAAGAGATTGTGTACTTTTTATTATCATATTGATAGATGTAGAAATTAAACATGTGTAAGAGCAAAGGAAATGTAAACGCTATAAAATGAAAATAAAAACAAAGATTTGTCACCTTCCTTTTGAAGGATTTAATAAAACAAAAACATGAAATATTATTTCCTTCCTAACTGTACAATTAATTTTTCCTGATAGGACCAACATTAGCTGTGGCTTCACTCTAAGGTAATACACAATTAAGAGCAACAAATGAGATTAACTAGGTGCGTGTCCTTTGTTTTATTGCAACAATAACATCCATTAACACCTTCATCAATTACACGCACCAGAATATAAAATTATTGTACCGAATAGTGAACACCTGTTGAAAACTCAAGATTGTCATCAGTTTCCTTTAATCTTCAATCTATATGCATAAACATGATAAATATCGTTAAATGAGACAATACACTAAATAAAATGATGAAAAATATTCACATTTTAATTATGTTTTCCTCTTGTTTGATTTCAGTTCTTAATTTGTATTTCACAATTTGTGTATGAATTTTCTGGACAATTATGCACAAATAATGCATTTTGCAAGTTAATTATATATTGTACAAAAATGGTTTTAAAAACAAATAAAAAGACAAAATATACTTCCTGTGATACCTTATAAAATATCATGTAAATAAATGATCATAAATGTAGCAACTGAATTAGATTTACAAGTTTCATTTCCCCCCCTATCAAAATTAACTTTCCTGTCGTTGAAATTGTTTTCTTTTGCATATTTTTTTAATATTTATTTCGAATAAGTAATATAAATAAAAAAATGTTTTCTTGTCGCTAAATAGTTTCTTGTTGCTAATATTATTATTCTTGCCGCTTCTTGGCGCTTTTTGTCTCTACAATTCTTTTTGTCTCTAATTAGTGAGACCACGCATGGACATTAATACATAAACAAACCGCGACTTGCGATTTGGAACAAGAACGTTTATTAAATGATATGATGAATGGTTCTCCATTTCTTTATGAGAGTACAGTATCAAATATCAGTTTCATAACGGTAAAATATAGAAATACTCCACTTCAGTTCTTGTGACAGAAATAGAATTATCGATCGGCTTTCAGAGAACTCTCGCAAGTTATCAAAATTTGGGAATTCCCTCTGACGTGTTTCTAAATTTATAAAAACACTAAATATAAATACTGTTTAATTCTGATTTTCCGTATTGTTAAAAACACGCATATAAGTCAAGGAAAATATCATACATGAAGATTATGAGTAAAACATTACAGGAAAGTTGTTTATGTTCAATTGTTTTGCTTGCTTTTACCTTTTAAAGCAAGACAATCATAAGAATCTGAGATGTTGCCGAATGTTTAGAATAAAACGAATGACGTGAGGGAGTGTGTCATAGGGTCAATGGTAAAAGTCTACAGATTGCTTGACAGCAATCGTATCCCAAAAAAATCATAGGTCAATGAGATATTAACCAAAGATATTTGGCAGGAAAACGTTATTTCTCGATTTTTTTAACAGTTTCATTTCTAAATAACTATTGAAAAGATTTTGTAAGATAATAAAAATGGCTTACTTAATAAAACCCGAAGTAAAACCTATGTAATAAAAACATACAACATAATAAAATATTTCACAATTTTCAAATCAACAACTATTTAAAAAGCAACTACTATACCAATCACAAAAGATATACTAAGATGACAATCTAGTTGGCACACATTTGACCAATAACGAGATATTTTATTTCATTTAGGTCGAGAAAGATTTTCTGAGATTTGTACTAGCTGAGGATGGAGTGGAAATAGATCAAGATTACGTTTCATTTTCTCTCAGATTTTCCCATGGAGCCAATCTGAGATTTGTACTGGCTGAGGATTGAGTGGAAATAGATCAAGATAGCTTTCATTTTCTCTCAGCAAACACCAGTATTATGCTGTTAACAGATGACGAAGTTTGAGCGTCATCCACAGCCAACCATTCAGATTGATTGATTGTTTGTTGCTTAACGTCCAGTGACAAATATTCTATGCATATTCAGGACGAAAACAAGTTCACAATAAATACAATACGTAGGTCTTGTCATAATAGAGGCCATTTGGGATGATGGTCGGGGAAATTTGGAATGCCACTGGAAAATGAGAGCATATTTGATAAGGACAGAAATTTTGTCTTGCAACAGGCCACCTACGGGCCCTCACAGAGTTGTTCAAGGGTTTTTAACGTGCAAAGAGTCATTATACCACACTCATTTACCAACTTGCCCTTTCCTTCCTACATCTTCTCTTTATTTGTATCTTTGCTCCAAACTATTGACTGAAGGTTAATCAATATAATACGTCCTCGCGTATTGCCAGTCACTCTTTCCATTACTATTGCTTCATGGTGCCCTTAGATGCCTAGAGTAAAACCGACATTTGCAGCTGTTGAAAATGGACTTGGTTTTTGAGATGGTGTAGTTTTGTACAGTTTGTACATCGGTGTATTCAATTGGCAAAGATCACAGTAGAATTGAAACTTCCAATATACTCCCCACGTCTGAACGTTATAGAATGTAATTGACGGTGGATCACAAGGTTAAGATGTTATTGTATGTTGATGTATTGCACGGTTTTTCTTTGTCAATAATACTCATTCCGTCGAATGAAATGTTGATATTTTTCTTTTGTCCGATCAACAATTGGAGTCTACTTTGATCGCAAGATACTCATCGGACCAGAATTTCCTTTGCAGTCCAGAGTTGTCAATAGCATTGACTATCAAATCTTTGTGGCATCGTATACTTAACGTTCAGCATTATCTTATTAAAACATCCCTATGATCTGGTGACCATTCAGGGCTCGACATTAACGCTTGTCCGATTGTCCGGGACAAGTGCACACAGGTGTCGGGCAAGTAGATTCACCATACTACTTGTCCGATGGGACAAGTGAAAAATCCAGGTCAGATAAAAATAGATCAAATTCAAGACTTATACATTCCCAAAAATATGAATGATTGTTTTATTGATCATACTTAATGAAATAATTATTCATTGATTGAACCAGAGACATATAAAACTTGTATAATATGTCTCTGATTTGGAGTGTTGAACATGCTGGCAGCCATTGACCAGGGGGATATAAGTAAGGGGAAAGAAACCAATGTTAATGTACCTTCTTAGTATAAGCTTCCTTGAATTAGGAGCACCTCCATATGGAGTTTTACCTAAACTTTAAAATATTAAATTAAAGTATGTTTCATTTGATTTTGCTTTTATGCATAACAATACATTAAAAGAGGTTTTATTTGATAAGATCTATGACATGTGATATAAAAATTTAAGATGAAAAAAAAAAAAATCTAAAAAGGCAGATTTTTTAGTAAAATGTGTATGTACTTCATGATCATATATCAATGTATATACAAATCAAAATAAATTGTAAAAGCTTGTTTTGACATCATCAATAAATTAAAAAGGTTTACTCATATACATGTTCAAGGTGGCCAGGTGTATTTACATCCTTGGTTTAACCCATACCACTACTAAAGAATGAAAATGTCCATAGAAGAACATAGTGGTTTGGGAAGAAATGATGATTTAATGATTGACAAATGAAAGTGACATTAAATCAGAGAACACAGTCTTGCAAAAACACTTTCATTCTGAAATAATGAAATGTATTTTGATGCGGTATTCATATAACATTACAAAATGCTCCTTTTATTAGGTACAATCAAAGCCCAAGTGTTATTATTGCATAAATCATCAATGTGTTAGATTTTCAATTATGAATTCGGACAAGCGAGTTAAGAGTTCGGACAAGCTGATTTTCTTGCCACTTGTCCGAAGGGACAAGTTAGAAAAAATGTTAATGTAGAGGCCTGCCATTTTAAGTTGCTAAATAAACTTTGGTAAAACAGTTTACTGAATGCTTTAAATGGTTTACAGAATGGTGTATTGTGCACATGATGACACACATCACCATCTACTTTGTGTTGAAATACACTTCAGACGTACCATAACTAACCTGATTTCGGTGTTGTAATGCTTGTTTGGTCTCTTACTTGGAATCAGCAGCAACACCAGATATACCTCTCCTCTGGCGCTCCTGGTCACTCTATTCTATAGCAGCCTTAGCAATACTTAGTCAATAAATGGTGAAGACACGTTCACGATAATCACATTTAATCGATGACGGAAAACTTTTATCTGGCTCCAAACTTTTGATATCCTTCTGTCACTTTCTTTCTTCGAAGCACACAAGCCATGCGAATACAAAGTGTCTATGAGTGTCCTTGATCCATGTCCATGATGTGACTGAACGGCTAGGCAAAAGTGGAATGGGATTAAATGCTGATTTAGCTACTGAAACAATACATTCTGTAATAGCCATCGATTTACGAAGTTTATCTTTGGGGAACACATAAGGTTCAGAAGCGACTTTGTGGGATTTTACAGCAATCAACCATGAAAATGAACTTAAGAAGAGATGCTGGAATATTTTCATTTTCCATAAAAGCCCCAAGCGAGGCTTCATTGGCCTAAGAGTAGTCATCAGAAGAAAAAACAAGTTTTTTTTATATCACGCCTAACAGCTTTAGCTGCAGAGTGAAGTAATTGGTCTTCATTTAATGTATCCTTAATATCTGCAGAAACACCTTGATGTTATTTGTAAAGTCTCAACATGGACTTTAATTGTCCTGTTGTAGATATGGCATCCCCTGTAGAAAGATCAGAGCTAAACACTATATTTGACATTCCTTGTCCCGGTTGTGTTTGAATTGTAATTGAGCTGCCAGTATAACTCATTTAACTGTTTTGAGGTTTGAAAGATTAGTATTTATCGCAGACATTTTGAGGTAGAAGTGACCGGTATATATCAAGAATATGCGACATTAGAAAGGCCTTTTTGCGGAAGATCATCATTATAAATGTAATTAATGACTTGAAGGCAAGTTCATGTTCTGATTCTTCATATACTGTATTATCTGATTTCACAGAAGTCTTGGATAAATACTTCGTAATGCATGTTAAATGGTGGACTGCATTTGAACAAAATCTGTACTAGAAATTATCTTTGCCATTTATAAATCATTACTCACATTAGCGCACCTCAAAAGATTATCAACACGTTCACGCAACTCGTTCTAATGTAGTTTTCTGTCTTTTTTAAAGGTCTTGTTTTTATATCCAATCTATGAGGGGGAAATTGATTTTGTATAAAAATTGTCAGTGGTGGTTTATGGTTATGGCAATTTTCTTCCTCGCAGCATCAGCACACGAGTCTTTGGAAATGAAGATCATTTTATGGAAGTGAGAACTAGAATAACTGTTGAGATGTGCATTAATGCAGAATTATATTTGAAAAATGAAACTCTGCTTAAGGGAAAAGTTTCTCCAACAAGGATGCCTCTTGTCTACTAAATACATATTTTATGTTTTTAGAGCAATATACCCCCGGAGATAAGACTCGCTCGAAATGTAATCAGAAGACTTTATGAAGAAGTGATGAAAATGGTTCATGGATGTGAAAATATAGGTCACCGATGAGTTAAAAACGATATTTCAATTTTAATGCCAAAAAATGTAATTTTTGTACCATAGGGAGATAATTTGGAGCTTTTTCGATGATATCTACATTTTGAAAATCACATGGGGTCGACGCGAATTTATTTTTTTTGAAAAATAAATGTTTCATTTTTTTCTGAAAATTGTATACCCACAAACCTCCTTAAAATGGAGAATTTTAATTTTTTGATTTTCATACAATATCTCAATAATATTTTCACCAATTTGTGAGAAACTTTGGTGAATAGTTTATATATGTCATGAAGACATGAGCTCCATTTGAGTTATTATTAATTTAGCTTGAAGATTTTGAGTTATTGGATATTTTACATAAAATAGGGGGGGGGGGGGTGGGGTGGGGGTTAGACATTGGAATGTTTTACATAAAAATGGTGGGTGTTTCAAGACAATATGTTTAAGTGCTTTAACCAGTTTTCATAAACTTTGGTGACTGGTTTACAGCCTTAAAAATAACCTTATTTAGTTTTTTTTTATAGATAAAAAAAAATGGCATTAATTTTTTTTGGCAGGCTTTTCTTGAAACAGTCATTATATTAAAGATTGTACATGTGTATATTGGGATGTAATAAACTATTAGATACATTTATTTGCAACTTCCCTTTTGACATAAGTTCAGTTAATTTTCACTTTAATTTATGATGTCAAAAATAAAATGGCTTAGGGTGTTCCAGTTCAAAATGTCATTATAATTATAAACACTTAAATAACTCAGCCTTATTAATAATAAAAATAAATGGTTTGTTCTGTGGTAGTTTGAAAATAAATTACTGACTTGCAATGTATTGAAAATAATAACTCAGCAGGATATAGCTTCTTGGGCTTTCAGCGGTTTCAAAACCCTTCAAAATTTGTTTAACAATACTTTTATATAAAACCAAACTAAATTAACTTAATACTATCATGACTATGTATGTATGCAATACATGTATATTGCTTGGGAAAATTATAAAATACTTAATTTAATTATACCAATTGTCTTTTATAATATACTTATTACTATGTATTTGTGTTTCGTTTGTCCTGTCTCGCTATGTATTATCTTAGAATGTTTGTATATATTGTCCTCTTGTACACGAGTATGTGTCTGAGGTTATGAAGGAAATCTTGAATCTTACAATTTCTACAGGGAATAATGATCTATTCTGATTAAATGGTACACAATGACTTGAATATACATGTATTATTCATAATAAACAGATATTCAAAAAATTGTATGTTTTTCGAATATCATAAATTTAGTTGTGAAAATGAATAATCAGTACCTTGCTTTAATGAAAATGATAAATCTTGCTTCAATAGTGCAGAAAATGAATAATCTGTCCTCTCAGTTAACAAAAATAAATAACCGATCAAAAACAAATACCCCTCTCTCCCCCCGCCCCCCCCCCCCCCCCCCCCAACCCACCGGAATATCCATATCAAGATGTTTTGGGAATGTTCGTATACTTTTTGTCTTATAGTTCTTGCTTTAATGGTACCTTTTCCAACGTTCCCTACCCCAAGGGTGACTGGGGTATAGAACTATGGTCACTTTTAGAAGGAATGTTTCTGCATGCATTCTGTTGATGTTTTTGTACCATCATAATTTCTTTTACCACTGCCTGCAAGAAAAAAATGACGATAATTTTGCTGCTATTTAATCTTAATTTCATGACAGACACCATGTGATTGTCATAGATTATTTAATCTTTTTTTCAGCGTTCATCAAATTTCATCAATAGCTGGTAATCAGTTACAATTGGTTATAGAATGAAAGAACTGTTATAGGAGATGACAGATGTTAATACCAATCCACAAAATAAAATAATAATAATATATCTAGTAAAACCAACATCTGGTGAAAAGACATCCATAACATTTTGAACTTAATGCCTTTGAATCATTTTGCTTGATAACATGTATGTTATTTCCTGTAATCATTTATACTGTTACTCATTTATTTTATAATGGCTAACTTAACATATGCATGGTTATTGTTTTCACAACACATACATATGCAACATGTATTTGAACTAAACACAAATAAAACTAAAAAAAGAAATTAGCAGTTAGTTTAGTATAATTTTGTCAAAATAATCCCCAATATTTTATAGATATGTTATTGACTTGCTAGGCTCATAACACAGATATTTGATTTCATGGTTCAGCACATGTCTGAATACAAGCCTATTTAAAAATTAACAATCAAATAAATGAATTAATTTAACTTTGTTTATACATATATACTAACAAAATCCATTAGTAAAAATGAGAATTTATTAAAATGGGAATTTCCAGGAAGAATAGAAAAAAAGTATTTTAATACCTTCAATAAGTTTGCTCCTCCTGGGTAATCAGGTGCGTTTCTTAATACTTCGGATATCTCAAACTCATACTCTTTGGCCTGAAACCTATTTTTTGTTGTCTTTTTAAATGCCCCTACAAAGAATTAAACTAAAAGATGATATATATTATTTTTTTTATCAGGTATATTATCAGTGTTGAACAGACACCAGTTGAATATTCTTTTCAATATTTGAATTCTTTGATAGTTATTCTTTGTATTACATTGGCAATTATCTGTTTTTACTATTTAGTAACATAAGTATAAACATTGTTGCATGAATGAATTAATAGTAAATACACAGAACTAATCCATATGTACAAGTGTGTATCTGTAATACAAATTGTGTGTAGTTTTTTATAGGAAAAATAATAAAATTTCCATTTTTTTTAATGTATAGGGAAATAACATCACAAACTTTCCTTCATTCTTTTTAATATTTAGTTTCTATTAGGTTATGAGGATTTTAGCATTTGAAAAAAAACTCAGTTAGCTCCATTGTTTTTGTCCTGGAGTAGTTGTATGAGAAACTGGACACAATCACCCCTGCTATGTTTACATACTCAGTTTTTTTGTTTTGTTTTAAACATCTGTTTGTGAACTAATATTGTATATCACTATATGAGCATGTAATGACAGATTTACAGCTCTACTTAAACATTTTATAATTGAGAGAAAACATAAAAATACCACTCTGAACGGGTATATATGTAGGACTGACCTGAGATTCGTTGAATGTCAAACAAAGACAAAATATGGACGAAATTTCCCAATTTTTTGTGGGATATCGATTAAGAGAAGTGAGATGGGAGTGGGGTTTTGGTTTTGGAGTAGAGTGAAGGTTATCCCCCAGTGCTTTTTCCCCCTCCCCCAATTCCCAATACATAAAAAATATCTTACCTAGTTCATTGTAGGTGAAATCTTTCTCAAAGATGAAGGAATATTTTCCATGCTTACCACGAACTGTTATTTTGTACTTATTCGTAACAGTGAACGCCGCCATGTCATCGGTTGATTGAGTTTCGTGTGGTTAATTTTGATATACGCGGAATATCTATTCAGTCGCTGCATTTTGTTAGTTTTTTCTGTGATAAGATATTTCATTGGTCAAAAAAAATTCAAAACTTAGATGCTCTCTTCTGATTGGTTACGCTGGATATAGAATTTCGAATCTCGAAATCAAGATATTGAATCTCGAATTTCGAACTTCGGATATTGGATCTCGAATTTCGAATATCGGATCTAGCATAAGGGTCGATTGAAAACAAAACTCTACGACAAAAGAGATGATTTCAGCTTTCAAATTTTGGACTTTCCATTTCTAGGTAGCAACATTCCAGCACCATCTGCATACAAGGTATATTTATCCAAATTGTTACGATATTCCCGTGCTTGCATTTCCTATCATGATTTTTAAGATACAGGGTTGCTGCTCGCAAGGAAGCTTTTAAACCAAGAGTTTCAAATGGTGAAGTTGATATCATCCCTACGTAAATTTTACGGACGCTGTCACGAGTTGGTCGTTATTTTAAAAAAAATTCACATACTTGAAATGAATAATAGCAGGGGTTATCGTGTCAGATGAATCACATTTAATTATTTAACTGACAACAAGGATTGCCACACCTGCTAGCCCCAAAGGAGAACCCTATGAACCAGAGAAGGATAGACGAGAGAATATTGTCGAACAGGAGATTCTTTCCTAACCGTCAAGGAAAATAGTCGTCAGCAGATATGGAATGACATAATTGGTAACAAATCCAGCTCCCTAGTCAAGAATGTAGAAACTATAAATACTGTTGGAACTCGCAAAGAGTGGGTAGTTAAGTTGAGGTATCGAACAAGTCTTTAATCATAAATTAGATTGTACCCTGACCAGTATTGAAATTTTGTATTTACGTCAAAAGTAAGTTTCGTCTACAAAACTCATCAGTGACACAAATGCAACAAAAATAAAACACATACTTGCAAAAAAAATCATTGTAAAGATAATCTTCAAAAAAACTACCAAGGAAAAAAAGGAACAAAAAAGATACATAACAAATTTCCAACGGAAAAAATTTCTTCAATTTCGTACTTTATTTGGCTTTTTTTTTTCTTTTTTTTCTTTTTAATTTTTTGGATTCGAGCGTGACTGATGAGTCTTTTGTAGACGAAACGCGCGTCTGGCGTATATACAAAATTTAGTCCTGGTATCTATGATGAGTTTATATAGCAACATTAAAAAAGTCAAATCATACCACATTAACGTTTGTAAACCTTGAGCCGCCCGCAGTATCAGTTGCTTCCATTAGTCTTTACCTTTATTTTTGGTTAAATTAAAATTCCGTATTTCTTATGTATATCTTATACACCCTGTCGGGCTTTAAGTCAAACTCCTGGTAAGATGATATATGTCCAACACATTCAGGGCCATAACTGTATGTAATGTAAAGTTACTTTGTTTAATTTACTTTTAAGCTCCCGCTCTTCTATCTGTTGAAGGATGTAGACTGTATTTCTGAAAAAAAAAATAATATTTAGTTTTCAAGAATTAGTGGATGACAGTCAATGTTTTCAAGAATTAGTGGATGGCAGTGCAATGTAACAGTGAATTATACTACAAATTCAATATTTTTTAGCTACATGTTTATAATTGAGAATGGAACTGAGGTATTTGTCAAAGACACAACAATCCGACTTGAGACCAGAAAACAGCAGAGTGCCAACAACAAGGAAAGAAATTTTTCCTTGAAATATTATCTTGGTGGCCGGAATAAATCAATATAAAAAGTTCTAGATACGTATAAATACCAATCAATATCTTTTTTTTTCAGACGAAATGTCGACAGAAGGAACATGCAATTTTCGCCATGGACATACCAACGTCAAAGCTTACAACTTCAGTTATTGGATGCATCAATGAAAGACGAAGCTCTTACAGACAACGATGCTATGAACTACGAACTATATGGTATGAGGTAAGGTGAAGGTGAATACTGTCTGAAGTTAAATGAATTAACATCTCATAAGCTCGGGATAGCAAGAAACAGATTTTTTTTTTAATAGAAATCTTTCGACAAGCCGGACACATCCAATCTCCTTAAGGTACTCGTTTGATTTTTGCACATTTGAAATGGAACCAAATGTAATGATAATTTTCATTGTCGCAGCCAATAACATCATCTTTTTTCAGGATTATGTTCCTTCTGACAAATGCAAATGATTAATCTACTTGATCCAGTTCTTGTATCATGAATTCCCCCCAAGGGTGACTGGGGTATAGAAATATGGTCACTTGGTCTTCTCCCGACCGGCAGTAAAACGCTTGCCGAAGTGGGGCGTCCATTTGGCTGTGCGGGATGTATCAAGTTCGCAGTCACGTCCGGTCAGAAGGGGGACGTTAAATCCGATGTCTCGTGAAAAGAGAGTGCCACGCTCTTTGCACGTTAAGAACCCTTGCAACAACTCTGTGAGGGGTCCTTAGGTGGCCTGTTGCAAGGCAAAATTTCTGTTCCTATCCAAGATACCCTCATTTCCCAGTGGCAGTCCAAATTTCCCCGACCATCATCCCAGATGGCCTCTATCGTATCAACCTACCTATTGCATTTATTGTGAACTTGTTCTCGTCCTGAATATGCATGAAATATTTGCCATTGGACGTGAAGCAACCAACAATCAATCAATGTATCATGAATTAATAGAATTATCAACATTTACGAAGGTATCTCTCATTGGAACGATACTTCAGGCTGCTGAAGCTTGATCTCTGACTTCAGTATTTACCGACGTATCAACTGACGGTTTTGAGTAAAGTTCAAGTAAAATTGCATTTGAGAAAAACAATTTTGATTTGACCAAAAGTGTGTCACTAAAGTCATTATCAATTTCTATACTTTCGGCATGAAAATCTGCTTCAGTCCAAACAATAAAGTCACAATATTCCTTTTAACACACTAACAGCTGAGATTTGACCTGATAATAGTACTGGTGTTTTTTTAATGCTTATTTACTATCGCGCATTTCAAGACAATCTCGCTTATCTAGTGCTGCGTCTAGTTTTACATCCCTCTTGCGGTATGGATATTTGATTTCGATGCAAATATCGCCACAGTAGTCACAATTGGCTATTCCATCTGGAGATGCACCAAGATATGGAAATTTGAAGAAACTGGAGTTTAGAACTAACCCACTATCCTTCATTTCAAAAATTTCATGGTTGTCTTTCCTACGGTCAACATATTTCTGTCGGACAGTTTTTTCATGGTCACAACCCCACCGAGTAGCCGAGTAGCTTTATTGGTAAATTTAACTGTTGAAGGATGGCAAATAGATTTTATCAAACTCTGCGCTGGTTTGATTTTTGCCTAAATATCATGGCTTTTTCTTTATTTTTTCAAGTATTCCATTAAAGCCAAAGTAATTGGAATTTTATCCGTTAAAGAAGAAATTGTAGTATATGATGCCAAAAAAAATCAAAAGAGAAGCACTAGTTTCAGACCAATCTTCCAGAGTATCTGTAGTATTATATCAAGACTTAATAGATAAAGTTGCAGAAAATAGATGGTACATTTTCCGTAATCTGTCATCCAGGTTGTACAGAGACAATTTCTTTTTAAGTACAACCATGTCAACAGAAATCACCAAAATAGATGACATCACTGATGACGTATCAGATATCATGTTAACAGCCAGTTTAACAACAATACATGGTTCGATTGTCCAAGTGCTTGGCACTGAAAAAACAAAATGTCAATGCTGTGACAAGAATGTGCAAGTTATTGATCTGGATGCACTTACTATCAAGTGCAGTAATTGAAGTTAAAATCATAAGTTATATATTTTTTTTAACAAATAATTAGGATATAACTCTTGTACTATCCATATATTTGTTGCTTATAGAATTTATTACATATTTTTTAAAAGAAAGTTAAAGTCAGAAGTTATTATTATTTTTTTTAAAACCAAATTTATAATAAAGGAAAACTCTTGTACTATCCATATATTTGTTGCAGATACAATTATATTTTTTTACAGACAATTGAAATTAGTATTAGTTTTTTCTTACTTTTTTTGCAAATAATGTAGGATAAGTCTTGTACCTTTCATATATTTGTTGCAAATAAAATTTATTACATATTTTTAACAAATATAACATTTGCTATTAGAGACAAAATATAATATTGCTTGCTGATTTACTTCTATGGTCACCAGTTTTGAAAGGGAAGGGATACTTTATTTATTAGTCATAACAAACATGATTACATTTTGTTCTGTTTCTGTTGCTTTTGGTTGTTCTAGGAATATTTCTTTTTTTTTCTTTATCTCTTTGAACAACTCTTTCCAGCGTAACATCCTTATGAGGTTTATCTGTTTCAGTTGGAACCATTTCTTCCGCATTACAGGACATTTCCTACAAAACACAAATTTTGTCAGCCACAGTTCAAAATCTATGCTGCCTGAGCAAGAATAGTATTGCTCCTGCTTTTTGCAAAATACATAATTGCAATTTCTATAATTCTATTACTTAACGTTTGGTTTCTATGATAATGAGAGACGGGACAAACTAAATGCATGGAAGACATATTAAAGGAGTTGAAGAGCAATTTCATGCAATCGGAAGATGACTCTAAATATCATATTTTTTAAAAATAATAGCATAAACTAGAGGCTCTAAAGAGCCTGTGTCGCTCACCTGCATCTTCAACAATATCCATTTTTTGATAAAAATCATCATGAAAGGGCAATAACTCTATAAAGAGTAAACTGACAATTTCAGTCATGTTGACAAATTTGTAGATCTTGTCCTGCTGATCATTTTTGCTTTTTTAAGTTTCTATCTACATGTGTATCTTTTACACTTTATAAGGTAATGAGCAAAACCTCCAAAAAATGTCAGAATTTCTCTATGCATAGCGGTTTTCAAGATAAAAGACAAAACTTGAAATTTACCCCTATGTTAAATTTTTAGCCGTGTCCGCCATCTTGGTTGGCAGGCGGGGTCATTGGACGCATTTTTTAAAACAAGATACCCCAATAATGATTGTGGCTAAGTTTGGTTAAATTTGGCCCAGTAGTTTTACAGAAGATTTTTGTAAGAGTTAAGACGACGACGAATGCCAAGTGATGAGAAAAGCTCACTTGGCCTTTTGGCCAGGTGAGCTAAAATGGAAGCTTATGAATCCAAGGAGCCTTAATTGCCTTGATCAAATGACCGATTTTAGATAACATCAAATACAGTTATCAAAAATGTTGTCAAATTTACATTAAAATGTTGAAAAATATCTCAATATTGTTTAAAATGAATGAATATCCAAAAAGTGGTGAAATTTAATGAAAAAATGTTACCGAGGAAATGTTGCAATTTTTAAATACAGCTATGCCTGTATGGTGTTTGAATTTTACTTCTAATACATTTTTAAATACATAGTAGAAAATTATCTTTATCAAATGACCGATTTAAGGTAACATCATATACAATTATCCAAAAAAATGTCAAATTTACTGTAAAATGTTGAAAAATTATCAATAAAGGTCAAATCTGAATGAATATCCAAAAAGTAATAATTACATTAGATGTATGTTTCATTATAATACGTTATTCTGATTGGCTAACAGCACATCACATGTTATCCCGTAAACAATTGCATGAGACAATATAACATTTATCATGCATGATGACACGAGGTCCACAAAAAAAGTGCACAGGTGAATTAAATAAAACTAGATAAAATCGTGTTTTCATGATCCTAGCTAAACAAATGTAATTATAAGTATTGAATGCTTCTTTTTGCAACTTTAAAGGGTTGTTAAAGCGTTGACCGTGTGTACATTTTTAGAATTAAGCGCTTCCGCGCTTCATACAAAATGTACTTCGGTCAACGCTTTTACACCCCAATAAATTTACAAAAAGAAGCATTCAATTCTTAAGTAAAATTTACTGAAAAAATATTTTTTAAGAAAATGCTGCAATTGATAAATAAAGCTGTGGTTTTAATTTTGCTTTTAATACATTTGCCAATACATATTAGAAAATTATCTTGATTAAATGACCGATTAAAGGTAACATCATATACAATTTTCAAAAAAGTTGTCAAATTTGCAGTAAAATGTTGAAAAATATCTCAATATTGGTGAAAATTAATAAATATCCAAAAAGTAGTGAAATTGACTGAAAAATTTTACCGAGGAAATGTTGCAATTTTTAATTAAAGCTGTGGTGTTTCAATTGTACTTCTAATACGTTTTTTAATACATAGTAGAAAATCATCTTGATCAAATGACCGATTTAAGGTAACATCATATACAAATATCCAAAAAAATGTCAAATATACAGTAAAATGTTGAAAAATTATCAATAAAGGTGAAATCTGAATGAATATCCAAAAAGGAGTAACATTTACAGAAAAAAATATTGACAAAATGGTGCAATTTATAAATAAAGCTGTGGTTTCAATTTTGTTTCTAACACAATTGCCAATACATATAAGAAAATTGTCTTGATGAAATGACCGATTTAAGGTAACATCATATACAATTATCCAAGAAATTGTCAAACTAACAGTAAAATGTTGAAAAAGTTTCAATAAAGGTCAAATCTGAATGAATATCCAAAAAGTAGTAAATTTTAATGAAAAAATATTATTGAGAAAATGGTGCAATTTTTAAATAAAGCTGTGGTTGTTTCAATTTTGCTTCTAATACATTTGCCTATATATATTAGAAAGTTGTCTTGATGAAATTACCTATTTAAGGTAACATCATATTCAATTATCCAAGAAATTGTCAAACTAACAGTAAAATGTTGAAAAAGTTTCAATAAAGGTCAAATCTGAATGAATATCCAAAAAGTAGTAAATTTTAATGAAAAAATATTATTGAGAAAATGGTGCAATTTTTAAATAAAGCTGTGGTTGTTTCAATTTTGCTTCTAATACATTTGCCTATATATATTAGAAAGTTGTCTTGATGAAATTACCTATTTAAGGTAACATCAAATAAAGTTATCAAAAAAATTGTCAAATTTACATTATCATGATGAAAAATATCTTAATATTGGTAAAAATGAATGAATATAAAAAAATAGTGATATTTACTGACCGATTTAAGGTAACATCATATATAATTAGGTGGATGACGGGGGGGGGGGGGGGGGGGGGGTGAACTCAATTCAGAAGGTTATTTAAGTTTTTTGTACCATTGTGTTGATTCAATACTAAACATATGGAAATTTTATAGAAAATCCACAGCCTTTTTCCTGTATCTGCTGTATTAAACTAAATTAGGCTGTGAAATTTCTATAAAATCTTGGTTTATTTGCAACAAAGTCTCTTTGTATTAAATGCAATGAAACAGTAAATAGTAATGCTTCGCATCAAGTTTCCTGGGGCCCTTTGGTTAAATACAAAACGGCCTACCTCTATACCTGTACAGAAATTGCTAACAAAAGCACATGAGTTCCACATATGAAGCACATGAGATGCACGTAAGAATTGTATGTGTTCCAGACCATATGAGTATTTGGACCTTACATGTATGGTCCGGACCATTTGAGTATACGCGTATGGTCCAATACCAGCTGACTATACATGTTATTGGATCATATGGGTTACGTTTAAACAAGCATTTATCACAATCTTTATTTTAAGTTTTAGAAATTGTTATGATTACAATTAGATGGATAAAATGAACAAACAAACATTTGGAAATAAATATTTGTTAAATTGTATATCTGAATCCTATTTAAGTACTCTCGTCCAAGGTGACACAAGTTACGTAATTTCTTGACATTATCATGTTTGCAGTTCATGCATGTCCCTTTGCATTTTTTGTAAAGCTGCTAAATATTCTAAAACAATTGTTTTCCCACATTATGTTTACTTTGATATCTTCAATTTCAGTGATCAAAATCCAATTAATGTATTACAGATCCACTTACTAAATACAAGTAGAGAATAAAACGTTTATTCCCGATGCAAATGTTTGCAACTGTCCTAAGTCAGGAATCTGATGTACAGTAGTTGTCGTTTGTTTATGTAATATATACGTGTTTCTCGCTTTGTTTATATAGATTAGACCGTTGGTTTTCCCGTTTAAATGGTTTAACACTAGTAATTTTGGGGCCCTTTATAGCTTGTTGTTCGGTGTGAGCCAAGGCCCCGTGTTGAAGGCCGTACTTTAACCTATAATGGTTTATTTTTTAAATTGTTACTTGGATGGAGAGGTGTCTCATTGGCACTCACACCACATCTTCCTATTATTAACAGATTTTCAGTTTTTATTTCACTTAAAATTGAACTATTTCTTTTATTAATTTGAGAGTTAAGTTATGTTGATCTGTTATATGCATTTGCATCTAATAACCTTGACCAACTTCTTAATATAAGTCAGACTGTACGTGTACGGTCCGACCGTAAGAGTATTTTGAAAAAGTATGCATACGGTCCAGACCGTACTCGTACGTACTAGTACGGTCCAAATACTCATACGATCTGGAACATATGCAAATCAGATTGCTCACATGTGCAGTTTGGTAGTTTATATGTGCACAAAATTTTTTTTTTTTTTTTTTTTAATCTAACATAATGCTCTTATGTGCAATTCAAACCTAAAGTGAGCTTTTATCATCTATGTTAGTTTTATGTTAGTTTTGTCCATTCTTCTAACCATTTAAAACTAGCATTGAAAATTGCTCATATCAGCTTTTTCAAAATGACATGCCCAGTCATGTACTTCTTGTAAATTCAAACTCATAGCATCATTTTGGAGGAAGATGAAGAGCAATTATTCATTATATCTGAAGTTTTTATACTACTGACGTTTGAAAAGTTTGTACAAAAAATGGCTACTGAAAAGGTCATTAACCTTAAAGAATAGCCATTTCTGTCATTTTTATTACTCTTGTAATGTACACAATTAGAATTGAAAAATTAAATTATTTGGTAAATTGCAAACAGATCATTTATCCAAAAACATTAATATTTACCTGAATTTGTGTATATATATTGAGTGACTTAGTTATTGTCTTTATTTGTTTTTTGTTGTGGTTATATTATGTCACAAACTGTAAAGTTTATATGGCAATAAAACTTTGAATTGAAAAAAAAAAAATTGAATTGAAAATTAATTTTCAACATCAGATCATGACAATAACATACAATGGTAAGAGTTGAAAGAAATGTTTCCTTGCCTCAATTTGGAATGTGAGATATTACTAAAATCCCAATCTTTCTTTTGAGGTACCGTTAATTTAATTACAGGAGAATCAATATAAATCACTGGATCATTTACATCACTTTCCATTACATGTTTGATGTTGTTGTGGTTGTATAGAAGACTGATTACGTGTAATCACTGGCAAAGGTTCTTCAGCATGTTCGGTGATAATTGGCAAATTAGGTACATTTATTTCTGAGATATGTTAATACCTGGATCTGGTATCTCATCACTACTTGATGTTTACACCTGGATCTGGTAAGTCATCAGACATGTATCAGATCCACTGTTTTCACAAATGCATGTTTGCACATGTTTCCGCAGATCATGTACAGAAAACATGCACTGAAAATGTTTGCAGGGACATTTGGCGATAGATGTTTCTTCTGCAGAATTTTTATTACTCTTTTATTTTCACGTAAAATCAGTATAAACCATAAACGACAAATATTTTATTTTACCTGTGTGACGTACAAAATATAATTGTCTTTCCAGGTATATCGCAAATATGTTAGGGATTGCCACGTCCGCGTGGGACCAACTAGTTACTAATTGGAATTGACTATGGCATTTGGAATTTCAACTACCGATTGAGAAAGTAACATAATTTGAATTTAAATCATTAATCGAAAAATGTATGAAATATTAGTGTAAAATCTCTGTAACATGTTTTATGAGTATGACCCCTACTGAAGTATAGTGTATTACGAAATGTTCAGTTAAGTGTCGACGTAAATTCAGATCCAGCGGTTTGATCATTCTACAACCGTGGCAAGGTTTACTGTACATGTTTCCACATCAGAACATGCCTGTATCAAATACATTCGTTTGATAGGTTTCAGCTTTTGAATTTGCCATTTGATTAGGGACTCTGGTTTTGAATTTTCATCAAAGTTCAGTATTATTGTGATTTCACTTTTTTGTAGGAAAATTCTTATGGCACAAATGAATCTCTTGTTTATTTGATATTGGAGCAAGGCTTAATTTATGCTCCCCAAAAGAAAAGTGGATACTGACCTAAAGGTTATGGGGTATCGGCTAATATGCAATGAAGAGTGACAGAATTTGGATAAAAACGTTGTCGCAAATTGCATTTAGGCCACACCAAATTAATTAGTAGTTCTTTGGAAAACCCGCACCTAAATTGCCGAAATTAAAATAAAAAAATAAAAATAAATTTCCCGCACCTCACCTGCCAAAACCAAAAAATAGAAATAAAAATAAAATTCCCGCACGTCGAAAATAAATCCGCATTTTCGACGAATTCGATTCCGGTATTAAAAAAAAATCTTTATCAATTAGGCGTTTGAAAATATGCAGTGTTTGTCATTTGTCAAGCATATTTTTGATTCTGATCAAAAAAGTTGCAAAGATGGAAAACGTGCTGATTGTTTCTGTGGTGAAACATTCAGACAAAAATAACAACAAGGCATACATATTAAAAAATACGGCAACACAAACAAAATGTCGGACATTCAGGGAACTATATCAAGAAGCCATTGAACGATGTAGCGATGCACAAAGTGAGATTATTAATATTAAAACCATACAAATAAGTAAGTCGAACAGTTTCGATGATTCTAGTATCGAAATATCTGACGAAAATATGGTATGGTCAATA
This sequence comes from Mytilus galloprovincialis, assembly GCF_965363235.1. Classification (NCBI taxonomy): domain Eukaryota; kingdom Metazoa; phylum Mollusca; class Bivalvia; order Mytilida; family Mytilidae; genus Mytilus; species Mytilus galloprovincialis. The sequence continues at coordinate 33,925,461 of NC_134848.1, forward strand.
TGTAATGACCTAAACTTTAAATATGTGCAGTTCACAATTGATGATGGATCTACTGCTACTAAAGATGCATCAAATTCAAAACCAAGTGGAATTAATGCATTTTCGGTACTCATGAGCTCACAAAATGAGTTACACATGCCTGATAAACCTGTCCCCTTGTCTGGGAAACAGCTGTTGGTATGTTTTGGTGTAATTTATTTTCTGATATTTAATTGTAAAGTAGCACTAGCTAGAACCCCCAGTTTCCACTGCTTGGATTGACTGGTTAGTGATCCATATGCATAAACACAAACCACACACCATGCAGTTATGTTACAAGAAGCTAGCTAGCATACTACAGAGGGTGTCTAAGGACCAGAAGGTGCATATACTACAGATGAAAGCAGTGCATATTAAAAGCAGATAGCCATATAAAGTTCATGCATAAAAAAATATGTTCAAAAGTGTATATTTGTGCAGTGTTAATTATAATACAAACAACAAAACAAAATGAAAAAGAATGCAGAAAGTTGAAATACATATAAAAAGGGAGATAATTTAATTATATCAAATTATGTCCCCTTTCAATTAAGTGAGTTGAAAATTCAGTTGCTTCTTTTAGGCGAAGAATTTAAAAATATAAATTTAAATTTCGCTCGCTCGCCCCATTTTTTTTGGGTAAAATCTCAAAGAACTATTAATTAATTTGGTGTGGCCTTATATGTATTTTTTACCAAGAAATAGTCTGCTTTCTTAATTCACCAACACTGCAGTACGACAGATCTGGGTTCAGCACTGGTTTCAGTAGTCCTCATCATTGCCATTGGTATCATGAGTAACGCTATGGCTAAACGGAAAAAGAGGGAGTCTTAAACGTGATCCTGTGCCTTATCCAGAACCATCCACAAATGAATTTTCTGAAAAAAAATAAAAAAAATAGATGAATATTTTATGTGACACCAAGATAAATTAATGTTTTCTTTTTATAGTACGAGCACCTGTCTTTATTTTCCCTACCACTTATAATAAATCTGAAAAAAGATCTCAAATAAAACAAAACAAGAATGTGTCCACAGTACACGGATGCCCCACTCGCACTATCATTTTCTATGTTTAGTGGACCGTGAAATTGGAATAAATTCTCTAATTTGGCATTAAAATTAGAATGATGTTATAAAAGGGAACATGTATACTAAGTTTCAAGTTGATTGGACTTCTACTTTATCAAAAACTACCTTGACCAAAAACTTTAACCTGAAATTTGCACTATCATTTTCTATGTTCAGTGAACCCAATGCTCTCCAAGTAAGGCGTCAAATTAAGTTCGAAGAAAGATTTGATAACGAGATATTGAGATAAGACGTGGCACGGTACTTGTCTATCCCAAATTCATGTATTTGGTTTTCATGTTACATTTGTTATTCTCGTGGTGTTTTGTCTGATGATTGGTCTGTTTCGGTGTTGTGTCGTTGTTCTCCTCTTATATTTAATGCGTTTCGCTCGGTTTTGGTTTGTTACCCCGATTTTGTTTTTTGTCCATGGATTTATGAGTTTTGAACAGCGGTATACTACTGTTGCCTTTATCTATACATCCAGTCAAACTCTTTTGCAAATGAAGGAAGTTTGCATGATTTAGCCGGTGGTGTTCCCTATATAACTTTCGAGACATAAATGAACGTTGAAAATAGCAGCATATGATGCATTCTTCTAAAATTTTGTGATATAAGCTGTGTGGCCTTCCATCACAGCAAACGAAAGTCCAGTGACGATCTTGGCCATTACATTTCATAATTCCAATATCTATTCAAATTTGACGAAGTACAAATGCTACCGAATCATTGCTGTTAGGATTTACAAAGACTGGTTTACCCATTACTAAGTTAGTTTTCTCTTCATGGTTTGTTTTGACATGTTCGAACCAGATATGGTTATTTGTGTCCCTCTTTTCTTTTCCCCAATACAATCTCTTGCGATCCTGGATGTCTTTTATCTTCGTCAATTAGTTGTTTTTTTCATCTAGGCAAATAGTGTAAGTCTTTTCAGAGTCAACACTTCTGACCATGTAAGCGCCATTAGCTTATTCTATGATGTTTTTTCCAAGTGCATTTGTGCAGTTTGGTGAAGGCCGTTCCATACAATGCTGTACAAACAGTTTTGGTCTGTTCTGGAGATATGTTGGTACAGTATCATGATACTTCCTGCACATTTAAACATTATTTACCTGCTTGGTTTGCTTGGTACCCAAACAACATGGATTTGCTGGGGGTGCTGCACATCAGAGAAGCAAGGGAAAATGTTTTCCATAAATGAAAAAAAAACAAGTTTTTCTTTAATGGAGTGGTTAATAACAGGCCTCTTAACCACGTTGGCCAATAGTGGAAATAGTTTATCTAGATTTCCTACATTTAAATGTTATCATGTAAAGGTCCTTTTTGATTAGATGCAGCCACTTATGGAAAAATGTACCATTGATATTAAGAACTGCAAATATAACTTACTCTTAGGCTGATTAAGTAATGCAAAAGGAACACTTGTGTCTTTCCACCACTGTAGACAATTTTCTGAATTGTCAAAGAAATTTTTCATACTTCCTGTACCTCTTTGTGAGTATACCGTCGGCAATCACTATGATCAGTATCCCGTGTTGTGATTTGTTTGAATTCATCTTTTCTGCTAATAGATAGCAAGCTAGTACAGTAGTAGCGTCTTTAAAAAGTAATGTTAATTTACTGGTAAACACATCACTATGTAGCAATGTGTGATATAGAGCAACCAATTCCCTATCGAAAGGGGAAGTGTTCAGATAGTTCCACTTATAAAGAGCAATTACCTCACTCTTAATATTAGCATTATGTTCGCACAACCCACAAGGAAAGTGCATCATATCGAATTGGTTAATATTTTCCATAGCATTTAGAACTTCGTCTATTAACTGTAGAAATTTCATCAGGTTACCTTTCAAAAGATGTACACACAAAACTATACCTTTGAGAATAATTTCGTTGTAAGTTTTGAACAGACGGTCGGTCATTTTTTAGCTTAATGTATAAAATGTAAATCGAAAGGAACATTTTATACACATTATGTATGCAGCAAACTCTCATCATTTTCTTAATATGTAAGCTTGAAATTGCAGCGTATTTTTTTCGGTGACCTTTTTTCTCAAACATCAATAGAGATATAATCAATTTGAATATGGTTACATGTACAAGAACAGATGGCAATGTATGAACATATACCTTTTTAAAAGTTTAAATAACAATAAATTATAAACTTTGGAAGGCTATATGAAATTAAAACTATGGTGAATTTTAAAATATGTAAACATAAAAACAGTCAATTGTCTTTGTCACTTTGCTTTTCACTTTCTGGAATTGAAAAGAAACATGCATGATAATAGTTTTTATGATACAAAATGAAGCAACATGTGTGCACCAGATCAATATTGAGTCCTGCCACTCCCGCACCTGAGCAATCCCCCCCCTGGAAACAGTGGAGATGAATCAGCTGTAACGGATTAACTACCACGCTCTTCAGAACCTCTAAGACCTCGCGATGGGCTCGGGCGTGAACCCTATCCAGTCTGCCACCCCGAAATTTGTCAATTGTTAAACTTCAAAATAAGAGTAAGTCAGATGCGTCGTTAACATGGAAGTCATCGATGAATATGTTACAAAAACATCAATTGGAATACAACAGAAGTAGTTATTAAGATAAATGTAATCAGACATTTGTTAATTTTGCCCCATTCCTTTTCCTTTTCCGTTTCCTATTTTTTTAACTGTCTTCCTCTGTTTGTTTAGAGCCTTTTCTCAGGGTTTTGCCTTTTTTTTACTTATCCTATTTATTTTTTTTAATATCTTCCAGATGTTCTGTGTTTAGAGATGGATTATGGACTTTCCGATTAGATTTTCCTCCACGTTCAGTATTTATGTGATTTTACTTTTTTATACGACCGCAATGTTTGGTCGTATATTGGTATAACTTTTGCGTAGTCGTCGTCCGAAGACATTTGGTTTTCTCACTATAACTAAAGTATAAGTAAATATATGGAATTTTAACACAAGGCTTATGACCATTAAAAGGTTGGAATTGATATTGGGAGTTTTGGTCCCAATAGTTTAGGAATTAGGGGCCAAAAAGGGCCCAAATAAGCATATTTCTTGGTTTTTGCTCAATAACTTTAGTATAAGTTAATAGAAATCTATGAATTTTAACACAAGGTTTACGACCACAAAAGGAAGGTTGGGATTGATTTTGGGAGTTTTGGTCCCTACAGTTTAGGAATTAAGGGCCATAAGGGTCCAAAATTAAACTTTGTTCGATTTTATCAAAATATAAATGATTGAGGATCTTTGATATGCCATATCAAACCGTGTACTAAGATTCTTAATTTTTGGTCCTGTTTTCAAATTGGTCTTCTACATTAAGGTCCAAAGGGTCCACAATAAAACTTAGTTTGATTTTAACAAAAAATGAATTCTCGTGGTTCTTTGACATGCTGAATCTAGATATGTACTTATATTTTTGATTGTGGGCCCCGTTTCCAAGTTGGTCCAAATCGGGGTCCAAAATTAAACTTAGTTTGATTTCATCAAAAAATGAATATATGGGGTATGTAATATACATTGTATGACAAAAAAAATGATGGAATTGTTACTGTACTGATTACGTCAAATTTATGTTACGATTATAAGTTCTTCGTTTGAAGCAGCAGAATAAATAAATCCATACAGAGTATCTTTCGATGTACTTGTTTCTGATTGCATTAAAAAAGAACAAGAACAATTTAAATGTCATGCAATAGTAATTTGAGACGAATAAGTTTGAAACGACGTTAATATGAAATGAAGCAGTGATGTAGATATGTTCGTTATCAATTCGCCTGATATGGACGTTCGCCATGCTAGTTATGTATCAATTTCAGCCTTACTTAACTGTCTTAATGTAGGTTTAAAAATCATAAAAACAGTCAATTGTCTCAGCAACTTAGTTTTTCACTTTCTTAAATTGAAAAAAAAACATGTATGAGAATAATATTTATGATACAAAATGAAGCAAAATATGTGCACCAGACCAAAGATTGGAATAGTGACACTGCAAATCTTTGATTAGACACAGATTATCTTTTAATAATTAATATGTTATAAAGAAACATAACTGTATCATCTTAATTGTGTCAAATTAATTTCGTTATTGATTTTTCATTGTTATATATCAATTGTATGTAACTTTTAAACAATTGGTTAATACATGTTTTTTTTTCTCTTATTTTTGTAATATACATATCTCAAGGAATATTTTTATGTTTTTATAATATGTAATTTTTTTTTCAATTTTATTTATATAAAATGAAAAGTATAAATTCAGATTATAGTGGTTAAATTGTACAAGAATATTTAATGCTAACAATACAAACAGACAAGAGGTCAGAGCACTATCTTTTTCATAATTAACGTATAAGTGTTTTGTAATTATTACTTCTAAAAAGAAGAGATATCTTTTGTAGCACTATTCATATTTTGATATATATATTATATATTTATGATTGTATCATATTCATTGACTTGAAACCTTTATTTTTATGATATATTTGGGTGTTACTATGACATTCATTATCACTGAAATTGTTATTTAAGGTCCTGCTTAAGTATATTCTGACTGTATTGAAGACCCATTGTTGGCCTTCTACTGTTATTTGCTCGGGTTGTTATTTCTTTGAGACATTCCTCATATCCATTTTCAATTGTATTATAATGTAAACGTTTAGCTATTAATTGGAAAGTAGAATACTGTTGTTAACTAAATTTTGGCTTTTTTAACAATTGAATGGATATGCATCTGGTACTAGCATCATTCAGACATAATAAATAAGACATATTGGAAACTTATAATAGTTATTATCTTTGTTGATTATAACATTGTTAAAACCCAAGTTTATATTAAAGTTCATCTGTAAATAAATAAGAAAAAAATAATAAGCATTATGAGAGTATTCCAATTTATTGCATATTACACTTTATTTTATAAATTAATTGTACTGGAACAAAATACTAATTTTCATTGTTTAAATTTTACAACAAATATAGTCATTTTCTTCAAGATTTTAAGACTTTATGGCCATCTAGATACACTAACGAAGCATCTAGATATTCAACGAAGCATCTATTTACTAACACGAACTATCTAGATCATTGTGCAAAGCAGCTAGATGGAGAAACGCGTTTTTTATCCAAACCAACAAGTTTGTTTTGGGTTTTAGACCCCTTCCAGGTGCTCGATTGCGAGTCTGTGAAACACGTCGCAAGACTTTCTCGAATAGGACGGTCAATGTGTTCGTTCCAGTCTAGAATTCCAAGACCTGTCCTGATTTCATACGTTTTTTTCACCACTGTGTATCCTTTTGTCTACATCCAACAACAGTGTATTGTGCAATCTTTCAAACGATGAATATATTTTTGTGGATGTTTGTACATATATAAAGATTGTATCGGTTATCTAGGAGTACTGCTGCAATATCACCTCGATAATGGCGGATACGGAAATGAAGTTTTTTCTTGTAATTTAAAGCTTGTGTTGTCCATTTCTCTTGCAGAGAATAAGAAAACTTTGATACGATCGGAGAAACACCTGATGAAGAATTAAATGTAACTTAACAATGTTGAATACAGCGGGTTCGCCATTGCGGACACTATATTTTAGTATGTCAAGGAGATCGTAGAGTTTCGAATTGTTCTTGTTTGTGATAATCGGAAAAGATTTCAATTTTTTTCTGGTCTACTATATCGTTCCGGTTTTTTTTCGTTTTTTTTTTCTTTTAATAACTGTGTCGTTTGAAGTTTCTCATATGATCCTACCATATTAAAGTGTTGTTTGGTCTGTCTCCGTCTGAGCTCTACGTAATAAGATGGGTCTATATAAGCGAGGGTATTTATTATAACTACCTTGATCTATAATTATATGTATATCTGTTAACTAGGCTTTCCACACAACTGCTTCGGTCTGGTGCATATCAGAAAGAGGCTGTGCATTGTCCGCTGACGTATGTGTCTCCTCTTCAGTTTGGGATATCTCAGGACTCTATTAGTGGTGCAAGGTCTCTCGGGTTCCTATCAATAGCAGTGTTACAGATTGGGGAAACTTCCGATGGGATTAGTAGGGCAATAACACTACATTATCAACTACCATATCAACTGTTGTTTTTCTTACATTTCAATAAAGTTCTTAATCTGCGAGTTTGTAGAATTGTACAGTTGCGGTGTTTCAGCATATATTTGTATTTACCCTAATTTCGCATGTGTAATATATGCAATTTGAATAATATTACACAAAATATGAAATTGTTATGGGATTGCTACTGTACATATCACATCAAAACATTATATGATCATGAGGTCTTCGTAAGCAGATGTAATGAACGCGGCGGATATCTGCTGTCCAATTTCATGACAAATTATGTAGTCATCAAAGTGATGGAAAATAAATCGAAATGCTGAAGAATTACTAATAGCGTTACCATGACTTCGGGTTTTAATGGCTTTAACATAGCTTATTTTTGACCATCAGATTCCCTACAAAATCTGGGTAATATTTTTTTTTAATTTTAAATACCCTTTCCTGTTCCTTTCCAAATCTATGGATAGGCGTGGCATGTATTTCTTGTGTAACAGAAAATACTACAATATGTGACATAATTTCGTTTACTTACCAGTCTGTCCAATTTCCCAACAATTTCCTTGGTAACAAAGTTATATTTCACAGTGCACCTGTTGGTTATATCCAAAGACAATATCCTGTGTTGACGCCAAGTGTCTAAGATCGCGCGAGTTTTCTGGTATCAGGTTTACGACGTAACTTAATTTGTTGATGAATACTAGGTAGGTATGGCCGTCCAATAACTAGAGGCTGTTCATCCTTTGTTATCGTATATGTCAGTAAATCACCATACAATTTTTCATTACCAATAGAGTCCCAATGTTTAAGTTTGCCGAACAGTGGCCTTGGTGTCCATGACACATTGCGTTCTCCAAGTTGAACATATGTCACACATTACTTTGGTACTAAATTTTATATTTCAAACTGTCTAATTGTATACTTGCTTATAGTAAACAATATGTGGTAGTCATATTTGGTATGTAGTAGTTTCAGCATTGACAGATCTCATTTCAATGTAGATTATTTGCCCCTGTAATATATAACTTTATAACTTTTGCTTATTTCAAATGTTTTAGTTTCTGGGGAACCACTAGTGGTAAGTCAATGATATTTGGTATGCAGTTGTATAAGCTTTGGCATATCTAATTTACATCATGGAGATTTATTGGCCCCTTAGTCATTTAAAATTTTGCATAGTTAACATAGATATAGAACGTTGTGGTGTGAGTGCCAATGAAACAACTCTCTATCCAAATAACAATTTATAATAGTAAACCATTATAGGTCAATGTACGGCCTTCAACACGGAGCCTGGCTCACACCTAAAAATAAGCTATAAAAGGCCCCAAAATTACTAGTGTTAAACCATTCAAACGGGAAAACCAAGGGCCTAATATTAAACATGTATTAACTAGTTTTAACTGTCAGTTTAAGGGGACTTATTGGTAGGTTAAAGTTCATGTAAGCACATGTTTTCAAGGTGAATATTTGGCCCTGCCTCCTTATTCATGGTCGGTTAACTTAAGTCTGTGATATTTGGCATGCAAGTTTATTGGCATCTGCAAGTATCCTTTTCATTGAGATTATATAGCTCCAACCCATCTTCATGAGTCATTGACTTCAAACTTTTATCTAGTTTATATGTTAATGTTTGTGTTTACCGGGTTTGTTAAAAAGGGATGAATTATGTCAAGCATGGTTGTTTGGTTTGCAGTTGTATTTACATAGAAATGATTAGCCGTTTGTACGTCAGTCATGGTTACGTTAACTTCAAAACTTGTGTATTAACATATTTTAGTATTTCTATTTTAATTTCAACATGAGCATAATCAAAATTACAAAAAAAAGAGACATATATCTGTAATAACAGACAGTTTATGAAAGTATTAGTTCAATCTGATTTATTTAATTTGTATGCCCCATTTATAGTAGAGGGGCATTATGTTTTCTGATCTGTGGGTCCGTTCGTTCTCCCGTCTGTCGTCCCGCTTCAAGTTTTTTACCCAATATCAAACCAATATCAATAACGAACTCAAAGAACGAGTGCAAACTGGAGTACAATTATTCAGTCTCAATGACGATGCATTTACACAGACAATTCTGGGAAGTCGGTCAGATTTTTATATAAATGACAAACTTTTCGAAGAATTTATCATCCTGTGTTGCGTTAGCCTATATGACATAAAAGGATTCTTCAAGTATAATCTACAAGAATCCTAATTGATCTGCACTTAATATGTAATATATTTTGTAAATACGTTCTTTCCCCAGTTTGTAAACATTCACTGTTATTGAAAATGTAATATAATTGTATAATTTTATGCTCTCCTTAATACGGAGGAAATAAAGAAACATAAACATAAACATAAACATGAACAATCTAAATTCTAAATGCTTAAACACACAATTTTTTAAGTTTTGAAGAAATTAAAAAAAAGTGTAACACAAACAATTCAGTCTCCTGTTGATGAGTCACCCAGGGCGTCAAGTGAACGGTGATCCCCAGAAACGCCCTGGTCACTGTGTTGATGAGTACAAAATCAAACCAATATCAATAACGAACTCAGAGAACGATTCCACACAGAAACTTTTACCAAATTTTCTGAAGATGTAATCGTTGTAGCTACACAGTTTCACAGAGTCATCTGTAAGCTCAACAGAATAAATGGCAGCTTCTACTGCATTTATGGATAACCCAAACAACTGGTTCTTTTGGTATGGCAGTCTGCTCAACAAATTTTGTAGACACTGTGTCTGACTGCAAGCGTCTCCTTTTTTAATTGAAACCACTAGGCTTGATTGTATAGGTGAGGTCATTTGGTTAGGAGCGGAATACACAAGAACGTCTTCTGTGGTCAAATGGGCAGATGATTTATCAGTGCTTGTTAGTTGATGAGTACAAAATCAAACCAATATCAGTAATGAACTCAGAAAACGATTCCACACAGAAACTTTTACCAAATTTTCTGAAGATGTAATCGTTGTAGCGACACAGTTCCACGGAGTCATCTGTAAGCTCAATAGAATAAATGGCAGCTTCTACTGCATTTATGGATAACCCAAACAACTTATTCTTTTGGTATGGCAGTCTGCTCAACAAATTTTGTAGACACTGTGTCTGACTGCAAGCGTCTCCTTTTTTAATTGAAACCACTAGGCTTGATTGTATAGGTGAGGTCATTTGGTTAGGAGCGGAATACACAAGAACGTCTTCTGTGGTCAAATGGGCAGATGATTCATCACTGCTACTGGACAAGGTACTTCCTGGGGAAGACTCTGGAGTGATTTGAACATTCTTGGAAGGTGTTACGACACTCTCATTGGTCTCGAAAGCTTGTTTGCCACTGTCAGTTTGTGGGAAAGTTTGTTGTACTTCTTTATTTATCTTGGAAGCTGGTTTGGGAGGAGATTCTCCTGACGAGGAATAGCGGCTTACTTCCAATCTTACAGATGTTGAACAAAAAGACCTTCGGGATGTGGATCCCGTTGACACCACTGACAATTGTTCATCGAGGCCAAGCTTGTTAATAATTTCTCCGAGAAGTGATGCCATAGCGTTCTTCCCATTCGTGTCGTCCATATTGTAAAGGAACGCAATCATCATGTTGTGGCATAGTCCATGTGCCACATATTCTGAAAGTAAAATGATAAAATGTATATTATTATCATATTTATATTGGATATCTACTAGTGATGTGCCGATCATCGGTAAAAAGAGAAAATCGGTTGGTTGACCAACCAATAGTAATTAATCGATTGAGATTTTTGTCTATCGATTCAATCGGACAATTGTAAGTTACTAGCTGAGAATTACTAAAACTAATTCAGGATTTTTTTAGAAATAAATAAAACATCACTTAGAATACATTTTGAAATAAAAATGCAATTTTTATAACAACAAAGGTCATCATGGTTCAGTTTAAGGATACTGTCAAGTCAAATTGCATGTTTGAGGATTTTGAGTTCAAACTGCCATAACTTGTGAACTAAACATTATAGCTGCACCAAAATTTGCAGAGATATTCTTCAATGTATTTGTCACATTATGGTAACAACAAAAAAGGTGAGAATAATTTTTAAATGTGTATTTTTATTTTTTGAAAATAAATTTTAAAACATTGAAATTTTGTATTCAATTGAGTTTTGAGAACCACATGTTTCACACAGAGGTTTCATTTTACATTCATTTTGAAGCATAGTTATATGCCTCTAAAACCGTGTCTCAGAATTTTGATATCTGTTGTTTTGAAGATATTCTCAATTGAATTTCAAAAATTGAAAATCTCAATATTTCTAAAAGTAAGCTACATCTAAAAATTCTGAGACACGGTTTTGGGGGCCTATTATTCCTCTTCATTTTGCTGTATTTTACAGGAGTGCAAGTCTATCAGTGTTTTCTCAAAACTCAATTTTATAAGAAAAGTCAAAATTTTAAATTTTGATTCAAATTCAAATTTTATTTTTCTCTTATGGTGTTTATTCCTATGTCATCAGATAGTACATTCAATTATCTATCCATTGATATATAACATGACTATATTTGATTAAGGTTTGTACTTATTATTTAAATTCTGCTGGGACACCTCATTTGACTTGACAGTATCCTTAACAAGAAATATATGAAAATTTAAAGATTTAAAAATTTAAATTTGAATGTTATATGATATAATTTTTTGAAATGACAACCGATAGAACTAATAGATAATCGGTTGGTTGAGGTGAACCGATAGTGATTATCGATTGGTTGCAATTTTCAACCGATTGCACATCACTAATATCTACTGGGAATGGTGCTTTTTTATTGATAATTTTCTTTCAACTGATTTTTTTTGGTAATGTATAAGTATAAATGTATAAGATCTCATACAGTAGACTTACTATCTTCAAGTATATCCCAGCTGTTCCTGGTTTGTGGCAAGCCTTTGATCAAATGTGTTAATGGGTACATTGTTTTCATCAGTGGCAATAATTTTTCAGACACATCTTTTACGGTCTCTTCCTGAACAGACAAAGTATCCCTTAGATTACACTGTTTATATATGGGATGTTCAATGGGAGTTCGAGGTTGAGACTTGAACTCCACTGCAACAAATCTCCTTTGCGTATTTCTCTTATTGCTGTCTTCGCAGACGATACAGACGGTCACCAGGTCTTTCCTTTCGACTCCCCACATCTGAAATTAAGGGATAAAAAGTATAAACTTGATGCAGTGGATATTATCTCAATTACTTTGTACAATTATACCTCGTTCAAACTAGCCCCCAAATCGATTTGAAATTGATTAAACATAGGACCCCCTGTAGGTTAGCGACTTAATAATTAATAAATCATGTAAGGACGTTTTTGACCATATAACAAACCTATATACATTTGTACACCCTGATTGGATTTAAAAATGTCGTCTTGCACACCTACCTCTTATGGGGCCGGTCTCAGAGGTAGAACCACCTATGAAGGTGGTATAATGGTGATGTCCTTGTCGTTTATCTGAACAATGCCATTTATATAGTGATGTCTTTCTATATGTTTTATCAGTGCTTGTCCACTAATAAGAGGTCGTTTGTTGCAACGACAGATGCATGTCACACCTGGATGATCTCGATACATATTCTTAATCCATGTTCTCCATGAACAATCTAAATTCTAAATGCTGAAACACACAATTTTTTAAGTTTTGAAGAAATTAAACAAAAGTGTAACACAAACAATTCAGTCTCCTGTTGATGAGTCACCCAGGGCGTCAAGTGAACGGTGATCCCCAGAAACGCCCTGGTCACTGTGTTGATGTTGATGAGTACAATTTTACCCCAATTTCACGGTCTAATAAACATAGAAAATGATAGTGCAAGTGGTCCATTCTTGTACTATGGACACATTCTTGATAAAATATCAAAATTAATAAGAAATTAACGATGAAAACTAACCCAGCTAAATAGGGTTAGCCAATTGAAGGACATCAGTATAGAGTTTGAAAAGATTAGTGGTTATGAATCTCTAACATGATAACTACAGTTCTACACATATTACTTTCACTGAAATATAACAATCAGTCCGGATTACAAGGGTAGGCAAATGTTATTAGTGTTTTGTATAACCTTTTGTCAGCAGTGACAAGGCTGATGTTACTTGTCGTTGTCCAGCTTTTGGGACTAGATCGACCAACCTAGTCATTTCCTTACGGGAATTGTCACTCTTGTAGAGACAAAGGTAGTTCCCCAACTGCGTGTTTGTAAAGTATTCAGGGTGTCCAATTCTTTCCAGGAACTTCCGACCAGTTATTACATGGATCATTCACCTTGACGCCTTATTAGTTTTTGTACACTGCAGGCGACTTGCTACAGCTCTTATGTCTGAATGGAGTAAAATAATGTATTTTACACAGCTGCAAAACACATGGGTACTTGATTTTTTTTTGTAGAATATAATTTAGAAACAAATCTAAGTGCCTTATTAACCTTAAAATAGAACACAAAACAATGCATAGAACCTTTTTCAATGCTTTAAATCAAAAACTGCCTTAAACTATACAAGAGCATTTTAACTTTTTCCTATTATATATGTTTTGCAAAACCGTTGAAAATTAAAGAGTAATAGTTTATGTAAATGTTCGCCCTTGGGGAGTAAATTTTAAGGAAGAAATATTAAGACTTACTTAATTTTTTCAGGTCTGCAAGAGTCTGTATGGTTGTGTCTGTGACTGGGTTGTTGCACACGTTTTATTAAGTTTATTGGCGTCAGACGGTATTTCTGGTAATGTGATGTTTGGTGTTGGCTGTTCTTTCATTGCCTGTGATTAGTAGGATAGGAATTCCTGAGTGTTGTTAAGGAGTAGAACATCGTCTGTTTGGATAAAAACAGAGGTTTGATTGGTACTTTTTACTTGGTTTGCTACTATATCTGTTTGGTCAACTGTCAGGTCTTTAGTGAAACATGGTTTTCTCTTTGGTTCAATAACTTCACCAGGTGTTTCACCACTACCTTGGTACAGTACCGTTATTGACTGATAAACATTACATTAATAGTATTTTAATATGTTATCAAAACAGTTTTAAACAGGTTCTAGGCATTTTTTTTATCAGAAAATATGCAAATAAGGTAAGCTGGCAATAATTAAAGTCTTTATTTTAAATTCTTTAAAAAATTGAAAATGGGGAGGGGGTATAGATGTACAGTTAAGAAAAAGTTATGACATCATGTATCTTTTAACATGATTATTTGTTTTTAAAAACCCTTCAATAATAAAATCAAATTTCATCGATTGTGTTTGATGTGCTCATAGATTTACTTAATCAGCCTAAGACGGCTATTGTTGCGTTTGACCGCATACGATTAATAAATGTCGAAGCAATTTCACCTGCCTTTAGGCATTTCTGCAGAAGGACTTGTAGGAGATTGTTCTGAATCTTCTTATTGGCACTCATATCACATTTCCCTATATTATCTAATAATTATACAATTTTTAAAGGTATAATTCTTTTATTCAATCGCATTGTATCAGTTATTAACTATTTTTCAAAGTAACTAATGAAAGCATAATTCTTTTATTTACTCTTATAATACACAGTAAAAAAAATTAATGCCAAACCATGAAGGTGAATTATTCACGTCTAGAGTCTAAAAATTATGTTTCTTTTCCTTCTGTGAATTATCTTATACGTAAATACGTGAATTTTATTGCTTTAATTGCTGTAAATTTACATAAATTTAATTACCTGCTGACCAAAAACAAATTAAATATTTTCAAGGGCTTTTTTGGAATATATATGTTCCAGACCATATGAGTATTTGGACTGTACACGCAAGGTCTGACTAATATCAAGGAGTTTGTCAATTGTACTAGATACAACGACATATAACAGATCAATATAACATAACTCTCAAATAAATAGAAAAAAAATCAATTTTAATTGAAATAAAAACTATATATATATATATATAAAAATCGTGCTAGGTAAATCTGTAAATCTCTAGTATTTAGCATGTAGATCAGTAATACATAATACACTAATTGAGTTATGACAATTATTCTCACAGATATTGAATGTGTATAACGTTGGAGGACAACTGCTTTAGAATATTTAGCAACTTTACAAAAAATGATAATGAAAAGGAACATGCATGAAGTGAAAATATCTAAATATGAAAAATATACTTGTGGTAGCGAATGTCCCCTTTGGCGAGAGTTTCAAAATAGGATTCAGATATACAATTAAGCAGTCCCCAAGGGTGACTGGGGAATAGAAATATGGTCACTTGGTCTTCTTCCGACCGACAGTAAAACGCTTGCCGAAGTGGGGTGTCCGTTGGCTGTGCGGGATTATCAAGTTCGCAGTCACGTCCGGTTAGATTGGGGACGTTAAATCCGATGCCTCGTGTAAAGAGAGTGCCACCTCTTTGCACGTTACGAACCCTTGCAGGACTCTTTGGGGTTCCGTAGGTGACCTGTTGCAAGGCGAAATTTCTGTCCCTATCCAATATACCCTCATTTTCCAGTGGCAGTCCAAATTTCCCTATCATCCCGATCGGCCTCTGTTATGACAAGACCTACCTATTGTATTTATTGTAAACTTGTTCTCGTCCTGAATATGCATGAAATATTTGCCAACAATCAATCAATCAATACAATTCAGCAAATATCTAATTTAAATTATTAGGTAGTTCATTTTATCCAAATTATTGTAATAATAACAATGTGTATGTTTGCTGCTGTTGCGGGTTTTTTTTTGTGTTCGCTTTTTTTTTTGCATGCATGACTACTGGAGCTAGAACAAGTTTGATTGAGGCTTTTTAAGACGGTAGTTAAACACTGACTGAAGGGAGATAAACGTTATATATTATAAATAAAGCCAATTGGAACGTTACAGAAAACCTAATAAACACTCCTATTATTAATTAATATATAACTAATATTAAGCACGTGCATTATTTGATCGAAAATAACAATAACTTTTGAAAATTTGTCCCACCTTTTTTATTACGGAGGGTATAGTTTGCCGGACTTTTTGGTCGAGAGACCCGCGGTAGCTCGCGCGCGTCTAACGTGCGACTCCTCGATGAAAAGTTTCAGTTCATGTATAGGAAGTCGGAAGGAAATAGTGTGTTGACGAAAAGGGCAAGTAATGAAAGTGCATTGGTAACTGTGAAGAGGTCAAAAGAGGCGAATGCTAACATTTCAGCTACATTAGACAGGATTGTAAAAAATAGTGGAACACAGCATTTACAGCTGCAATCAATAACGTGTGCTGCGATTTTATCATGGGAGAGGGGTAAAGTTAGTTAAATAGTCATATCATCAGTTTGTTTACTGCTGGTTGTTAATGCGATGATGATGACAATTTAAACAATAACACATGTTGAAAAGACAAGAAATAAATGTAAATAAAATATTTTACTGTACACATTATTTACATATTTAATTTCCAGATTAAATATATATATAAAGAATAAAAATAACAATTAAATAAAATTAACCCACTTTCTTTCTTTTTTGTCATACAATTTCATATTTTTATGTAGTTTTTTATAGTTAAGAAAACTGTCTATCTAACAAAACTGTGGTCACAGACAAATGGAGTTTATTTGTCTTTTCCATATATTGTTCCTATAAGAGTAAAATGGAGGTTTATAAATTTACTTTCCTTTCATGCGTCTTGGTGCCTTTCTCCTTTCAGAATTTCAAATAGATGTAAAGCATCTGTCCATATTTTCATTCCAGTGACAGACAGCTAAACAGGCTCGTGTATTATAATTTGCATCACTTTCTAAACACAATTCTCTTATCCTGAAATATGTTCATTGTATTGTTTCTACATATGATGTATCATGTGTAAGAACGAAATGATCTGAATTTTTGAAAATAATTGATTTATGAATTACACCTAGAAGTAGTTATTTCTGTAATAGGTTTATTGATGTTTGACATTTTAGGTTTATAATTTAAATCCTTTTTGCATCTGGAGTCTGGGTGACAGTTAGTATGGTTTGTTTTTGTAATGTTTCACAACATTAATCAAAAGGTCCTTCAGCTCTTTAGGATTTTGTTCGCAATTACGAATTGCACAATGAGATGGGTGGCTACTGATTTTATCTTGTTCTCAAGCTTTTTAGACCCCGTTTAACCTTGTAAATATTTATGTCCCATGCCATGATTCATTCTGGTTTACTACACCAGATTCACGTACCGACTTGTTTATACTCGTGTTCCTGTCATGTGAATGAATACCCACTTTAACATCATTATTATCTAAGTACTGGTATATTCTTTGAGTTCCTAGTTTTTCGTGTCTCTGTGAAAAGTAAAATCACAAAAATACTGAACTTAGAGGAAGATCAATTGGGAAAGTCCATAATCACATGGCAAAATCAAATAACAAAACGCATCAAGAACGAATGGACAAAAACTGTCATATTCCTGACTTGGTACAGGCATTTTTAAATGTAGAAAATGGTGGATTAAATCTGGTTCTATAGCGCTAACCCTCTCACTTTAATGACAGTCTAATCAATTTCCGATATTTTTACATTGATACAAAGTCGTCTGCTTAGTGATATATTCATATTTCAGTGCTCATCATAGATATCGGGACTTAATTTGTATATAACTTTTTTCTGAATTATTTAGCTCTATGGTAGACCCCATATCATGTCTCTTTGACTTATAAGTCTTGACATTCGAGTTTGATTTTTCTTTGGTATCTCACGTATTTTTTTACTTATATGCTGTACATAATGGTCCAAGTGGGGATTCTGCAAAAATGTAAACTGCAAGTTTAGCAAAATCGGGAAATATATTTAGGTCGAAAACACTCATCCGGTTCCGGAAGCATCAGTATGTAGCTCATATGAGAGGGTGCTGTCTGCATATCCTAGAATAGGAGCTGAAGTAAGGTGTTGTTTCAAGATGGTAAATGCTCTATCTTCATCATCTCCCAAATGCCAATCTTTCTGTAGTTTCGGTTTACCTTTGCCTTTCTTTTTCCCAGTAGGTGTAGGCATGAGATCTGTTAGAGGTCTGCTGATCTGGCTTAAGTTCAGTATAAAGCGGCGATAATATCCAACAATTCCTAGGAATCGTCTTACATCCTCTGGTGTAGTAGCAGTTGGCTATGTGGTGACTGTCGGTCTTTGCTGGATCGATCCCTACTCCGGATTCAGATACAATGTGGCCGACAACTTTTACCTTCCTCTTGAAGAATGAACACTTCTTCGGTGCCAACTTTAGATGTGCGTGACGTATTCGCTTCAATACTAGCTCTAGGTGGTGTAGATATTCCTCATATGTCTTGCCAAATACAATGATGTCATCTATGAATTCACAGCAGATTCTAAGGTGATATTCTGCTATGAAGTTCTCCATCAGTCGTTGATAGGTGGCTCGACTGTTGGTAAGACCAAACGGCATCCTGTTGTATTCATAGAAACCTAATGGTCCAACGGTGAATGCTATGCGTTCCTTGTGCGGCTCGTATATACCTACCTGATAATAACCAGACTTCATGTCCATGGTACCAAAAAACGTACTCAATGGTAGACGTAGACAATCAAGAATCTCCTCTATTCTTGGTAAACTATAGCTATCTTTTTTGCTGATGTTGTTCAATTGACGATAATCAACACACAGTCTCAGGCTGTTGTCCTTCCTCACCAAGACTACGTTGGATGCAAACGGACTGCGTGAAGATCTGATAATCCAAGCATCAAGTAACTGTCGAAGGTGATCTCTAACTTCGTCATAGGCTGAAGGTGGTATACTACTTTATCTCTGTTTAAATGGTTTGTCGTCTGTCAGATCTATGCGGTGCTAAACAATATCTGTATGGCCAACATCATCATCTGTCTTGGAAAAAAAGTCCAAATATGAAGTTACGAGTTGATATCCTTGGTCATACTGCTCATCTGTTAAGTTTCTCTTGGTAAACTTTATCTTATCCATCTAGCTAGATTAAAACTAACGAGGACAGGTAACACACGGCCACTGATGATCGATTTAAGATAACAATTAATACAATTATCAAAAAAGTTGTCAATTTTACGGTAAAATGTAGAAAATCCATTACTAGTAATAAAACCATTTGTCGTGTCGTGTTACAGTCTATACAACTATCCTTGGAATGTGGTCTATTTAAGATAACATCAGAAAGAATTATCATTAAAGGGACAAAATTTACCGAAAAATATAATATTTTTGATGAAAATTAAATTGGTTCAAGTTGTCAATACATATTATAATATTATCTTGATCAAATGACCGATTTAAGGTAAAATCTAATACAATTATCAAAAAAATTCTCGAATTAATACACATCATAAAATTATATTGATCAACTGACCGATTTAAAGTAACATCTAATACAATTATCAAAAAAATATCAATTGCCGAAGTGGGGCGTCCGTTTGGCTGTGCGGGATGTATCAAGTTCGCAGTCACGTCCGGTCAGAAGTCGGACGTTAAATCCGATGCCTCGTGTAAAGAGAGTGCCACGCTCTTTGCACGTTAAGAACCCTTGCAACAACTCTTTGAGGGGTTGGTAGGTGGCCTGTTGCAAGGCAAAATTTCTGGCCCTATCCAATATACCCTCATTTTCCAGTAGCAGTCCAAATTTCCCCGACCATCATCCCAGATGGCCTCTATTGTATCAACCTACCTATTGTATTTATTGTGAACTTGTTCTCGTCCTGAATATGCGTGAAATATTTGCCACTGGACGTTAAGCAACCAACAATCAATCAATCAATCATATTATAATATTATCTTGATCAAATGACCGATTTAAGGTAAAATCTAATACAATTATCAAAAAAATTCTCAAATACACATCATAAAATTATATTGATCAAATGACCGATTTAAAGTAACATCTAATACAATTATCAAAAAAAATATCAAATTAACAGTAAAATGTACAAAAATCATTATTAAAATCGTTGGCAAGTTTGGTGTAACATTCTGTACATCTATATGGTCGATTTGATGTAATATCTTTATGAATTATCAAGGAGTTAGTTTTGTATGAAGTTGAGCATGTTTTACTTATTTTAATATATATGCAAGTGGTATGACTCTTTAAAAAGTAAACATTTCAAAGAAAACAGTAGACAGAATACAGGGAGTCTCGTAGTTTACATGTAGATAAACGCGAAAAATAATTGTCCTCTATAAGGAGGTATAAAAGAGGGACGAAAGATACCAAAGGGACAGTCAAACTCATAAATCTAAAACAAACTGACAAAAGTCTCGGTCATAAGAGACTTGTAGATGTCTAACACCTAAAAATTACACCAGATTAAAGTTCTTATCTTCTTCTCGCAATCGTCAATATTAAAAAAAGTTCATATAAACTAAACAAGCCTGTTTTTATTAATTTGTTTAACATACAAGATTTGCGTTTTTTTACTTTTAACTTCTGACATATTAAGACAAGGATCATTTGACATCATACTTACCAAGGATAAATTTTATCTTAAATATTTATTCATGGCTTTCTTTTGGTGTTGTACCCTTTATTCTTGCAATAGCATATATGTATATTGATAATTATTGGTTTTTATAATCTAAATTTTAATCCATAATTGTTCAATATATATAAATGGCACCAAATCACATGGTATTCAAAACTGTACAGAAAAAAATCTATTTGTCAGGAAATAGAACATCGTTTAGAATCAGTTCATTCACAGTATCATAGAGTAACAAACAATGTGAATATGTTCATAAACAAACCTGAAAGTTGACATAATTTCTCTGGTATTTAGAACTTCTAAATTTCAACGCCTCACAAAATCCTTTGCAGGAGACATGACACTCTATGAGTAGTCCATATAACCACTTGAGTAGTTCCATGTCAAATGCTAGTTTAGGAAACTTAGTGGTTGAAGGCCACAGTCTGTATTTCACCAATGTAACAGCTTCTGGTTCACATTTGCAAAACTGGATGTTGCGTTTATGCTGTCTTCCTAAAAAGGTAAACAAATATTTTTCACTATTTCAAAAACATAAATAAGTTGATAAAACTAGTATAAATGCTAAATTTTGCTGCTGCTAAATTATTTTATATAAATATACATATTAACCAAGACAATGTGTCCCCAGTACATATTCTGGAACCCATTCATCATTTGTTCTTCATGTGAACACTATTTTATATTGTTTATGTAAAGGAACTATGAACATTTAACCGTTAAATACAGTACTAAGTCACACTATCTTTTTCAATGTAAAGTCGTGTTCAGAACAATAAAAATGTTGTTATTAGAAAACATTATACTTTAGGTTTTTCTTTGTTTCAAAGTGAAGAGTGATTTCCTTTTTTTGTTTTAACTAGTATACATTAGGGTCTTGGGGCCTGCTCAAGACCTCCTCTGGGTGTGTGATTTCCCACATGTTGAAGACCCATTGGTGGCCTTAAGTTGTATATACATTTTGTTGTACCTTTGACATATTCCAAGTTTCCTCAATGCTCATAAACTTTGTTATTTGGCCTTTAAATTATTTTGATTCAAATGTCACTGATAAGTCTTTTATAGACAAATCATCATCATCATCATGTCTGTTGTAATATAAATTGTAAGCCTGGCACCTTTGATATGTATTTCCATTATTATTCAATATGTGCCGGTCCCTAGTCAGTGGTTGTCGTTTGTTGCTGTGTTACATATTTGTTTTTCCTTCATTGTTTTGTACATTTATTAGGCTGTTAGTTTTCTCGTTTGAGTTGTTTTACATTTGTCATTTTGGGGCCTTTTATAGCTGACAATGTGGTATGGGCTTTGCTCATTGTTGAAGGCTTTATGGTGACCTATATTTGTTAATTTCTGTGTAATTTGGTCTCCTGTGGAGAGTTGTCTCATTGGCAATCACGCCACATCTTCTTTTTTACACATACATGTGTACTATACTGTAACTTGATAAGCAATACATTAATTTAACATACCTTTCACATCAATAATAACAATACTCTTAAAATAATTGGAATCACAATCACTGTGTGATGCCAAGATCCATGAAGGTGTTTTTAAGACAGCCCCAACAAATGCTTCATTCTGTAATAATCATAAAAAAACAATGTATTCAAAAAAATACATGAAAACAAGAAAATATTAAAAATTAAAAAAATGTTTTTTTTTCAAAAAGTTAAGCTATAAATGCTGCTTAAGTGCATGAAGGGTAGAATCTTCATATATATAAAAACTAACCTTTTTTGATACTATAATTTTAAATATGAAAAACAGTCAATTAGATTATGTGTTTATATATAATCAAATGTGCTCTTTTCTTAACTGACAATACTAAAATATTCACCAGACCAACAAAAAATCAGGCTAGTGGATCCATTCACCAATAATAAGAATAAATATGTTAATCAATGTTTTTACATTTGGCAATGTTACATGACCATGACAATAATACACTCATTTCAAGTTTAAGAATAATAAATAAAAATGGGGACATCTTCATGTCCAATAGAACAATATGTTCCATATTTCTTTGAATTGTACAAACATGATTTCATAAAAAAAATTCAAACAGTAAGTATTGCTTACCCTCCATGCTTCAAACATATGCAAATGTGGATACTGGTGTCTCCTGTATAAGCAGTCTTCACAGACCATTTCCCATGGTGTGCAACCAATGCACTTGAAAAGTTGGGCCTATTTGTTGCACTCATGGCAGGAAACAGTTGATGGTGCTTCTGTACTGATAAGGCCTCATACATATCATCCCTAATGGTACTCCAATCATGCAAGCGTTGTTCCTTTAGAGATAAATATGTACGCTTCCCTGTAGAAAAAAATAAACATATAAACACCAGAACCAAGTGTTAATACCATTGGTAATGCATACGATACATTTTACACATACAAGTAGGTGATTCAATGGCCTTTATCTACAAAAATAGTCTACAAAACTACAAAGCCATAATTTTCAAAAATCAAATCAACAAAGCTAGCAGAAAGGAATATAAACTTAAATTTGTACTGCAAGCATTATTTCATTCCACCATGTTTTTACACTAGAGAATAATGTTTGTAAATAGTGTGAAACGTCGTTCTTGATATATGTCGTTGTTTTGTTTATGTTAGACTGGTTAATTATGTACATAACTCAATGTTATGGATTTGAATAGTCCCGTTATTCCACGCTTCATACAAAATGTAGTTCAGTCAACGCTTTTAAACCCCAATAAATTTACAAAATGAAGCATTCAATTCTTAAATAACATAACTCCTTGTAGACAACTCACAATACCAAAATTCAGCTCAATATCTAAAAGCACTTATAAAAGTAAATGAAAAACATTATTTTCACCAAATTTTCAGATTAAAAGCATTTTAATTTTTAATGACATAATTTCAGCATAATCAGTGGAACAGAAAGGATGAAGGGGGGGGGGGGTCAAACACATCAAGTTCATTAATAAATAAAAAAAGATGCAATTCTAACCATACAGTACAATACAGCGAAGCCAATACAGTAACAATACAACTTATCTTCTATTCCACAGGGGACAATGACAATGATACAATCATAATTAAGTCATTTAACAATATTTCACAAACAATACAATTTGATGAAAAAAACAGTGAATCATACTAGCATATATATATATCAAAATTAAACAGACACCTTTAAAATAAGCGGGTTTTGTGCAGCACGATACTCAGGGGAAGTGAAAAAAAGGGGGGGGGTACAAAATGTTGGTTTTATTGATTGATTTCCCTGCTAGGGGAGACACCTAGGGACAGTGCTAAAGATTAAAACAAGTAAAAATCTTCCCGTTACCAAATATCTCGCTACAAATAATTTAAAGCATTTAATGATCAAACCAAAAAAGAAAAAAGGGGTCAAATCTCCGCAATTAAATCATGATTACGAATCCTTTTTACATACCTGTTTCAGCATCAGGTTGAATTTCATTCATCATTTCTTCTATTGCTGAAGAACCTGGCATGGCTACAGAGAGTACAGATGATAAAGATGTGGAAGTTTCACCAAATGACTTTGCATGATGCTGTAGGTCAGAAACTTCTCCCTCATCAGCTTTCACACCACGAAAGTGTTTAGAGAAAACGACCTTTTTTGAACTTTTCCCAGAATGAAATCTTGCAGATCTCATCTTAGAAGAAGTAGTAGTGAAAGTAGTAGATAGCGTGTAAAAAGTTGAAACGGCGGCTGAAAATGGCGGTTCAGGGCTTTCAACGTTAAACCACGGGCGTTGAACCACGTGTGTGCTTAAGTTTTGACCCGGTAGACGGAGGGTTTCATCTCCGGATATGGTATCCTGTCTTTTGTTAGCGCTAACAGCAGTTATATCTGTACTGTACAGTATGAAAGTCGGCCGTTGTTAGTGGTACTACCACACTAACATCACTAATAGATTCCTGATAGTAGCAGCTAATATAATAGAATTGGGTGTACATGTTTAGAAAGAAAGGTTGTAAAATCGAATACCAATTATTTATATTGATAGGGTAATCTTTAATCACATTGTATTATGGGAAGCATGTTTGGTTTGAGCTTCGGCTATAAGGAAACAGTATGGGGGCAAACTCTTTTCGCAAACGGGGCATTGTAACGCCCGGGTTGTAGATTCAAGTTAAGGCGGGATATTTCTGTTTTACAATATTGTCATTGTCAAGTACAGAAATACTGAATGTAATCACCGGTGGCACTGGACCGACAATATCTTATTCACGTTATTAGTTATAAATGAAGGCAACAGTAATATACCGCTGTTCAAAACTCATAAATCCATGGACAAAAAACAGAATCGGGGTAACAAACTAAAACCGAGGGAAACTCATCACTAAAATGTAACACACACAGAAACGGACCGAGCATTAGACAAAATCCCACGAGAATAACAAACATAACATCAAAATAAAAAATTTGTTAGTTTTCCATTAATGACACTGGAGTGTTTTTTTACATGTTGTTGGATCAGGTCTTCCTCTCCCAAAGTGAAGTTGGTCTTTTTCAGTCTTTTTAGTTTACTTGGGTTTGGTTCAGCAGATTCAGCCATTGTTTTACAGACAGGATGCTCCAAAACAATGCATGATTGGTAGGTTTTATTTAATCATTTGGTTAATCAGTTGATTAATTTTAACGCATTGATAAATCAGTTGATTAAATTTTAATTCATTGATTATTTAATCGACACGTTAAATATTGTTGATCAACAGAAAATAAACTACTCGTTATGTAACGACTCGTTAAAAGATTTAATGACTCGTTAAATTTAATCAATCGTTAAAATAACGACAAGTTGACCAACAGACCCCTGGAGTTCATTCCTTTTTACCATGTGGTCTTGGATTGTGTGGACGAGGCGCGTTTTTGGCGTATTGAATTTTAAACCTGATGCTTTTTGATATCTATTAATCATGTGTTTCTTTGTCTAATATGTGATCCTATTTATTAGTATTGTAGTCCTGTTATCTTATGTTGTCATTTCAATGTTATATTTAACATGGACATTAAAGTGCGAGATTTGGCATGTCACAAAACCAGGTTCAACCCACCATTATCCCACTTTAAAAATGTCCTGTACGAAGTCAAGAAGATGGCCATTGTTATATTATTGTTCGTTTCTGTATGTGGTACATTTTGACGTTGCGTCGTTTTTTTTCTCTCTTATTTTTTAGTGTAAATTCACATTGAGATAAGACGTGTCACGGTACTTGTCTATCCCAATTCATGTATTTTGTTTTTGATGTTATATTTGTTATTCTCATGGGATTTTGTCTGATGCTTGGTCCGTTTCTGTGAGTGTCGTTGTTCTCCTCTTATATTTAATGCGTTACCCTCGGTTTAAGTTTGATACCCCGATTTTGTTTTTTGTCCATGGATTTATGAGTTTTGAACAGCGGTATACTACTGTTGCCTTTATTGACAGCTGGACACTGGTATGAAGAGATGATTGACATAATAGCAAATGATCATATATTTATCACGGGTAGTAAGGTCGTCATATCGAGGAGCGTTTAGTACAGTGATTTTGTCATAGTGTCATTTCAAGTGAGCAATCATCTGATACAATAAGAGACTGGCATGATGACATAACTAGGAATGGTAGGAATGAAAACAATGCAAGTTGTTCTAATACACATGAAATAGAAATATCCAGTACTTTAACAGAACAATCATCAGCTAATACTACAACGGATATAAGTGGTGGAAATCAAGATGAAAATATGCATAATGGATCAGAGAGTAGTCAAGTACAGCATGAAGTTGTTCAGTCGAAACACAAAAGCATACTTCAAAATAATAAAACAGCAGAAATTCCAGAACTCAGACCTTTAGCTGGTTATTCTTCTAGTAATTCATCTAATGATGAAACATAAAGGCAACAGTAGTATACCGTTGTTCAAAACCCACAAATCCATGGACAAAAAACAAAATCGGGGCAACAAACCAAAACCGAGGGAAACGCATTAAATATAAGAGGAGAACAACGGCACAACACCGAAACGCAACAGCACACAGAAACGGACCAATCAACAGACAATACACCACGAAAATAACAAACACAACATCAAAACCAAATACATGAATATGGGATAGACAAGTACCGTGCCACGTCTTATCTCAAAAATAAGAGAAAACAGAAACGACTCAACGTTACAATGCAACACACACACAGAAACGAACAATATTATAACAATGGCCATCTTCCTGACTTGGTACAGGACACTTTTAAAGGGGAATAAAGTGGTGGGTTGAACCTGGTTTTAAGGCATGCCAAACCTCGCACTTTAATGGCACAGTTAAATATAACATTGAAATTAAAACAAAATATTACAGGACTACAATACAAATAAAAAGCAGAACATATTAGACAAAGAAAAGCATGATTAATAGATAACAAAAAGCATCAGGTTTAAAATTCAATACGCCAAAAACGCGTCTAGTCCACACGAGACTCACCAGTGCCGAAAAAAATACAAAATTGTACAGCACTGAAGATCAAATGTTGAAAAGGTTTTGCCAAATACAGCATTGTTTGTATGCCCAGGATAAGAACATTCATATTATATAAAACAATACACACTATTGCAAACAGTAAATTTTAACAAATGAATATGAAAGAGATATACATAATGAAACTGAAGTAAAAACTAATTACAGAAAACTAAACCCGAATACATAACGCCCAGATATACAAGATCGAAAGTGAAAAAAGTACAAAGTTGTACAGCACTGAAGATCAAAAGTTGAAAAGGTTTTGCTAAATACGGCATTGTATTATGCCCGGGATAAGAACACTATTATATAGAACGATTCATGCTATTGCAAACAGTAAATTTTAACAAATGAATGTGAAAGATATATTCATAATGAAACTAAAGTATTAACTTATAACAGAAAACTAAACCCGACTACATGTTGCCAAGTTCAATACAGCATATACACACCAGAATCAGTCCAAGCGTTAACGCATTTAAAAAAATGACGTCACATACGATGGCGAAAAGGCAAACGTTATGCTACATTTGAATTGATAAAATTTAGAAACAGCATGACGTCACACATGAATCCTGGTACTTTTGATAACTATGAAAAACTATAATTTAAAAGTGAGCTAGAATTAGGATTGCTTTAAGATTATATTAAAACTAAATACTGATAATTCATTAAAACAAAATGCATATTGCAATACTTATTAATAGCAATTAACTGTAATATATATATGTCCAGTTTGTTATGAATCCAACTTCAAACGTAATTAATCGTACAAAATTAAATATAATTAATAAAGGCGGTGATTAATTTTTCTATCCGTAACACCTAAATATAATAAAAAGACGTCAACACATTTGACAAAATGAGAAGATGAGAATTACAAATATAACATTAAACATGTAAACTAAATACATGAATTTGGGATAAACAAGTACAGAAACACGTCTTATAGTAATACGAATTCACATACAGCAAAACAGTCACAATCGGGAATAAGTCACATTTGGTAATTAAAAGATAAGACGACATAATGACAAACCACAATCTACCATGTGGTAAAAATGTCCTTAGCTAGTTTGGTTAAAGAGACATCATATGGATCCACCAATTCGTGATGGTGTCCATAAAATTTACGAAGTGTCAATTTTAATCTGTCCTCCTCATAACATTGTTGGAGCAGTTTCTGCGTAAGGAGCACACTCCTATATATGAAGTCCGTATAGTGTGAATAAGCACGTGAATAACGTATCAATTGTGATATGTAAACACCATACGAAGGGGCAGAGGGTATGTTACTGCTAAGAAATGGGAAATTGATAATTGGGAAGTTGAAATCGTCCCGTTTATCATAGATTTTCGTGTGAAGTCGTCCATCTACGTCAATATTTAGGAAAAGATCAAGGTATGAAGCAGTCCTTCTAGTATCAGTAGTATCCTTAATTTCAAGTTCACTAGGATATATGAGATGTAAGTATTGGCTGAAGTATGACAATTCACAATACACCACTTATAAAGCTTACTAAAAACAAATTTCGGCTAAAGAAACAAGATGCTCTCAGAAAAAGTGCTTTGAAAAGGCTTCTTAATGCTTCACGTTATATATACAATGTTCGTGATAAACGTACAAACGCAGGGAACATAACACCAGTACCACGAAAAAAGTTGTACCATTTTCGTAAACGACAAATCCACACTAAACGGACAATTATGCCGACAAGTGATGTGTCTGATGATTCAGGAGATGAACTGTACAAACCAAGTAAAAAGGATCTTCAATCTTCAGACTCCGACATGACATCTGAAAGGGACTATGCAAGTGAACCAGAATCCTTATCCAATATACAGCTTGTAAAACCAAAGAAAAGGCATCGGGACAAAAATTGGAAAAGAAAAGGTAAAAGTCTGAAAAAGAAGTTTGAAAAGAAGAGGAGAGTTGAACATGCAACTAGCTCACCGAGCCACAGTTCAGGACCCTGGAAAATTAGAGAAAAAGAAAAGAAGTAATCACTACAACCTTAACTGAAACAGAAGCCATCAGATTAAGCCAAAAAGCAGCTATGAATAGAACAATCGTTCTTAAATACCACACAATAAGATTAGACTACCTCTTACTCAGCAATGGATTAAAAAGAATCCAAACAATAGCAGATGGGAATTGTTTTTTATCAGCAATTTTTAAGCATATCTCACCAGAAAGCCATGACATGAATGTCCAAATTCTAAGGAAAAACCTGGTTGATCATATGTCACGTGAGGATAACCACTACAAGAAGTTCATCTCGTTTGACCATGAAACAACTGTTGAGGGGGAAAATCAAAAATTTGAAAGTTCACTGCACGACTTTAGTATGGATGGGCATTGGAACAATGAACTTGCTGACTTCATGCCTTTGGCTTTAGTTAATATGTACAACAGACCTTTAAGGATATATTCAAGTATGGTGTCAAATTCAGTTTATGACATGATTCCTGATTTACAAGACCATGAACATTCTCAGGAGTATATCAAAGTTAACCAAATCAATATTTAAAGTTAGTTCTATTTCTACCTTTCGGAAGCATTTCATGCAGACAGACGTTTGGCTTTCTAGTAAGTATAATTTAGCTTTCTGCTCATCAACAGACGTTTGTTTTATTCAATATCTTTTTTTCTAATTTTTCAAACTTTAATCTTGTTGATGCTACTTTTTTTATCTAGCTCTAATCGTGTAGTTTTATTGTTGATATTAACTCATATGTATCAAGTGTCATACATTAGGTTTGTTTATATTACACAACTTGTAACCAACCTGTAAATCAAAATACCTCGTGCAGAGTAACTAAGGTCAACGCAACCTTTTTTTTGAGCGACAAACCGAAAACATTTTTTTTTCATTTAATTTAAGCATTATATATAGTGGCAGCTGAGGGTGAAACAAACAATTTTTTTTCTCAGGGTCCAAAATAAATTATTTTTTTTACCAAAACCTGGAAACAAACTTTTTTTCTCCCAAAAAAAAAACATAGCCCCCCTCCTCCCCCATAAAATCAAATGGTTGCTGCCCAACAACAATGTCATTACTATATGTTATTGGAACAGAATTAATCGGCGATATGGACGTGCATTCTGACAGGGAGACCTAAATAAACGGTGTAAAGGTCATTGGTTGGATGACAGCATTGTTTATGTTGCAATAAGGTGATTACTTAAAAATTAATGAACAATTACATTTATGTCTTTCAATGTTTCAGGACCTTGATGTAATAAAAGTCCATGCCTTACTGGAGAAGTAAATAAAAAAAAGATTGGCACTAAAACCACTTATTTCTATATCTATTGAACATGAATGCAATAATCATATACCTATCGGTCATCTAATTGCCATATATGAGGGTAGAGGGATAAAGGCGGTGGATTTTCTATCAATTTTCCATATGTTTAGCATTGAATCCAGGGTACATTATCCTTAAAGTTAATGATCAGTATCATAGTGACAATTCTGAGTCCTGTTAATTACGAAATTCTCATACTGCAATAACATCAAAACAGCCAAGATAATAAAAATTAGGTATAGACCATTAGATACATGTATTACAGGAAAATATAGTGCAAAGTAGTATTATTTATAAAATAATTGTATTATGTAGAAGTAAGAAAAAATAGAGAACATAAACCCAAGGTTTTTGAAGATATTCCATCCAGTTCAATAGAGGAGTTTCTCTCATCTATGGCCAGCTAACGTTTTTTCTTCACAAAAAGCCAATGAAAAAACATTTAAATTCCAAACACCTCGTGCGAAGTCACTCAAGTCGAGCACACGTTCTTGAATAGGTCCAGATATACAGATCTACTAATATCTAAATTTATAAATTTGCGTAGGTTTTCGAAATCAAAGAACCGGTTTTATAATTTGGAATCTTGAAACAAATACAATTTTAAGAGGTCACAAATTTTAATTTAAGAATTGAATGCTTTTTTTTGTAAATTTATTGGGTGGTAAAAGCGTTGACCGAAGTACATTTTGTATGAAGCGCGGAAGCGCTCCTCATTCTAAAAATGTACGCACGGTCAACGCTTTTACAACCCTATAAAGTTTCAAAAAGAAGTATTCAATACTTATAATTACATTTTTTTTAGCTAAAATCATGAGAACACGATTTTTATCCAGTTTTATTTAATTCACCTGTGCACTTTTTTGTGGGACCTCGTGTCATCATGCATGATAAATGTTATTGTCTGATGCAATTGTTTACGGAATAACATGTTAGCCAATCAGAATAACGTATTATAATGAAACTTACATCTAATGTAATTATTAACTTGTAAAGTATCGAATACAATTTTAAGAGGTCACGAATTTTAACAACTTGTAAAGTTTCTGCTCTTACATCTTATCTGACTTCATGCAGGAACTTCTTAGGAAGAAATATAAGAAGTTAGCAATATCCTTTAACTCTACTTTCCGCTATATAGATGACGTCCTTTCACTAAACAATTCAAAATTTGGTGACTATGTGGAACGCATCTATCCCATCGAATTGGAGATAAAGGATACTACAGATACAGTTAAGTCAGCTTCATATCTTGACTTACAACTAGAAATTGACAATGAGGGTCGGACAAAATTTTACGACAAAAGAGATGATTTCAGCTTTCCAATTGTGAACTTTCCATTTTTAAGTAGCAACATTCCAGCAGCACCTGCATACGGGGTATATATCTCTCAATTGATACGATATTCCCGTGCTTGCATTTCCTATCATGATTTTCTTGATAGAGGGTTACTGCGCACAAGGAAGCTTTTAAATCAAGAGTTCCAAATGGTGAAGTTGAAATCATCCCTTCGTAAATTTTACGGACGCCATCACGAGTTGGTTGACCGTTATGGAATAACCGTTTCACAAATGATATCGGATATGTTTCTTACGTCGTAACTACAATCCCCTTCCCTTTCATGAATTTGACCTACCGAATTAGTCTATTTACCGGATTTGTAATCACATAAGCAACACGACGGGTGCCGCATGTGGAGCAGGATCTGCTTACCCTTCCGGAGCACCTGAGATCACCCCTAGTTTTTGGTGGGGTTCGTGTTGTTTATTCTTTAGTTTTCTTTGTTGTGTCATGTGTACTATTGTTTTTCTGTTTGTCTTTTTCATTTTTAGCCATGGCGTTGTCAGTTTGTTTTAGATTTATGAGTTTGACTGTCCCTTTGGTATCTTTCGTCCCTCTTTTATATACATACATATACTTAGGTCTTTCCACCTTTCTGGTGTAAAATGTAGAAATAAATTTTGTATATACACCAGACGCGCGATTCGTCTACAAACGTCTCATCAATGACGCTCGAATCTTAAAAGGTAAAACAAAAAGCCATTTAAAAGTTGAAGATAAAATTTAGAAAGGAAATGGTGAATATGTCAAAGCGACAACCACCCGACCATAGAGCAAACAACAGCCGAAGGCAACCAATGGGTCTTCAATGAAGCGAGAATTCCCGCACCCGAAGGTGTCCTTCAGCTGGCCCCTAAAATATGCATAATAGTACAGTGATAATGGACGTCATACTAAACTCCGAATTATACACAAGAAACTAAAATTTAAAATCATACAAGACTAACAAAGGCCAGAGGCTCCTGACTTGGGACAGGCGCAAAATTGCGGCGGGGTTAAACATGTTTATGAGATCTCAACCCTCCCCCTATACCTCTAGCCAATGTAGAAAAGTAAAAGAATAACAATACGCACATTAAAATTCAGTTCAAGAGAGGTCCGAGTCCGATGTCAAAAGATGTAACAAAAGAAAATAAATAAAATGACAATAATACATAAATAACAACAGACTACTACATGTAGCAGTTAACTGACATGCCAGCTCCAGACCTCAATTAAACTGATTGAAAGATTATGTCTTCATCATATGAATATCAGGTACAATCCCTCCCGTTAGGGGTTTAGTATCATACTATCATAAAATATATGAGAAGAACATAACCCGTGTCATGCCAACAACTGTTTTTTTTAAGAAATAAATGTGTTTAGTTCCGATGCAAAGACCCTATCAGTGAATCAATGTTAAAGCCAAAATATGCAATCTTTAATGACCTGACAACAGTATCGTAACTATATCCCCTTTTAATGGGTCTATTTACAGGTTTTGTTAGTTTCTGAGGA
Organism: Mytilus galloprovincialis; assembly: GCF_965363235.1. Classification (NCBI taxonomy): domain Eukaryota; kingdom Metazoa; phylum Mollusca; class Bivalvia; order Mytilida; family Mytilidae; genus Mytilus; species Mytilus galloprovincialis. The sequence goes on from NC_134848.1 coordinate 33,958,712, forward strand.
GAATACTGACATTTTTGTGCTTTATAAAGAATATTTCCATAAAATTTTGGATGTGAAATACCTGAACGTATAAGATGTCTGCATGTTGAGTTATATTTACGAATTATTTCCTTATACCGGTGATAAAATTTAGTAAATGTTTAGTAAAAGAGCATTTAGGATCAAAATTCCCGAAAGTTTTGCCAAATCCAGCTAAAGTAGCCTATGCCTGAGGTAGAAAGGGCTTGTTTTTCTTCTACATTTTTCGGTTTCCTGTATAAATCACACAAATCGCTCCATAGAACTTTTTTTTTCTTTATTTGTCTCACCAATTAGATGATGTAAAAAAAATATGGTCACGGACTTCGTTTTCCCGGTAGAAGCGACGCAACCTCAACATTTTGCGAAAAAAAAAACCATCAAAAATGGTGACAACGTCAATTTTATTACATAACGTCATGTTGCCGTGTGATTATGGACTTTCCAAATTAAATTTCCTCTGAGTCAGTATTTTTGTGATTTTATTTTTATCATACTATGAAATTCCAACGTTTTGGTGATGATTATGCTTGATTATTACATATTTTGTATCTTATATTCTAAGGGACCGTCATTTATACATTAATTTTGTATTACCACTATTCTACAAGTTTTGCCCTTTATTCTTTGTTCCGTAAAACCATATCGGACCCCCTATTATCAAAAAGTATTTTTAAATGAAATCATTAATTGTAAAAAAATATGACATGCTCATTATCAGTAATTATGTATAAACAAATAACTATATCAGACGAAAAAACTTTGAAAAGAACATGATTGCAAATGTACGATAACAGCATATTCATTCGAGGATATTTAGTAGCCGTAGTTTTATTACAAGCATTATAAGTAACTATAGGCTTTTTCATAAATCTCTTACTAATACTGGCAATTAAATATTCAGTAAAAAGCGTATATAGAATGAGACCAGGGATTGAACATCTATGTTTCACCTTAGCACATCAATGTTTATTATACAGGCAGCCATCTTGCCGATTATTCCATACATATTTAATACGACGATTTTCATTGGACGATACATGAAGCGAGTATGAGTCTACAGCCAATAGAAATATTCTACACAAAAAATCCCATAAAAAGTTGTAGCGCGCGGATAATTTAAAACAGCATGGCCAGATACGCAGCAATGCAATGGTTAAACGATAAAAACAAAGTGTCTGTTCATGATTTAAAGTATATATTGAAGCCAAAGGAAAAGTATTCAGTAGGAGATGAGGGTGATGCTTGCTATCCAGGAAGTCCTGGCATATGGAGGTACAGGATCCTGTGTCTGGGTGGTAAGTTTTCAAACTGAAAAATGTGTCCTTTTGGAACAGTTCTCTCATATTTTTTTGTTGGTGACAAGCCACTTTGAATCCACCTTTTTATTTGATAGCAAATGCTTTTGTATGGGGACGTATGGTTAACCCTCCTTTTTCATAAACATGAATTTACTGAAGGACAGAACTGTTCCAGTTACAAGAGTTTGTGTTGATTTGTTGTTTTCTTCAGATTTTACGAGTGGTATGGCCAATATACCAACAGTGTTGGTAATAAAATCAACAAAGCAAGCAGTTTGTGTGTTGGTTTCTTTATTGTCTATTTTGGTTACCCGTTCTTTCTTTTGTTTCTTATGGTGTGGTAAATCTTCTGAATCTGATGTTGGCGAATCGTAAAGATATTTTCGGAACTGGCATTTGTGTAGCGTCACTGTCATGAACCTAATAAAAAAGAAGTGTTCTATACTAATATGTGTTTTCAATACTTTTTTTTATTTTTTTATTTTATTTCTGGGACGCGGTTATTGAAGTTGTAGAAGATGAAGAAGAGTTGTCAAAAAAGTGATCTTACCAATAGCTTTTAAGAACTTTGATACTTCAATCACTTCTGAATCATCTTTTGTAAGAAAAGAGGGACGAAAGATACCAAAGGGACAGTCAAACTCATAAATCTAAAACAAACTGACAACGCCATGGCTAAAAATGAAAAAGACAAACAGAAAAACAATAGTACACATGACACAACATAGAAAACTAAAGAATAAACAACACGAACCCCACCAAAAACTAGGGGTGATCTCAGGTGCTCCGGAAGGGTAAGCAGATCCTGCTCCACATGCGGCACCCGTCGTGTTGCTTATGTGATTACAAATCCGGTAAATAGTCTAATTCGGTAGGTCAAATTCATGAAAGGGAAGGGGATTGTAGTTACGACGTGAGGAACATATCCGATATCATTCGCGGGAGGACAATCCACGCTGGCGAAGCCTAGAATTAAGTCTCGTAGTAGCTATAACTAGTGTATTTTCAGATAGAGGAGAATGATCGTGTTCCTCACGAAGTAACTCGTCTTCGAGCTCTTGAAATAAAATAAAAAAATTCTTGTAAGAAGAAACATAATGGCTCTGATTGTAAAACGCAATGATGTAACTTAAGGATATGATGTTGTTTTTGGCAATGAAATTTATAGTGAAGTAGGGCCCGATTGTATTAAATATGGTATTTGGTTAGACTGGTAAAAAAATTCCCTCTAAGATGAAAGGTAATTTGAATTTGTCAATTGGTTTAATTGTAGAGTAACGAAAACTCAGAGTCAGACATAATTTTACGTTTAAGGATTTTTCTTTGTGGATAAAATTAATGTTTGACCTTGACCTAGTGTGCTCATGTCGGTTTTTTGAGGAGACAAATGGAATGTTTTTATAAAAGGCAGATGGCGCTTTCTAAAAACAGTAAAATAGAGCAAGACAAGTAATTTTTACTTTCTTTGTAGCTCTTCACCTCTCTATCTTGTTCAGTCTACATTGATGAATAAAATAGTTTAAACTGTCTGCATTAGTTACATTACTTAGTGGCAGAACAGTGAAGAGATTCAATACAGCAATGAGTAATATGGATCCATTAAAACAGAAGATTGATCAGATGTCCAAGGATGGTCTCGAGTAAGATAAGGAAAACAGATTAAGGACACTAACCGAAAAAGCTCAAATTGAATATGACAAAACGGTCATAAACTACTTTTCAAAACTTTCAATATTGAAAAGAAACGTGGAGTATGAAATCGGAACTTATAACTCCGAAGATCAAACAAAAGAATCAATATCCGTGTGCCAGAAAGGTGTCAGACCACCAATTAAAAATCCCTATCTGTTCAACCAAATTTTGCAATTTTCACAGCTTTCTAAATATTTTACCTTAAGTTTAACTTCATAGAAACCAGGTATATCCTAAATTGTTCATGTATCAGCATTCTACATGCCAATTTTCACCATACCTTTAAAGCCTTCTAACAAATTAACTGACCATCAAACAGAGATACTCAAAAAAACAAACCTGGTTTTCTGAAAATCTAAAATTAGTATACTATGGAGCGCATTAATCCTCAATTTTTAATGCAAACTCATAGACAAGTAAATTTTGGCTCAAAATGATCTAGATATATGTCTCTTTCACTAAAAGTTTCATTTCTGCATATTTGTTGGTTAGTTGAAGTAAACAAGTACATCAAAAGCACTATTTTGTGTCAGAGTGGGGCTACTTTTACATACGTTCTAAATTGGAGGGAGTAATTGGTGGTCTGACACCAGAAAAGGATAGAAAATTCACTGGACAAATACCTCAATATGGCAGAAGAAATCTCTCAATATCTAAAAAAGGAAAAACACAGCAGATAGCCTTCAAGAACTCGAAAATCGCGAATCGATGTATACTAATGTAGAACTATCCGCAGACGAAGTATTTCATATGTGCAAAGGATACAACAAAGAACTAAAACAAAATATGTTAAATCAGTTAGATCAAATTGACGATCGTCAGTCTCTTTGAAGATACCATCAACATTAAAGAGCCATGCATATTGCTGTATTTGTAAGAAACCTGGTCCAAAACTTATTGTCATTTCTCCAGATGTCAGAACAGCTACATATGTTAACAACAATATTTTAATTCTCTCTGGAAATCGTTGTTGTCCAAATCATATATGTGATGGTCATTTAAATGATGATGCTCTGTGCAGAATTATAACAACTGATGAGTCGTTTGTTCACAGAACATATTTGCTGGAAATAATGAATAAGATGAGGAAAAAATAGGAGAAAGAGCAAGTCGCTGGCTAAATTTTGACGATTCAAACTAATCAGAGCCAAATTATATTACTATGACCGGACTTAGCAAAATTAACTTTTCTTAAGTATGTTCTACACTGTCAAAATATTGGAAGAAAACACCAGCAAGAACAATTACTACAACAGTTGCCATATTGCTATGTAAACTTAAATCGGACATATCAAATAAATGTCTTTCTACAATTTTCTGTGTCAGCAAATCAAGTGTACGCCATGCTTTTAATAGTGTTCGACAAGCTTTTATGTCAGAATTTGTTCCAGCTAACCTTGGATTTCAGCATATATCCCGAGAAGAGGTTATTCAAAAACATACCAGACCTTAAGCTCAGTCAATGTTTAGAGGAATTGCGAGTAACAATGCAATTTTTGTGCTAGACGGTACCTATATATCGAGGGGTTATTGCCACAACCCAGCAACATATTTGCCATCGCGATTCTTGAATTCTCTCATTTTCTTGTTTGATTTGGCCAATTAAAAGTATTTTTAATTACTAAAAAATCAATCATGTATCTTATTATAATCAGAGTAAAAAAATGCATCAATCATTTATCTAATAATAGCATATTGAGCCAACACAATTATAATTATTTAATTAAAAATTTTATTGCCACATTATATTTTTTCAAGATACTTTGGGTTGAACATTTGTTTCCTAATTATTATTGTAAAAATGATATACAACAACATGGTAATAAACAATATATGTTTGATGCTTTAATGATAATAATTTGTAAATGAATTCTTATCATGCCACAATCTGTGTAACTACAGTTAAGTGGTTGCAGATGTTTTGTTAATCATGAAAAGCAGTATATGAAATCCAATAAATCTTGATAATATTTTGAGTCTTTATCACATATGTAAAAACAAATACTTTCTAGAGCTGAAACAAAGTATCATCTTTCAAAATCTACTAATTTCCCAAGAACGTGTACACGAGGAAAAGAAAACAATGGTATAAATGTGTATCTTATTTGATATTCATGATATGGTAAGTGAATTTATTTTATTATTAATTAAAAGATCAATTATAATTATTTTCATGCTAAGTTTTTAACTTTTAATATCATAAGTTATTTTCATATATATTTAGCGATAATTATTGAAACAAATTACCCCTTTTCTAGAATAACAAACCCGAGACATTGTAAGAAACAGTTTGTTTCTATATTTCTGAATAATTTTAAACTTGTATAAAAAACATATAGTAGCTTTTAGATCTAATTTTTCAGGTGATATTCAGCAGCGCATGACAATTATTTCTGGCAGTATAAACAAGAAGGGCTATTGGTACTTTACGGAACGGAACGGAACGGAATTTCATTTAGGGTATCCAAAGGGGGCATTTATCAAAATTTCGAAAAATATTTTAAACAAAACAAACTTTAAAATTTCTGTGTTTTACGGTTTTCCATATACAAATAACACAAATGTATACTTAATCTCATCTTCACAGGTGAAATGTGTAATAATGTATAACATCGGGAAATATTCTGTAGATGAATATGTCGGATTGTCCTGGTAAATTATCATGAAATTAACGCATTTGCAAGTCATGCATTATGATATCTAGACTGACCTCACGTCGTCCTTGATTAGAGACAGTGATCAAGTTGAATCTGATTTAAACTTTTTAATTTATTCTTCCGTTCCGTTCCGTTCCGTAAAGTACCAATTGCTCTGAGGAATTGGTATTTAACGGAAAAAACGGAAACAGACATCTTTAATGTAATTAAAGCAGTATGATAAAAAAAATTGTCTGACACCTCTTTTTGCATAAGTGGTATGTGTTTTAGATAGCATTTTCGACTTGATCAATAATAAAAAATTTAACACAAAGGCAGGTTACACAAAAAGTCTTTCTCCTTCCATCGGTAATTATATTTAAAAAAAAGAGGCCTTCAACAGCCCGTTCCGACGATGATTAGAGACAGTGATCAAGTTGAATCTGATTTAAACTTTTTAATTTATTTTTCCGTTCCGTTCCGTTCCGCAAAGTACCAATTGCTCTGAGGAATTGGTATTTAACAGAAAAACGGAAACAGACATCTTTAATGTAATTAAAGCAGTATGATAAAAAAAATTGTCTGACACCTCTTTTTGCATGAGTGGTATGTGTTTTAGATAGCATTTTCGACTTGATCAATAATAAAAAATTTAACACAAAGGCAGGTTACACAAAAAGTCTTTCTCCTTCCATCGGTTATTATGTTTTAAAAAAGAGGCCTTCAACAGCCCGTTCCGATGATGATGAGAGACAGCGATCAAGTTGAATCTGATTTAAACTTTTTAATTTATTTTTCCGTTCCGTTCCGTTCCGCAAAGTACCAATTGCTCTGAGGAATTGGTATTTAACGGAATCAACGGAAACAGACATCTATAATGTATTTAAAGCAGTATGATAAAAATAAGCCAGATCCTTCTTTTTTGAATGAGTGGTAAGTGTTTTAGATAGCATTTCGACTTGATCAATATTTAAATAAACAGCTGCGCTATGAGCGCATAATACGCCCGTCGTCTTGTGAAAAAACATAAATCTTTTTTGAATAACACAGGATGTCATGCTTAGTATATCCTGACTCATTCCTTATTCCCGCTCAATAGGAAGATTGTACAAGATGTATTTGGAAACCCGACGCAACATTAGCCTGTTAAGTTTTAAGCAATAGAGATACAGCGCAACATGTGAAAAAAAAAACTCTTTTTTTACAAAAAAATCAATAACTCGAAAATATAAAAATGAATCATCACCAAAATAGCACTTTCAACACTTCTGTCACTGGTCTATCGTTGCCACTTTCGATCTCCTTACAATATTCAAAGTGATATGGATACTTGAGATCAGGATTGAGAAGAGTAAACAATATCATGGAATATGACCATATATCGATTTGCTTTATGTCCTGTAAATCTCGAAGTTTGGTCCCGTCATGAAAAAATATTTCTGGTGCCATGAACACAGGCGTACCTCTAAATACGTTGTTCGTTCTTGTGTGTACCAAAGTTTCTGTCTGAATTAGCTTTGCTCGACTTTCCCCGAAGTCTGTCAGCTTTGCAACAACCGGTTTATTCAACCATAATGTACTTATATCTTTGTTATCTTTACAATAGTGCTTTCTGGCTGAAGATCTCTGTGTACTATATTGTTATCGTGAAGGTAGGAGAGACCACTACAAACATCAGTTGCAACAAATTGTTGGAGATGTTCAAATCCTTCACAGTCATAGTTATCAATACATTTTAAGAGGTCTCTAAGGGAAGGGGCCACAAATTCTTGACCAAATGGTTCAAAATTAAAGGCCAAATATTCCATAATGATGCCAAGATTTCCAATTTCGGTTTCTTTATATATAGAATTAAATTTGACAATGTTTTGATGGTTTAAATTGTTCATGACTCTTGCCTCTTTCAAGAACAATTTTTTACTGTCGACATCATCCACAATGAGCTCTTTTAGTACATAATCTTTGCCTTGCATTTGGCACAAAGAAATGTGCCCGTAACTTCCACTTCCAATTGTCTTTAGCCTTTTTACATCACTTGGCTTGCAGAGAGGCAAACCATCTGTCAAATTTTTATCAAAAATTACAGCAGTCCTTTTTCGAGGGGGAAGCAGCTTGGGTAATTTGAAAGCCATACTGAATTACTATCTGCAAATAACCTAAAAAAAAAATACAATATATCAATTGATGTTTTTAGAGTTCTAGGGATTCCAATGTCTGACCGTACATGTTAAATAAAAACAAGGTTTCCCTCTAAATTGGCGCGTGTAAAGATTTTCGTTATAGAGCGGTAAATATACAAATGTGCCACTAGTGCATGATATGCCAATCCAAAATAGAGACTTGAAAAAATGCTACAGTGGTTGCCATGTATAATTAAGTATATTTAATGAACACATTTATCATTGTTTGTCATGTTCCTAACTTGATAAAGGATCAGAGTCTAGATATTCTGTATATATTGTTTCCATTTCATCTTTTCTGAACAAGTGAACTTTAAATTAAGTTTGGATACAGTATTTTAGTTGGCACAATAAAGTTCTTGACAAAGTATTTTTTTGGACACATGACGGGTGCTCTTTTCAGTCGCCTTTAACTACTTGTCTGCCGAAAACTATAAGAGCTAGGCCAATTCGAATTGAAATGGAAGACAGCATTTTTAAAGGAATGTGACGGAAAAAAACCATCAAAATCGGATTTTATTTTGGTCCTTTTTCGCCCCCTTTTATCTTGGAAACATTAGAACTGTTGAAACTACAAGACATGTTTATTTCTGAGGAATACAGAAACCCCATCTGAATTGGACTAAAAATTTAAAAAGTTTCCAATATGGGCGTGGGCCATTTAACCCATTTTAGTTTAGAACCGCAAGAGCTAAGTCAAGTCTGACTGGAAGCGCAGGCAGGGTATTTTACAAACACTCTTATGCAAAACAACATCAACATTCAAGTGCGTTGGTGTTGCCCCTATTTTGTTCTCCTTTTATCTCGGAGACGGTAAGAACGGGCTTAGACTGTTGTTATATAAGGAATACATATTAAAACAAGGTTAAATTCAGCTGAAAGATCAATTGTCCATGTGAATATAAGCAAAATACACAATTTTTGTTTTCCCTTTGGGTCGCGTTTTAAAAACGATTTGGTGCAAAATCCCAATTTTGAGGCCCAGTCCTCCTTTTGTTCAGCAAGGATGTTTAAAAAAGATCTAACAACTTAATCAAATCTTAACAGTCCAGAAACCATTCTGTAAACGGACGCCGACCCCGACGAAAATAAGGCCATAACATTATACGTCCGAAAAAGTACACGATCGTATACATCTGATAGCATTTTACATGTACAAGTATTCTACTGACTTTTGATAGATTTGCGTCCAGCTAGAGGCCAGAATTCGGTTTCACAAAAAAAATTACGACTAAGATTGATCGTAAGTATACTGAATTGTTCATGACTTACGACCAAGATTCAGTAACTTCAGCATCAATTCTATGTGATATTGCTAAAGAAGTGGTAAAAATAAAGCCTCAGAAAACAAATGTCATGTTCTACTCTGATAACGTTGAATGCTACAAAAGCACACTGGCAATTGCATTACTTTATGCCAACCTTGGACCCTTATTTACATCGTATGAGTTCTGTGAGGCTCAAGATGGGAAAGGTCCATGCGATAGAAAATCTTCATACATCAAATCAGACTGAACACAAATGCAAAATCATGCTACAATAGAAGCAAAATGAGAACATTTAGATTCAACGTATGCACCCACAATAATATCCAGTCTGACAGTGACGACATATGTATGCCAGTATTGTAAAAAAAAAATCAGCAAAGAAAAGTATTTTAGACAAGTCAGAATATAAATCTGAGATTGCACTTAAGGAAGTAAATAGTATGTTAACTCCTGATTGTCAAACGGATTCCTCCCCGACCAGTTCTCCGTACAAACTGCAGAACACTCCAACTGATCTTTATTCCAATACAACAGATACCTTAATGAATGACACTGGATTTGGTTCTAAACTGAGTTACATATTTGATGATTCTCAATCTAGTACAAGTTATACTATAACAGAGAAACGTCCTTTTCAGCCTCCTGTAACTAAGAAGCAAGTTATCACCAAAATAGCACGCCGATGTAATGCTAAGGGAATTAAAACGCCCTTCAAGTTAAATATACTAGGAAATCATTTCGCGACACTCAGCGAGAGTATTACTGATAACATTGCAAAACTACTGACAATTCTACTGAGATACATCATGGTGGGTAAACAGGTCTGGGAATGACTGGTGGCGGGGGTTCAAGTCCAGACACCCAGAAGTTACCCTCAGAAAACCTGAAAAACTTAATACTTCGAGGTCTCGTATGATGAAAAGAGTCGAACTACTTCATAGAGCTTGGTCAAGTGATAACTGAAAATAACCTTCAAAGTGATGTCATTTGGAATGCAGATGGAACTGGCAAGGGATTCGAGCACAATCCTTCAAATGTGGTGGCAATAAAAGGTGTTCAGAACATTCCTGGTCGCACGGGAAATTCGAGAGAAAATATTACAATATTGACCTATGTCAATGCTCAGGGTGATAAATTAATTTTAATTGTATATCTGAAACCTATTTGGTACTCTCGTCCAAGGTGACACTTACTGCCACAAGTAATATTTTTTACATTTACATGTTTGCAAATTCATTCCTGTTCCTCTGCATATGCAGTTTTTGTAAAGTTTCTAATATTCTAAACAATTGTCCTCCCACATTAATATCATTTCTAAATTTACTCCTCTCTAGGTTTCGCGTATCCCAAATTTCAAAGAAAAGTCCTAGTATCTATGATGAGTTTATTTTCTTCATACTGTAAACGACAAATTTATCTACCATTACCTGGGTGACGTACCATAAAAAAAAAAGTTATCACTTCATGTTCTGTATCTTGCTGTTTTATATAATTTCGTCAGATAATAAGCATGTAACAAACTAGAATTTTTTTTTTAATGTAAAAAATCTTAACACATGTGGCAACTTTTTTCTTGCTTACTGGTTACCATATTACTCAATTTGTCATCATTACCTGAGAAATCGTTCATAATTTTTTCTATGGTACTAAGGGAGATAATCCAGAAAGATGCATTTTTTAAATCTTAAAATTTCAAAATTGCATATTTTTTAAATTTCAAGTTCTCAGTCCATTTAAAATATAAACAGATTTGATCAGTGACAGAGTTTAAAATGCATTTTATAAAGTAGTACAAAGTATGTAAATATTTTGATGGTACAAAGGGAATTTAAAAAAAAAATAAAAAAAATCTTCAATTGAGGTGTTCTGTTCTAGATCAGGACACTTTAAAAAGAATGCAAGATGGCAAGTTCTGAAACAATACAAGAAACCACCAATGTGAGCAGAGCTGCTGAATAACATTGTAATCTAAATTCAAAATGAATCTATTACAATTTAAAATTATGATTTTAAATGAGACAACTTTACAACAGAATCAAAATAACATGGATTGAGCAATTCAATGTCATTGTACAACCTTCAACAGTGTTCAAAATGCACACAGTTTAGTAAGAGTGAATGCATAACAATGAAAAATATGGTCTAACAATTCTGTCCAAAATCATACATAAGAAACATTGTACAGCAACTTCTACATAACTGCTCCTGTCTATATTATAACTATAGACATAAATCTTTCAAATAAATGTAAGCATTCAGAATTTAAGTTACAGTGACAAGATTTTGACTTGGTGCTGAAGTACAAAAATACTTATATGTACTTACTGTATGCAAGATACATGTTTATACAATTTTGCATGCAGTTTTAAATGATCTTGAATATAAAACTGAAGTCAATTAAGTGTGAAATGTAGGTCAAACTTTGAATTTTTAAAGAAATGGATTTGGTTGTTTCTGTGCCTGTATGATTTTTACTTTGATGTTATCTTTTAATATCAAATCTTTGTTAAACAACCAAATAACATTGCAAGAATAAGATTAAAATACATCCAAGTTTACATCTATATTGAGTAAATTAATCATGACTTAGCAGCTACATGTAACATTACACCAATTGTTGAATTAGTCAAGGAATTTATAGTACATGTAGTAATGAATTGTTTCTTTACTGTCTAATATATATCATAACTAAGAATAAGATCAATAAAACTAATTGGTCAATCCGGTAACAATTTCTGATAAAACATTATTGTGTTCATTTGCAATTAAATGGCTAAGTACATTTTGAAGATCTTCATCATCTTCTTGATCATTTTCTATTTTGACGACCTCTACAGATGGATTTTTGGACTTCTCTACCTTCTGTATTTTGATGCACAAGTTTCCAAAGAAACTTCTTATTTGTTGATGAGACAACCACTCTGATGGTGAGAAAAGTCTGTTTCCTTGTGAGTCAATCTCATTTCGCATGTGATTGGAAACAGTATAAGGACTTGGTTTTTTACCAGACAGTTCCCCAGCATTAAATAGAGCTGCCAAATAGTCCTTCACTTTTGGAGAGAATCTCACAGCCTTTTTCTTTTCTTCAAAGCATAATCATGCTGTTCTTTGATATTTGTTTTTGTTTGATCTTGCAATTGTTCCAAACCAACAGAAGAAATCAAAGGTTGATTAAATCTAATATCTTGGCATTTGGCCGACCAAAGCCTTTTGGAAGTATCTATGATACTATCTTGCTTTTCATCATCAACAACATGTTTACCAACAGACAGGTGTTTCAATAATTGGTCTTCTTTCTTGAACTCCAGTATGCAATTTGGATCAAAACATGGAAAACTTGCATTATACCTGAATGATTTGATGGAAGCTGGTTTAGTTTCTGGTATTTTGGAATCACCAAATGTCTGTAAAAAATAATTATAAAAAGGTTATCCTCTTGAGACTTATCAAGTGGAGTTAAAAAAAAAATCCTGAAAAGAAATGATTAATCAGCTGAGTACAAGATATGGTTCCTTTTAAATTCAAAATTAAATTCTAAAGAACAATGAAGAATAACTAATCTCAGAATTCAAATCTATAAGAAAATTTCAACAAGTGACCAAACAAGACATTAATTTACAAATGTGCATACCGCATTAACAATGATTAGTTGTTCTGCCAGTAGTCAGTAAACAAAGTGCTGATTAATGTCCGGTGACACATTAGCTTTATTTGGCAAAATATTTACGAATTTTAGATTCTCATAATAATGATATTATTTTACCTCAATAGGCAATTTATGTGTTTTTATTTTTTATGTTAACTTCAGCGTCACTGATGATTATTTTTTTAACGAAATGCACTACTGGGTTTACAATTTTAATCCTGGTATCTATGATGAATTTATTTGGTTGTAATCTCATTGACTCATATATCCAATATCTGCCCTACATCATGTATGTCTTTTTAAATAAAATTTTGAAAAGACTTAAGCTTCTGAATCTATGGACATGGCTACTTGATTTATGTCATTCATAGCTGCAATTTCTGAAAAAGAAACAAAATTAATAATTTACTGATGTCAGAATGTGTCTACAGATATGAAATATTACCTTCCCATATACATTAAGTCAATGGAGCATGAACTGATAAGTTAGTTGATGATTTGGTATTTCAAAAACTATTTGATTTGATATGTTTCTAATCTTTAATAGCAATACAACATTATTTGTAGACAAGAATTTAGTTAATTACTGAATCATTTGTTTTCTTGCTGATCTTGTATTGCTAATAATTTATTCCTGTACATACATGTAGTTACTGCATACATGTAGCCTAACTCTATCAACTGTATTGTGTTTGGCTATAAGCAAAAAAGTTTGCCAAAATTGTAATCTAAGGGCAATAACTCCTATATTTAAGAAGTTATCTGAAAACTTTTTAACAAATGAAGTAAAAGATATCACTTTAGGAATTTCAATGCAAATTTAAACAAAATTGATGGGAGAAATTTACTGCCTACTTATAACATGTATGCTATAGTGATGTAAAAATAAACAATTGTCAACTAATCAATCTGAAGTTTAACAGGATACTTTGAACATATGTCATATATGTGTTAGATCAGGGACGTATACATGGTATATAGAAGTATAAAAGTCCTTGGTTAGATTAATTATTTTTTTAATTACCACTCAAGTTTTCATCTGTAACAATTCCTGCTTCTTCCCTCTATGTAGAATTGTCTAGAAAGCAACATATTTCTAAAATAAAAATTACAATTATTGTTAATTTAATTAATTCACAGTAATTAATGTTAGATTTTTCTTCATCTTGAGAATATGTCAGTCTAACAGGATAACCAGTTTTTTTCAGGCCTATTGTCAGAAAAGAGGATAAGTAGTTATTATTCTGTTTAACCACAGTTTATTTGTTTTTCTAGGTTCAACTTTTAATATTTTTTTTTTATTTATTAATTCTTTAACATGCTACAAATTCTCAAAATGATAATAAAATCTTAATTGTAGTCCATTTAGCAGTCTCTATCCAATGTTACATCTTTTATCAATATCATTTATGTACCTCTAAGTTCTCCTTTCAAATCTGTGGCAATTTGTACCTCATCTTTATGCTTTTCAATGCACCTCCTACATATACCTGTCGATAAAAATATTATACAGAATGTACAGTTCAATGTAACAAATGTATGCCTATTTTTAGGAAATTAAAAGACATTGGATACATGTAAATTTTCAGTATCAAAATTTATATGCATGCACATGTGTGTGCTTTTACTAGCAAATTCTGTTATCATTTTTTCTTTGGGATAAAATATGAAATACATGAAGGAATTAAAGAAAAATATGTTGTAAAGTCATGAATTCAAAGTTGTTCTGTTGTACAGATGTACATTTGTACATTTATAGGTCTTGCATTGTAATGTGGATGCATTTATTGATCAATTGACAAGGATTGAAATTAAATCAATTCATGAGTATTCATCTTGGTTACTGTATAAAATATATATGCAGCAGAATTTAAACTAAAAAATTGCCAATATAAACAGAAAGTTGTGATGTACAAAAGCAATAAATTGAACATACATGTACATGTATAACATTGTATATTAATGCTCCTTCAATAAACATGATATATACATGTAGAAGTTGTAGAGTTGTCTTATTGACACCCATACCACATTGTATATCATTTGTTGATCAGTGGACTGCAAAATTGCCATTATTGGGGTCAAAACTCTTAATTTGGCATAAAAATTAGAAAGATCATATTATAGGCAACATGTGTGTTTCAATGTATTGAACTTCAACTTAATAAAAAAACTAACTCAACCAAAAACTTTAACCTGAAGTAGTACAGACAGACAGACTGACGAACGGACAGATATCAATTAATGGAGACACAGACCAGAAAAACATAATGCCCATAAATAGGGCATAATAAAGGAGACATTATCTAAATTTTGAGTTTTCATAAGATAGAGACATTTTTTTTGGAATATATAATTTTCATTTATTACTTGAAAATTTATTTTCATAAGATGAAGCTAGAGCCATATTTAAAAGGATTTGATACAGAAGTTAGCATTCATTTATAAAAAAATATTTGAACTAATGCATAATGTGACGGCGTTAATATTATGTGGTATGATTGCCAATGAGACAACTATCCACAAGAGACCAAAATGACACAGAAACTAACAATTAGAGATAACGATACGGCCTTCAACAATGAGCAAAGCCTATACTGCATAGTCAACTATAAAGGCCTGGAAATGACAATGAAAACTTAGAGTCTTATTTATATTAAAGAATGTTAGCGGGATCCACACTTTCTCCCTAATCTGGGACAGTGGTAGGGTATTTGTACCTGTAATATTCCAACAACACAAGGACACGTCTTGATACAATATAAGTATGATACATATCTGAATACAATGGAATAAGTTTGTTCATATTTTTTTTAATTAAAGTAGCAGTTGGAATCATAGGGAAAAGACCCATTGCAAATATGTAGCAAGGCAAATGAGCCCAATACCCCAAAATATTCCCCCCTTTTTTTTACGATAAATGGAGTGTTTTTTCCCTTTTATATATATTATATGTTTATATATGCATTTCTAGATGATGAGATCTTTTTTGTGGTGTCATTTTCCTTTTCTCTTCATTAATTTCGAAATCATCTTACCAGAACCAACTGAAACATTCAAGTTAAACTTGACCCAGATCTCTCTGCTTTGGATAAAGTTCACTCCCTTTGCCACTTTTGAAGATTTTGAAAGGTCATGCAGTGGATGGCAACATGTCCTTTTTCTTCTTGTCCACTGCAAACCAAGATCTTGTCTATGTTTATGGCAAATATGTTTCGAAAAGTTTGAAAGTCTCAGGCCTAAACCGGCACGATTGAGGATTAACAATGATTCTGGTATTGTAATATTGTCTGTACCACATTTTAAAAATCTAAAATGATTGGTGGTATCTTTCCTGCATTTTCTTAAAATAAATAGGTTGTCTGTGTCACAGCTCTCATCAACAATACAACTCTCTCCTTTCTCAGCCATTATCCATCCTTATTATGTCCTTCTGCTCATTTGTTTATTTCCCTCCTTCTAATGTAAACAGTAAATCTACCTTGTGTTTGGAGAGTAGTACAAAGGGAAGTAATCGAAGGTATAAATTTTTCTGATTTTTTATTTTTATTCAAAAAGTTTAAAAATAATTTGCAACGGAAATCCAGTTCAGGAATTTTATTTTATAGTGAAACATAACATTTGACCAAATATTGTTTCATTTTGAGTGACTTTTGAGGATTTATGGACATTTGAAGTGCAGGCTACAATCAAATTTGTGAGAAAAAAAAACTTTTTTTCAATAGAAATACTAAAAAAATTAAAAGGCGAAATAAGATTCGACTTGCATTTAATTTTAGTTTAAAATCTTAATTTTAAGGCATAACAAAAAGATTTGACATGTAATACTTGGAACATTTAAATTTTTTTTTTTTTTTGAATGCCCATTTTCATCAAGATTTCAAGCAAATTTGGTACCAAAATAGAATTACCCTGTATTTACTGTATTTGACCTATATTGTCATTTTTCAACCATGGGTGTATTAGATGTACTTAATACTTTGTCAGGAAACCAAAATCAGCTGAAATCTCCACCACCCCTTTCATAATTTTTTTTTGATTTTGCATGGTTTTCTGGTAGACACCCATTTAAATAAGATGGAAATATTACAACACATACTGTCTAATAAAACAGAGTTCCAATAAACAATCTTTGAATATTTACTACAAATAGCACATAACTTGTCCAAGTACATGTAGGACATACATATAACTTAAATTATGCAGTACAAAATATGTCAATTTACATGTGATGGATCCTTCATACCTTCCTGAGCATCAAGGAAACTAAATTTTTTACAGCTGACTTTGTGGTATGGACTTTGTTCATTGTTGAATGTTCAAGTTGACTTCTAATACAATTATTAATACGTATTATCAAGTTGTCTTGGTCAAATGACCGATTTAAGGTAACGTTAATTACAATTGTTAAAAAAATTTGTCAAATTTACAGAAAAATGTCGAAAAATCATCAAAATACGAATTTCAGACTTGTTGTTGTAAGATTTACAATTATCCTCAGAATATGGTCAATTTAAGGTAACATCTGAATAAATTATCCAATAAGCGGTAAAAAAAATTTGAAAAAGTAGTACAATTTTATAGTTTGATTGGTTCAAATTGAATTCAAATACAACTGTCAATACATATTGAAAAGTATATCGGTCACATCACTAATTTAAGGTAACATCAAATACAATTATCAGTACATATTAGCTAATTGTCTTGGTCAAATGACCGATTTAAGGTAACATCAATTACATTATAAAACAAATTGTCAAATTTACAGTAAACTGTCGAAAAATCATCAAAATACCAATATCAGATTTGCTGTTGTATATTTTACAATCATCCTCAGAATATGGTTAATTTAAGGTAAGATCTGAATAAATTATCCAATAAGCGGTAAAATTTTCTAAAAAAAGTACTACAATTATAATGAAGGTTTAATTGGTTCAAATTGAATTCAAATACTCCTGACAATACATATTAAAAAGTATATCGGTCACATAACGAATTTAAGGTAACATCAAATACAATTATCAAAACATATTAGAAAATTGTCTTGGTCCAATGACCGATTTAAGGCAACATCAATTACAATTATCAAAGGAATTGTCAAATTTACAGTTAACTGTGAAAAATCATGAAAATACCAA
This sequence comes from Mytilus galloprovincialis, assembly GCF_965363235.1. Classification (NCBI taxonomy): domain Eukaryota; kingdom Metazoa; phylum Mollusca; class Bivalvia; order Mytilida; family Mytilidae; genus Mytilus; species Mytilus galloprovincialis. The sequence continues at coordinate 33,976,591 of NC_134848.1, forward strand.
TATCAGATTTCCTGTTGTATTGTTTACAAATATCCTCAGAATATGGTCAATTTAAGTTAACATCTGAATTAATTATAAAAAAAGTGGTAAAATATATTGAATTTTTTTACAATTTTATAGTAAAGGTTTTGGTTGGTTTAAGTTGACTTCTAATACAACTATTAATACGTATTATAAAGTTGTCTTGGTCAAATCACCGATTTATATATATCTTTATTCTCATAAACCAAAATCCATGGTACAGAGATATTATAAACATTTATAATATAACATAAAGTTAGAATTAATACAAATGTATGATCTACAACTGGAAAAATATTTCCAGCTACATGTAATATAAAAACACATTATGCATGTATACAATATTATATAAAAAAATATATTTAACAATGTTTCCCCTAAGAGTCCAGCTGTTTATTAGTCAGTTTGATAAATTTGCACAAATGATTCAGCATACTGATGTTTCTAGTATTCATTAAATCATGAAATTTCAATATGTTTGGTCTATTTAGTTATATGGTTTCAAATTTTTTTCTCTATCATGATTAAATTTCGAACAATTAAAAATATAGTGGAATTCATCCCCAATATCTCCTGAATTACAAAGTTTACAATTTCGATTTTTCTAGGTATATTTTTCCACCTTCCAGTTTCAATAGGAAGTTTATGACTGAGTATCCTGAATCTACAAAAAGTAATAATATTTTAATCATCTAGTATCTTGGAATAGTTTTCTCTTTCAGCATTATCTTTGAATAGACGATAATTAATAGCTTTTGGCGATTCTAATAAGATAGAGTGCCAATTTTGTTTGAATTGGTCTACAACACAAACTTTAACCTTATGATATAACCATGTATTACTAACACAGTACTGTGCATTCCAAACATATGACAGTCCACAACTATCTAGAATAGATTTTATATTATTAATCCATGGAATACTCATCCCATACTTTTTATATGCATATTTATACAAAATAACAGGAAGTTTTTCTTGCTTTCCACACATAAGTTTCGACCAGTAATTTAAAGATAACATCAATTACAATTGTTAAAAAAATTGTCAAATTTACAGTAAAATGTCGAACAATCATCAAAATACCAATATCACATTTGCTGTTGTATGATTTACAAATATCCTCAGAATATGGTCAATTTAAGGAAACATCTGAATAAATTATCCAATAAGCGGTAAAATTTCCTAAAAAAAGTATTACAATTTTATAGTTTGATTGGTTCAAATTGAATTCAAATACAACTGTCAATACATATTAAAAAGTATATCGGTCACATCACCAATTTAAAGTAACATCAAATACAATTATCAGTACATATTAGCTAATTGTCTTGGTCAAATGACCGATTTAAGGTAACATCAATTAAATTATAAAAACAATTGTCAAATTTACAGTGAAATGTCGGTAAAATCATCAAAATATCAATATCAGATTTGTTGTTGTATGATTTACAATTATCCTCAGAATATGGTCAATTTAAGGAAACATCTGAATGAATTATCCAAAAAGTGGTAAAATTTCCTAAAAAAAGTATTACAATTTTATAGTTTGATTGGTTCAAATTGAATTCAAATACAACTGTCAATACATATTAAAAAGTATATCGGTCACATCACCAATTTAAAGTAACATCAAATACAATTACCAGTACATATTAGAAAATTGTCTTGGTCAAATGACCGATTTAAAGTAACATCAATTAAATTATAAAAACAATTGTCAAATTTACAGTGAAATGTCGGTAAAATCATCAAAATACCAATATCAGATTTGTTGTTGTATGATTTACAATTATCCTCAGAATATGGTCAAATTAAGGTAACATCTGAATGAATTATCAAAAAAGCGGTAAAATTTTCTAAAAAAGTATTACAATTTTATAATGAAAGTTTGATTGGTTCAAATTGAATTCAAATAAAACTGTCAATACATATTAAAAAGTATATCGGTCACATCGACAATTTAAGGTAACATCGATTACAAGTATCAATACATATTAGAAAATTGTCTTGGTCAAATGGCCGATTTAAGGTAACATCAATTACAATTATCAAAAAAATTGTCAAATTTAAAGTTAAATTTCGAAATTCATCAAAATACCAATATCAGATTTGCTAATGTATTTTTTACAATCATCCTCAGAATATACTTAATTTAAGGTAACATCTGAATAAATTATCCAAAAAGCGGTAAAATTTCTAAAAAAAAGTATTACAATTTTATAATGAAGGTTTGATTCGTTCAAATTGAATTCAAATACAACTGTCAATACATATTAAAAAGTATATCGGTCACATAACGAATTTAAGGTAACATCAAATACAATTATCAATACATATTAGAAAATTGTCTTGGTCAAATGATTGATTTAAGGTAACATCAAATACAATTATCAGTACATTTTAGAAAATTGTCTTGGTCAAATGACTGATTTAAGGTAACATCAAATACAATTATCAGTAAATTTTAGAAAATTGTCTTGGTCCAATGACCAATTTAAGGTAACATCAAATACAATTATCAATACATATTAGAAAATTGTATTGGTCAAATGACCGATTTAAAGTAACATCAATTAAATTATAAAAACAATTGTCAAATTTACAGTGAAATGTCGGTAAAATCATCAAAATACCAATATCAGATTTGTTGTTGTATGATTTACAATTATCCTCAGAATATGGTCAAATTAAGGTAACATCTGAATGAATCAATATTGCAATATAATAACAACGAATTTTTGTTCGCATAAATTTAGGATACCAGCATGTCCTCATTTTATTCAAAATATTGATACGTAACAAAATTTCAGTAGTTTTGATACCTCCAGCTGACTTGTACAAAAAAATTATTTGACCGCATTACCAAAACTGACCATATGTGAACTTTAAATTGTAAATCTATATTCCAACATAGTAAATCAGCCTTATTTTTAATGTCAGGATTCAATGTATAATACAATCATGACAATGGACAGCAATATTGCAATATAATAACAACGAATTTTTGTTCGCATAAAATTAGGATACCAGCATGTCCTCATTTTATTCAAAATATTGATACGTAACAAAATTTCAGTAGTTTTGATACCTCCAGCTGACTTGTACAAAAAAATTATTTGACCGCATTACCAAAACTGACCATATGTGAACTTTAAATTGTAAATCTATATTCCAACATAGTAAATCAGCCTTATTTTTAATGTCAGGATTCAATGTATAATACAATCATGACAATGGACAGCAAGATTGCAATATAATAACAACAAATTTTTGTTCGCCTAAATTAAGGGTGCCAGCATGTCCTCTTTTTACTTAAAATACTGATACGTAACAAAATTTCAGTAGTTTTGATGCCTCCAGTTGACTTGAACAACAAAATTATTTGACCGCATCCACCAAAACTGACCATATATGCACTTTAATTTGTAAATCTCTATACCGGCATAGTAAATCAGCCATATTTTTTATGTCAGGATTCAATGTATAATACAATCATGACAATGGGCAGCAATATTGCAATATAATAACAACAAATTTTTGTTCGCATAAATTTAGGATACCAGCATGTCCTCATTTTATTCCAAATATTGATACATAACAAAATTTCAGTAGTTTTGATACCTCCAGTTGACTTGTACAACAAAATTATTTGACCGCATCCACCAAAACTGACCATATGTGCACTTTAATTTGTAAATCTATACACCCGCATAGTTAATCAGTCATTTTTGTGATGCCAGAATCAATGTATAATACATTAATGACAATGGACAGCAATATTGCAATATAATAACAACAAATTTTTGTTCACATAAATTTAGGATACCAGCATGTCCTCATTTTATTCAAAATATTGATACGTAACAAAATTTCAGTAGTTTTGATACCTCCAGCTGACTTGTACAACAAAATTATTTGACCGCATCCACCAAAACTAACCATATGTGCACTTTAATTTGTAAATCTATATACCGGCATAGTTAATCAGTCATTTTTGTTATGCCAGAATCAATGTATAATACATTAATGATAATGGACAGCAATATTGCAATATAATAACAACAAATTTTTGTTCACATAAATTTAGGATACCAGCATGTCCTCATTTTATTCAAAATATTGATACGTAACAAAATTTCAGTAGTTTTGATACCTCCAGTTGACTTGTACAACAAAATTATTTGACCGCATCCACCAAAACTGACCATATGTGCACTTTAATTTGTAAATCTATATACCGGCATAGTTAATCAGCCATTTTTTTTTTATGCCAGAATCAATGTATAATACAATCATGACAATGGACAGCAATATTGCAATATAATAACAACAAATTTTTGTTCACATAAATTTAGGATACCAGCATGTCCTCATTTTATTCAAAATATTGATACGTAACAAAATTTCAGTAGTTTTGATACCTCCAGCTGACTTGTACAACAAAATTATTTGACCGCATCCACCAAAACTGACCATATGTGCACTTTAATTTGTAAATCTATATACCGGCATGGTTAATCAGCCATTTTTTTTATGCCAGAATCAATGTTTAATACAATCATGACAATGGACAGCTATATTGCAATATATTAACAACAAATTTTTGTTCACATCAATTTAGGATACCAGCATGTCCTCATTTTATTCAAAATATTGATACGTAACAAAATTTCAGTAGTTTTGATACCTCCAGCTGACTTGTACAACAAAATTATTTGACCGCATCCACCAAAACTGACCATATATGCACTTTAATTTGTAAATCTATACACCCGCATAGTTAATCAGTCATTTTTGTTATGCCAGAATCAATGTATAATACATTAATGACAATGGACAGCAATATTGCAATATAATAACAACAAATTTTTGTTCACATAAATTTAGGATACCAGCATGTCCTCATTTTATTCAAAATATTGATACGTAACAAAATTTCAGTAGTTTTGATACCTCCAGTTGACTTGTACAACAAAATTTTTTGACCGCATCCACCAAAACTGACCATATGTGCACTTTAATTTGTATATCTATATACCGGCATAGTTAATCAGTCATTTTTGTTATGCCAGAATCAATGTATAATACATTAATGACAATGGACAGCAATATTGCAATATAATAACAACAAATTTTTGTTCACATAAATTTAGGATACCAGCATGTCCTCATTTTATTCAAAATATTGATACATAACAAAATTTCAGTAGTTTTGATACCTCCAGTTGACTTGTACAACAAAATTATTTGACCGCATCCACCAAAACTGACCATATGTGCACTTTAATTTGTAAATCTATATACCGGCATAGTTAATCAGCCATTTTTTTTTTATGCCAGAATCAATGTATAATACAATCATGACAATGGACAGCAATATTGCAATATAATAACAACAAATTTTTGTTCACATAAATTTAGGATACCAGCATGTCCTCATTTTATTCAAAATATTGATACGTAACAAAATTTCAGTAGTTTTGATACCTCCAGCTGACTTGTACAACAAAATTATTTGACCGCATCCACCAAAACTGACCATATGTGCACTTTAATTTGTAAATCTATATACCGGCATGGTTAATCAGCCATTTTTTTTATGCCAGAATCAATGTTTAATACAATCATGACAATGGACAGCTATATTGCAATATATTAACAACAAATTTTTGTTCACATCAATTTAGGATACCAGCATGTCCTCATTTTATTCAAAATATTGATACGTAACAAAATTTCAGTAGTTTTGATACCTCCAGCTGACTTGTACAACAAAATTATTTGACCACATTACCAAAACTGACCATATGTGAACTTTAAATTGTAAATCTATATACCAGCAAAGTAAATCAGCCTTATTTTTAATGTCAGGATTCAATGTATAATACAATCATGACAATGGACAGCAATATTGCAATATAATAACAACACATTTTTGTTCGCCTAAATTAAGGGTGCCAGCATGTCCTCTTTTTACTTAAAATACTGATACGTAACAAAATTTCAGTAGTTTTGATGCCTCCAGTTGACTTGTACAACAAAATTATTTGACCGCATCCACCAAAACTGACCATATATATATGCACATTAATTTGTAAATCTATATACTCGCATAGTAAATCAGCCATATTTGTTATGTCAGGATTCAATGTATAATACAATCATGACAATGGACAGCAATATTGCAATATAATAACAACGAATTTTTGTTCGCATAAATTTAGGATACCAGCATGTCCTCATTTTATTCAAAATATTGATACGTAACAAAATTTCAGTAGTTTTGATACCTCCAGTTGACTTGTACAACAAAATTATTTGACCACATCCACCAAAACTGACCATATGTGCACTTTAATTTGAAAATCTATATACCTGGACAGTAAATCAGTCAATTTTTTTATGTCAGGATTTAATGTATAATACAATCATGACAATGGACAGCAATATTGCAATATAATAACAACGAATTTTTGTTCGCATAAATTTAGGATACCAGCATGTCCTCATTTTATTCAAAATATTGATACGTAACAAAATTTCAGTAGTTTTGATACCTCCAGCTGACTTGTACAACACAATTATTTGACCGCATTACCAAAACTGACCATATGTGCACTTAAATTTGTAAATCTATATACCCGGACAGTAAATCATTCATATATTTTATGTCAGGATTTAATGTATAATACATTAATGACAATGGACAGCAATATTGCAATATAATAACAACGAATTTTTGTTCCCATAAATTTAGGATACCAGCATGTCCTCATTTTATTCAAAATATTGATACGTAACAAAATTTCAATAGTTTTGATGCCTCCAGTTGACTTGTACAACAAAATTATTTGACCACATCCACCAAAACTGACCATATGTGCACTTTAATTTGAAAATCTATATACCTGGACAGTAAATCAGTCATTTTTTTTTATGTCAGGATTTAATGTATAATACAATCATGACAATGGACAGCAATATTGCAATATAATAACAACAAATTTTTGTTCGCATAAATTTAGGATACCAGCATGTCCTCATTTTGTTCAAAATATTGATACGTAACAAAATTTCAGTAGTTTTGATACCTCCAGCTGACTTGTACAACAAAATAATTTGACCGCATTACCAAAACTGACCATATGTGTACTTTAAATTGTAAATCTATATACACCATGACATACCCGCATAGTATTAATCAGCCATATTTTTTATGTCAGGAATCAATGTATAATATAATCATGACAATGGACAGCAATATTGCAATTTAAAAACAACAAATTTTTGTTCGCATAAATTCAGGATACCAGCGTGTCCTCCTTTTATTCAAAATATTGATACGTAACAAAATTTCAGTAGTTTTAATACCTCATGCTGACTTGGAAAACAAAACTATTTGACCAAAACTGATCATATGTGCACTTTTATTTGCAAATCTATATACCCCAATACCATTGTACCGAGCGCCTTAATGTCTTCTCCTAGCGCTCCTGTTCACATTTTAGTAGGACCGTAAATGTACACGTAATCAATAATTATATTGGAAAACTGTTAATGCAAAAAACATTCTGAATAAATTGAGAATGTCAGAATTTCATCTCTTTATTCATAATAACAGTCATATCATATATAGGAGTTCATGATGGTGTACGTGTAAAACAAAACTATTATGCCACATCATCAAAGTACCAACGAATCCGTACCAACACTGACATGTCTGAATTCATTTGTACTACAGTACTACCTGTGACTTTATCTTACTAATGGTGGCCATAAAAAATATGTTCACCATGGTGGCCCTATATGTTCATCATCATACCCCCTGTTGCTTTTTTAATACACAAGGTATTAATCAAAAACTAGTGAAGGATAAAGGGAAATCTTGAATGCTTTGAAGTGTTAAATTATATAACTTTAATACAGGTCGTGTGTCTCAGGTAAAATATGTATGTGTTTGTCAAATTTAATAACTGTGATTATGACAAGAAATTAAAAAATAAAATGAAATAAAACTAGTTGAAAAAACAGCTTAATAAAAAAAATTATTTAGTTGTAATATTATACCTTTTAAATAAATTTTAATCAATTAAAGTTAATTTTTTATATTTAAAGTCTATTTTTTGGTTAAGTGAAAAATAAATGAATATCATTTTCAAATATAATTAACTGCAAATATTTACAATGCCTGCCTTTTTTCTATTGACATGGTGTTTCTCAAATTATTTTTTAAAAATCAAAGTGGTTTATTATTGTTGATAGACTGCATTCAACATTGTTTAACATATGTTTAAGATTGTCTTTAGGACTTATGCTAAATAAAATTTAGGAAATTCATTATTTCTCTAAATATTGAATAAAATATAAATATTAGAAATATTTATTACAGCAAAATTTGATAATATTTTTATTGTCATATGATATTTTAGACATGATCCATGTTTTAGAGGTTAAGCATGTTAAGCATTTCTTTTACTTTTTGTTTCTGGGTAAGCGACATTATTATAAGAAAGTAAATAATTTTCAAAAATTATCTTAAGATGTTTTGTTAATTCTAAAATCAATTAAGGAATAGGTGTTCTTCATTGACCGATAAGTGGCAATTTACACATTGTATCCTTTCTAGGAGTTTTATACATGTAATATGTCCACTATTTTCTATTTTTAAAATTATGACAAAAAATTCTCTACCTATTGACACAATCAAGTTTACAGTTTTAATCATAAGTTTTTATTCTTAGATTTTTCTTTAAATTTCTTTTTTATTAAGGACTTTAAAAGTCTTAATTCATCTAATTCCCTGCAATTATTAACTTTATCTAAAAGGCCTAGGTTGAGTGAAATATTCTTTGCAAATGTATACCAAGAATATGTATCATGCCAGTCCTGCACTATCAACAATATAATTCAATGGGGAAAAAAATAGTATTGAATTAATAGACCATAAAAGTGTCACCATCTTTAGAAGTGCACTTTATATTTGAAAGAAATTAACCAAAGTGAAGATAACATATTTAATTTTTGAGTTTCAAGACAATTTCTTTGAATAATTTATTCACTTTATTCAAATATATAAGAACATTTTTCATTATTTATCAAAATTTGATTAAAACTAGTTGGGAATTTGGAAAATATTTAAAGTCTTTTCATTGATTGTTTGTGCACAACTCTTATTTTAAGATTTGAAAAAAAATTTAGATAAACAAAATAAGTTTTTTTCCTAAACCATATAATGATACTTCATGTACTTGAAGTTTTCCTGAGTAGTTTTAGACATGTTAATGTTATCATATACATTTATATAAACCTTAAAATTATTAAAAGTGTCTGTATTTCAAATGCTAGTCAATTACTTTATCTTTGACTTTTTGCCATTTCTACTCAAGATTCTTACCAAGAAGAAATTAAAAGAATAAGAAACAAAAAAGTACTGAAAAAACAAATACAAAAATAAAAAATTTAAATAAGATTAAAAACAAAAACAAAATTTAATAGACTAAAACAATATTTTATTCTTCCATCTCAAAACAAGGTGAAATGTCAATTTTTAAAGAAACCTGAGTTACCTGTACAGGTAAATATTAATGTACCATATACCAGCTGAAAACTTCAACCCTGATTGATTTTTACAGGTAACATAATTAGATAAAACATCAACCCAGCTGCATCAACCGATGTTTTATGGCCCCCAATAAATGGCCAACATCTCAAGATTGAATACCCCAATAAATGTTCACCATTGGATGTTGACCATGCAAGATGGTGGACATAACTAAGAGAATGTCACAGGTTGTACTGTATTTACAATGATTTAATAAAAAAAAATATACGAGGTTCTCTTCTTGGAATCTGTTTTGTCGGTTGATTGATTTTGTTTATAGTTATACGTCAAGTGGCAACTATTTCATTAAAGTGCGCATTGAGTATAATTTTAGGACGTCCCATATAAATATCGGCAATGACAAATCTGACGAATTTGACGAGATTGTTGATAGTTTTACTACACCGTATGCTTACGGACACTGTACAATTTCTGTTAGAATATTCTGCAGGAAATAGAATAGTAAATCCAATGCAAACAAGTTGAATATCAATGAAATATCCATGCAAGTATAAATTTATGCATAAAGTAAAATTTAGGAAGGGACAGGTAAACAACGGGGAACGAAGTAACGTAGACAATGTTGCCGATATCCCGTGATATATGAATATTGTTCCGATGCGTTGGATAACCTTTCTATCCGCCTTCTAATTAAAAAAACTCTGTGTGATCGTATAGCCATTTTTTATTTATATAAGAATACATGTATATCAAATAAAAGACAGCATTTGTATAATATCTAGTAAAGTCTAGCGAGTACATAATAAATGATATCTGTGGAAAAACAATGCGAATGTTGTTTACATATTTTAATGAAAGCTCAAGTCTGATATGAAAACTCTTATAACGATAATCTGTCATAAGCAGACCTATGCTCAGGTCTGGTCAATAGCAGACTTGTCCACAGGTCTGGTCAAAAGCAGACCTGTCCCCAGGTCTGGCCAGGAGCAGACCTGTCCACAGGTCTGGTCTGAGGCAGACCTGTCCTCAGGACTGGTCAAAAGCAGACTTGTCCACAGGTCTGGTCTGGGGCAGACCTGTCCTCAGGACTGGTCAAAAGCAGACTTGTCCACAGGTCTGGTCTGGAGCAGACTTGTCGATATGTCTGCAGCAGTCCTAAAAAAGCAGACCGTAGGTCTGGTCCACCAACGACGAAGTTAACTTGCTTGACTGCTTAAAAATTCTCAAGTTAACTTAGAAAGCAGTCAACAAGTTAACTCTAAGTTAACTTGTGTCAAGGTTAGGACCGCACCCATCTGTACATATTAAAAAATAGGTCGGTCACATGACCAATTTAAGGTAACATCAAATACAAGTATCAGTACATATTAGATAATTGTCTTGGTCAAATGACCGATTTAAGGTTACATCAAATACAATTATCAGTACATTTTAGAAAATAGTCTTGGTCAAATGACCGATAAAGGTAACATCAATTACAATTATCAAACAAATTGTCAAATTTACAGTAAAATGTCGAAAAATCATCAAAATACCAATATCAGATTTGCTGTTGTATTGTTCACCATAATCCTCAGAATATGTTCAATTAAAGTTAATATCTGAATGAATTATCCAAAAAGTGGTAAAATATATTGAAATTGTTTTTCAATTTTATAGTAAAGGTTTTGTTGGTTCAAGTTGACTTCTAATACAATTATCAATACTTATTAGAAAGTTGTGTTGGTCAAATGACCGATGTAAGGTACATGTAACATCAATTACAATTATCAAAAAAAATGTCAATTTACAGTAAAATGTCGAAAAATCATCAAAATACCAATATCAGATTTGCTGTTGTATTGTTCACCATAATCCTCAGAATATGGTCAATTTAAGGTACAATCTGAATAAATTATCCAAAAAGTGGTAAAATATATTGAATTTTTTTTACATTTTACAGTAAAGGTTTGGTTGGTTCAAGTTGACTTCTAATACAATTATCAATACTTATCTAATATAATTATCAATACTTATTAGAAAGTTGTGTTGGTCAAATGACCGATTTCGGTAACATCATTTACAATTATAAAAAAATTGTCAAATTTACAGTAAAATGTCGAAAAATTATCAAAATAAAAATATCAGATTAGCTGTTGTATTATTTACAATTATCCTCAGAATATGGTCAATATAAGATAACATCTGACTAAATCATCCAAAAAGTGGTAAAATTGTCTAAAAAAAGTATTACAATTTTAAAATGAAGGTTTGAATGGGTCAAATTGAATTTAAATACAACTGTCAACACATATCAAAATTAATATCGGTCATATGACCGCTTTAAGGTAACATCAAATACAATTATCAGTACATATAAGAAAATTGTCTTGGTCAAATGACCAATTCAGGGTAACATCAATTACAATTCTCAAAATCATTGTCAAATTTACAGGAAAATCCTCAGAATATGGTCAATTTAAGGTAACATCTGAATAAATTATCCAAAAAGTGGTAAAATTTATTGATTTTTTTTTCAATTTTATAGTAAAGGTTTGGTTGTTTCAAGTTGACTTCTAATACAATTATCAATACTTATTAGAAAATTGTCTTGGTCAAATGACTGATTTAAGGAAACATCAATCACAATTTCCACATAAAAAATTGTCACATTTACAGTAAAATGTCGAAAAATCATCAAAATACCAATATCAGATTTGCTGTTGTATAATTTACAATAATCCTCAGAATATGGTCAATTTATGGTAAAATCTGAATAAATTCTCCAAAAAGTTGTAAAATTTATTGATTTTTTTTTCAATTTTATAGAAAAGGTTGGTTCAAGTTGACTTCTTGGACAATTATCAATGCTTATTAGAAAGTTGTGTTGGTCAAATGACCGATTTAAGGTAACATCAATTACAATTATCAAAAAAAGTGTCAAATTTACATTGAAATGTCGAAAAATCATCAAAATACCAATATGAGATTTGCTGTTGTATTATTTACAATTATCCTCAGAATATGGTCAATTTAAGATAACATCCGACTTAATTATCCAAAATGTGGTAAAATTTTCTAAAAAAAAGTATTACAATTTTATAATAAAGGTTTGGTTGGTTCAAATTGAATTTGAATACAACTGTCAATACATATTAAAAATTATATCGGTCACATGACCAATTTAAGGTAACTTCAAATACAATTATCAGTACATATTAGATAATTGTCTTGGTCAAATGACCGATTTAAGGTTACATCAAATACAATTATCAGTACATTTTAGAAAATTGTCTTGGTCAAATGACCGATAAAGGTAACATCAATTACAATTATCAAACAAATTGTCAAATTTACAGTATAATGTCGAAAAATCATCAAAATACCAATATCAGATTTACTGTTGTATTGTTCACCATATTCCTCAGAATATATTCAATTTAAGTTAATATCTGAATGAATTATCCAAAAAGTGGTAAAATATATTGATTTTTTTTTTCAATTTTATAGTAAAGGTTTGGTTGGTTCAAGTTGACTTCTAATACAATTATCAATACTTATTAGAAAGTTGTGTTGGTCAAATGACCGATTTAAGGTAACATCAATTACAATTATCAAAAAAAATGTCAAATTTACAGTAAAATGTCGAAAAATCATCAAAATACCAATATCAGATTTGCTGTTGTATTGTTCACCAAAATCCTCAGAATATGGTCAATTTAAGGTACAATCTGGATAAATTATCTAAAAAGAGGTAAAATATATTGATTTTTTTTACATTTTAAAGTAAGGGTTGGTTGTTTCAAGTTGACTTCTAATACAATTATCAATACTTGTTAGAAAATTGTCTTGGTCAAATGACTGATTTAAGGTAACATAAAAAAAAGGTCAAATTTACAGTAAAATGTCGAAGAATCAGATTTGATTTTGTTTTACATACAATAATCCTCAGAATATGGTCAATTTAAGGTAACATCTGAATAAATTATCCAAAAAGCGGTAAATTTTTCTAATAAAGTATTATAATTTTAAAATAAAGGTTTGGTTGGTTCAAATTGACCTCAAATAAAATTTTATAGTAAGGTTTGGTTGGTTCAAGTTAACTTCTAATACAATTATTTATACTTATTAGAAAGTTGTCTTGGTCAAATGACCGATTTAAGGTAACATCATTTACAATTATCAGAAAAATTGTCAAATTTACAGTAAAATGTCGAAAAATCATCAAAATACCAATATGAGATTTGCTGTTGTATTATTTACAATTATCCGCATAATATGGTCAATGTTAAGGTGACATCTGAATAAATTATCCACAAAGCGGTTGAAATTACTGAAAAATATTACAAATGTATAATAAAGGTTTAGTTGGTTCAAGTTGACTTCAAATACAATTGTCAATACATATGAGAAAGTATGTTGGTATATTTAAGGTATCATCAAATACCGGTATCGATACATATTAGAAAATTCTCTTGGTTAAATGACCGATTTAAGGTAACATAAAATACAGTTATTAATACATTGTAGAATATTTTCTTGGTTAACACCTGTTACAATTATCAGAAAAATTGTCAAATTTACAGTAAAATGTCGAAAAGTGATCAAAATACCAATAACAGGTTTGCTATTGTATTATTTACAACTATTCTAAGAATTTGGTATATTTAAGGTAACATCTAAATAAAATATCCAAAAAATGGTAAAATCTATTGAAAATTTTTACATTTTTATAGTAAAGGTATGGTTGGTTCAATTTGACTTCCAATACAATTATCAGCTCATATTAGAAAGTTGTCTTGGACAAATAACCGATTTAAGGTAACAAAATACAATGATAAAAAAATGTTAAATTTTCAGTAACATTTCGAGAAATAAACAATATAACAATAACAGGTTTGCTGTTTTATTATATACAATTAATATAAGAATATAATCAATTCAAGGTAGTATCTGAATAAATTATCAATAAGGTGGTTAAATTTACTGAAAAAAATTACAATTTTATAATAAAGCTTAAGTTGTTTCAAGTTGACTTCAAATACAATTGTCAATACATATTAGAAAGAATGTTGTTCATATGACCGATTTTAGGTTACATCAACTACAATTATCAATACATAATAGAATATTGTCTTGTTCAAATGACCAATTTAAGGTCACATCGATTCCAATTATCAAAAAAGTTGTCAAATTTACAGTAAAATGTCGAAAAATTATCAATAAACCAATAACAGGTTTGCTGTTATGTTATTTACAATTATCCTTAGAATATGGTCAATTTCAGGTAACATCTGGATAAATTATCCAAAAAGTGGATTTTTTTGTAATTTTTTTTATAGAAAAGGTTTGGTTGGTTCAAGCTGACTTCTAATACAATTATCAATACATATTAGAAAATTGTCTTGGTCAAATGACCTATTTAAAGTAACATCAAATACAATTATCAATACATATTAGAAAATTGTTTTGGTCAAATGACCAATTTAAGGTAAAATCGACTGCAATTATCAAAACAGTTGTCAAATTTACAGTTAAATATCGAAAAATGATCAACATACCAATAACAGGTGTGTGTTATATTATTAACAATTATCCCAAGAATATGGTTAATTTAAGGTAACATCTATATTTATATATGATTTAACAGTAAACCTGGTATTGGTATATTGTTTATTTCTCGTAATTTTATTGTAAATTTGACATTTTTTTATTATTGTATTTGATGTTACTTTAAATCGGTCATTTGACCAAGACAATTGTATTAGAAGTCATTTTGAACCAACCAAACCTTTACTATAAAATTGTAGCAAAAAAATTACCAAAAAAGTTTATTTTTAAACGACAACCAAAACGTTTATTTGATTCCCAATAAATATTTTAGGGAAAATATTAAAAAAATCATTTTTAACCTTGACCTCAAGGTCACAAGGTCAAGTGAAATCTGCATGGTTATGTTGTTTTAGTATATATGTGTTAATAGCTTTAACAAAATGCACAAGAAATGTAAATTGACACCTGTGTCAAAAGTTTATTAGATTTCCAAAAAAAAAACGTCAGAAAAATGTTGAAAATTCAATTATGGACCCTTACCTCATGGTCACAAGGTCAAGTGAAATCTTCATGGTTATGTTTTTTTGGTATCTGTGTGTTAATATCTTTCAGAAAATGTATAGGTTATGTATATATAGTGATATCTCAAATTTGGTCCGATCTCCCTAATTTTTATTCTCCATAAAGGTTCACGTTATAGAACGGTTAAAAAAGCAAGGAGATCTCTATATAGCTTAATGGCATCTGGCCTACATGGCGAAAATGGATTAGATCCGGTTACGACAATCAGTTTAGTCAAATCATATATCCTTCCAGTTATGCTATACGGATTGGAGACATTACTTCCCAGTGGGAAAAATCTAGATCTAATCAGTAAGCAATACAAAAAGATGCTGAAGCAAATATTATCTTTGACTACAAATGTAGCAGATCCTGCTGTTTATATCATATCGGGTCAACTACCAGCAGAGGCTGAAATCCATAAAAGGGCATTCACTTTGTTTGGCAATATATGTAGGTCAGGGAATACATGAATGGAATGGAGAATTGCAGAGAGACAGCTCAGTATTAAAAATATGAAAAGCAACAGTTGGTTCATTGAGATAAAAAAGCTTTGCCTGAAATATGACATTGATGATCCTTACAGTTTTCTTATTACTCCATTATCCAAATTTTTGTGGAAAAAATTAATATCAATAAAGATTAATAGCTATTGGGAAAAACGTATTAACGACGAATCTAAGTTATTTCAAACACTTTCATATCTGGAAATGAGCTATAAGATAGGGCAATGTCATCCTATAGCAAGAACTGTAGATGCAAACATTAGAGATATTGCAAAGATACCAGTTCGATTAAAAATTGCAACTGGCACATACATTCTCCAAACAAATAGAGCCGCCTTTAATCAAAACAAAATAGATGCTGTCTGTATGCTATGCAAATGTAGTGAAGAGACACTTGCTCATTTTCATTGCTGTACCCGGCTTGAATATATACGTAGAGATATTCTTGAAAAGATCACCAACACTTGTAGCTTGCTGTTTGCCAAATATAATCTGTCCGTAGAAATAGATCTTCTTACTGTCGTAGTGAATCATTATGCCTATTGTATCACCTCGGCACATTTAGAGCTTACTAATGACATTAACATTCGTTTAGAACCATTGTGTAGGCATCTTATATATAAATTGCACCATAAGCGATATGAATTACTGAACATTATGCCTAAGAAGAAGAATCGAAAAGGTGGCATTAAACATTAATCATTTCAATAGTGTTGTCAGATCACCTCTATGCAATATATATCTAAAATTCATTTTTAAATTATAAATTTTAGATTTTAAATCATACATATGTGTTTTAAGTGTGGATAAAGAACTTTTATCAGTGTAAATAATTCTTATGGATCTACTGTAAATATTGGTGGAGGATATTCTGTATAACATTTATCATACACCGTACTCCGGGTACCAGGAGGTGTGCCTTAATTGGCAGAAGATATACAGATAGATAGTGGCGTATCCACATTGAGCGTGAGTTACAGGACATGAGGTGACAACTATTTTTTTCGAGTCACACAGGTAATTTGAAAAGAAATATTGTCGTTAATAGTATGGAGAGGTGCAAACTAACAATTATAAAAGCAGTGTTGCGAGTACACACTAGAATAGTAATGTGCACAGGAATCACGGAAATTGAGCTAGTATTTAACGTTGAAAAACAATTATGGTCACTTGGTTTTCTCCCAAAATAGCCAAAACTTGTGATTATATAGGGGGTGAATTTGACATTTAATAAAAGTCATGGTTGAAAATCTCCTTTTGTTTATTCAGTCTTTTCATTACATATGATTTACCTCCCTATTTGCAGAGTTAACTACATGTACATTGTACATGTAAATTTCAAATTCAGTAATAAGAAGGTATATGGTGAAGTGCAACAAACATACATCATGTACAACACATAAATCAACAAAGTAGCTAAACTCATTTGGGGGTCACATCAGGTACATTTTCCGTAAATTGGTAAATGTTAAAGCAATTATTTATCACCATTCATAAAAAAGAACACATTCCAAGACAACCTATGGGTCTTCTGGTTCAAATATATATAGAGAGTTAAACCAAATGCTATTGAGTTTCATGTTTCTTCTGGCGCTGGTTTTTATTATTAATAAAGGTATTGCTAAAATTCTTTATAAGATACATGCAACTTCATTATTTCTCCTGGAGCTGGTTATTATTAATAATAAAGGTATTGCTGATATTCTTTATAAGATACATGCAACTTCATTATTTTTTTCATTTATAATCCTGGTACTTTTGATAACTAATTTCAGTTTAACAAACAACAATTTGTGATTAGATTGCATTATGCAATGTCTTTGTTTTTTCGATGCTATATTCATAGTATAATTTATATTAATGCCATGCATGCCTGTAATTGTTTGTGAATTCACAAAATAAAACATGAAACTGTTGCTTTTTCTCATATTACAAAGAGAACACATGCCTCTATTAAGTATACTTTTCTTGCAATACAGTGGAAAAGTAGAATAGGACACCAACTTTTTTTTATTAATTAGTTGGCAAAGGACATAATTTTTTTTCAGTCAGAAAGCCATAGGGTTGTAACTTTTATTAAATGTTGTTGTTGTTTTTTTAGCACCGGTCCTATGTGACGATAATTTTGACCGGTTCCTTTGGGATCAGCTATGTTTGATCAATAAGCAAACAATCTGTTGAAAAGTTTGTGAAGCATATTTTTAATATCCATGTTTACCAAGAGCAAATGACATGAAAGGATTTTTCAAGCTTATTAGGTCTCACAGTCACTCTCATCTTCACTGTCACTATCTTCATCTACTAATACATCTCCAACACATGCCAGGTAAGCCAACATTTCAAACATTTTATTTATGGTCATTTGACATTAAATTTTCTGTTGCAATACAGTAGAGGAGTAAATGTATTCAACATATATTCTTAGTAAAGATTACTCAAATGTGTAATTAACATTTCCAAAAACAATCCTTCTCGTATAAGAAGTGAGAAACACCCAATCTTCTTCTTAATTTCACCGAGTTGGTCCTGGTAACAATTCAAAGTGAAAGACGTTTCTTGTTTTAGGAGTTCTTTCTCTTCCTGACATCTGGTAACAAAGCATCTGGACAATTTCCTGTTTCATCACTGATGGTATTCTTGAGCTTCCTTGATTCTGTTCTAGGCAATTGCAAATTTCGCTCTCAACAGTATTAACATCATTAGAGCAAATAATATCAGACATGTTTAAAAGAGCTTTCCTACGTTGTTGTATTCATCTATAAAATTGAGAATGGAAATGGGGAATGTGTCAAAGAGACAACAACCCGACCAAATAAAAAACAACAGCAGAAGGTCACCAACAGGTCTTCAATTTAGCGAGAAATTCCCGCACCCGGAAGCGTCTTTCAGCTGGCCCCTAAACAAATATATACTAGTTCAGTGATAATGAACGCCATACTAATTTCCAAATTGTACACAAGAAACTAATATAAAAATAATACAAGACTAACAAAGGCCAGAGGCTCCTGACTTGGGACAGGCGCAATAATGCGGCGGGGTTAAACATGTTTGTGAGATCTCAACCCTCCCCCTATACCTCTAACCAATGTAGAAAAATAAACGCATAACAATACGCACATTAAAATTCAGTTCAAGAGAAGTCCGAGTCTGATGTACGAAGATGTAACTAAAGAAAATAAACAAAATGACAATAATACATAAATAACAACAGACTACTAGCAGTTAACTGACATGCCAGCTCCAGACTTCAATTAAACTGACTGAAAGATTATGATTTCATCATATGAACATCAGGCACAATCCTTCCCGTTAGGGGTTTAGTATCATACCATCATAACATATATGAGAAGAACATAACCCGTGTCATGCCAACAACTGTTTTTAGAATAAATGTCTTTAGTTCCGACGCAAAGACCTTATCAGTGACTCAATATTAACGCCAAAATATGCAATCTTTAATGACTTGACAACAGTATCGTAATTATATCCCTTCTTAATCAGTCTATTTAAAGGTTTTGTAAGGTCGGGGAAAGCATATTGGAAAGGGACAGACATTTATCCTTGCAATAGGTCAAAACCTAGGAACCATCAAAAGAGATGGTGCAAGGGTTATTTACGTTCAAAGAGCATGGCACTCTCTTCGAAATTAACGTCCTCGTTATGACAGCACGTGACTGCAAACTTAATTCATCCCGCACAGTCCAACGGAAACCTCACTTGAACAAGCGTTTTACTGCCGGTCAAGAAAAGACAAACTAACCATAATTTGTTTCCTCAAGATACGCCGGACGCGTGAATTAATTTAATAATGTGCATAACTATTTAAAATTTTGTGAACACCAGCTTGCTTCGAAAATATAGAGGATACTAAGGGAAGGAGTCATAAAATGTTTTAAGAAACATCGGTATATAGAATGTCTTTCGGAGCAGTGGAGTACTTGTATTTTAGAACATGTCGCTGCTTTACCAGTAAAATATACAATAACATGACGAAATGTACAAAGAATGGGATGCCGTGGGGTAGATGGGTTACAAGTCTAGGTTGACTTTGGTGGCAAAAAACGACTGACTAGGTGTAAAGGATCCCCTGTTTGTTTGTTTGTAAACGCACAATAAAATTAAAACCAGTCAAAAAACTTAATGCTTATTTTTTTTATTAACGATAGAAAATACAAAATATTACAAGTACAATACCAAAAGCAAATCAACCATTAGCGTGCATTAACAAATGTCAAATAATTTAGTCACAGGCAGTTCATCTATACAGATATTTTTGTTATAAAAATGATTGATACTAGACGGGGAGCGTTGAAAGTAAGGAAAAATGCTGATATGTTGATTAATTTATTTAAATATTACTGAGTAAATGTACATTTAAAACTAAATTATTAAAGCACTGACGTGTGCAATGAAAATTTCGTATGTGATATACATACAACTTGTTCCGTTTTGTATGGAATAACGGGGAAGTATGCTGTACTAGCAAAAATATAATTAAATAGCATTGTTTTATTTATTGTATTGGCCTTGTTGGCACACGCTTGCGACACTTGTCATTTAAACTATCCAGAGTGTCGCGTGTCTTTCCAATTGTTTTTTTAACGCACTGCTGATTTCTTGTATATCAAATTTTCTTTCTTGAAAAGTGACGGAGAAAAAACAACAGATGCTAATTCTTAAGAGCTTTCCAAAAAAATATGCAACTGGCAAGCAGTATATTCGGACGCATTAAAGGATACACATATTACTTTTAATATTGCAAAATATGATTTGTCAAAAGCTGCCCCTAGACAGAAAAATACCTTGACAAGGGTATTAAACCTAGCAACTATGAAATATGATGTTTTGTGTGGAGATGGTATACGTTTAAAACCACATTTAGCTTATTTTGCTTTAAAATATGTTGCTCAAGTTAAAACAATGTCCTCCATGGGAATTTCCCAAACCAAAAATGATATTTGATCTCCGTGAATTTATATATTGGCGTATATCTATAAAATATGGTCGATTTCTAAAATTATCAAATAAATTGTAAAATTTAAAGTCAAATGTAGAATCACCTCATCCACAGACTCTTGTACCTCAGGGACTTCTGGACTGCTGGGCCCATGCACATATTCCTCTTCGGCTCTATTTAATTTCTTTTTCTGCGAGCCACATGTTTCGATGGTCTCCCTGGAGGTATAACCCAGGTAAGCGTCTCGGAACAGATCCCTAGCTTCGTCTACTGGTTTCTTGCGAGTACTCTGAAGATGAATTTAGTAAAACTCCTTTCGGAAAAAACATGCGGTCACAGTTTGGCTCGTTACAACCAACATACCTCACATTGTTGTTATGTACAGCATTTTTGTGTCTTTTCAAGTTCCTCCTACTTGAAGTCACAATAATTATATAATCACTTCTGGCATTTGTATAAAGAATAAATATCCAAATTTTCCACGTCAAAAACGGTCGGGATGCATTTTTGTAACAAAAGAAAATTGCATCTTGATCCAGAACTAACTTTGTACGGCAACCCAATTAAAATGGTTGATGAAACCAAATTTCTTGGTTTACTTTTTGAAAAAAAAAAGTTAACCTTTCTACCCCATATCAAAATGTTAAAATCGAGATGTTTAAAAGGTTTAGATATTTTAAAAGTTGTCGGCAGCACTGACTGGGGTGCTGATCGCATCATTTTACTCAATTTATATAGATCTCTAGTTAGATCTAAACTAGATTATGGCTCTGCAAGGAAGTCCTACATACAGATTCTCGATGCTGTGCATCATCAAGGTTTGCGTCTCTGTCTTGGCGCATTTAAAACCTCACCAGTTGAGAGTCTGTATGTAGAGGCTGATGAGCACTCACTCACTGACAGACGTTTGAAGCTTGGACTTCAATATGCTGTCAAACTAAAAGCCCATTCAGATAATCCTGCCTACAGCTGTGTTTTTAATCCGATTTATGAAGATATTTTTGCAAAACATGAAAATAAAATTCCCCCGTTAGGTTTACGTTTAAAACCACATTTAGCTTCTTTTGATTTAAAATCTGTTGCTCAAGTTCAAACTTGCAAATGTCCTCCATGGGAACTTCCCAAACCAAAAATGATATTTGATCTCCGTGAACACAATGAAAATAAAACAAATCCTCTTTTAATTCAGCAACACTATGCTGAAATTAAAGCCGATTATCTAGATTTTTCAACTGTCTATACTGATGGATCAAAAGATGGTGATAGAGTTGCATCTGCTGCTGTCTTCAGGGACAGAGCTGCAACCCTCCGTTTGCCATCTGATGCATCCATCTTTACTGCTGAAGCAGAAGCAATAATTTTGGCTTTGAAATTTATTGCTTCTTCAGATAAATCCAAATTTATTATATGTTCGGATTCACTTTCATGTTTACAAGCTATACGAAATACTAAAATTAAAAACCCAATAATCCTGAAAATTTTATATGTAATGAGGAATTTAAAAATTCTTCTGAAAGAAATAATATTTCTATGGGTTCCGAGTCATGTTGGAATCCTTGGAAACACAGCTGTAGACCTTGAGGCAAAGAATGCCCTGGGTGACCCTCTATCGAACTGTGATAAACCATATACTGATTTTAAATCTAATATTAGGGAATATGTTTTTAATATATTGAAAAATATAGTAAAAAAAATGATAATAAATTGCATGAAATTAAACCTAATTTAGGCAAACCTTTTAATAATATTATGTGCAGGAAAGATCAGTGTGTTATTACTAGATGCCGTATTGGTCATACTAGAATAACACACGAGTATCTTTTAAAAAATGAAGATGAACCACAATGTGTTCCTTGCAACTGCAAGTATACTATTAAACATGTTTTAATTAATTGTATTGACTTTGCTGATATTCGTAAGAAGCATTTCAATGTCAATAATATGTATGATTTATTTAATAATGTTCCATTTACAAATATTGTTGCTTTTTTAAAAGAAATTGGAATTTATTATAGAATATAAAATTGTTATTATATTTAAATCGATTTTAATTTTTATCATGTTATTTTACTGTTGATTTTTACTTGTATATACTCAATTTGCTTTAGTCAAGAATTTTAGTATATTGAAGGACCTTTTGTCTTATTTTAAAAATATGCTTTAAATTGTAAAAATATTCGAATTAGCTCTCGCCGCGATATAACCTTTTTGTGCTAATGCGGCGTTAAGCAATCAACAATCAATCAATCAATCAATATAGTCTCACCTATACATGCTTTCATGGCAAATTTATCATAGACTTCTTTGTTCGCTTCGAAATTCCAGAAATGGCGGCTGGACACTTACAAATATCACGTGACTCGTGACGTACGTTGTAGATCCTGGTCATGGTGTATTGTGTCCCTTACTTATTTTAATAAACTGGTAAGACTGCAAGAATTTATTCTACAGGCCAATATAATTTTTACAGAGTTTTAAAATTAATGAGGTTCAGGCTTGTGACTGAAAAGTTTGTATGTTTTTAGTGAAAATTGATGACAGTTTTAAATCAGGATCACACGTGTGTTTCTTCATTATTCACCTAAGTGAGTCTTTGATGACCATTTATTGTGAATCCAATTATACAATAAATATAAATGAAATATAAGATTACCTTGTGAAAAAAGTCAAAATATCAATGAACATGTCTTCTCCCCTTGAACATTTGACAGTGTCACCAACATAGAATGGTTTCATCAAATGTGGCACAAGGTGCTAAAATATCATCATTCCATTGACTTCCACTATTCTGGTTGGTATATTTCTCTGCAGAAATAAATTGTTTAGGATACCTACAATCACATAGTAAAATATTATCAATATTATGTATGTGCACAACTGCTTTAAAACTGAAATCCTGATAATCTTGTTTAGGAAATTATAGAACCTTTGGTAAATGTACTTTGAAAATTTTACTTAGTTTGTTTTAAGGTCAGTTTATGTGGAAGCAATGGTGGTAGGTCAATGATGTACAGTCAGGGGGAAATTTTACTTAGTTTATTATAAGGTCAGTTTATGTGGAAGCAATAGTGGTAGGTCAATGATGTACAGTCAGGGGCATTACTTAAACAAGTAACATTTAAAATAACCTATACAAGTAATGTTGAAAACGAGGCTATTTTAAATAGTACTTATATAAGTTACTTTTCTAAATATTATTTTTATAGGTGTCCAACTATACAGATTTTACAAGCTTTAACAAATTTTCGCAGTCATCTGGTTATTTTTCCCGTAAGCTATGAAATCTAATCTTTCTGAAACACTAATTGCCTTTCTGACGCATTTATCTTTCATATCGATGCTTTTGGGTCAAAGATTGGTCACTTGGGACTATTAAAATACCATTTTCCTCAAAAGTCTTGAAGGTAGACTGATACAAATAGATCGAAACTTGTGAACTAATAAGAACTTGAAGTTATTTATAATTTGTAACTCAAAACAATTACATATGTTCCTTAAATAAGTGTTATTACTAATTATTTCAAAGATGTATAAAATAACTTTTTCAAGTATTATTTTTGTCATTATTTTTAAAGTAACCCTTAATCTCTAAACTCCGCTCAAATTTAATAAATTCTTCATTTTATGATATAAAATACTGTAAAAAATCATGAAAACTAAGTCCATGCTTCTATTGCAATTTAAAATAACTCAATTGAGGTATTTTATAATTTTTTAAAACAAAAATTACCTATATAAGTAACTGAAATAAATATGGTATACAGTTGGATAGGCATTGACCTATCTCATTTCCATGGAGAATATTTTGCTCAACTGCCTTATTCATGGCCTACTGCTTAAGAACATTTTCCTTATTGTTATTCCGTACTTTCCGTGTGTCCATCTATTTATCATGTTTATTTATCCTGTATAAGGTCAAATTTTTGGTCAAGGTGAAGCAGCATCAACTTAAAACTTATAACACTTGTTCGTTACTGCTTTTTATTTGCTTTTTTCCTAACAGATCTTTTTAATACAAACAATTCTTGCAGTTTTAGATAAATTAATCATAATTTTATCCCAAAAACGTATAAGAGTGTAATTTTTTTTATTTTTGTGTGTTAAGGCTGTTTTTCTGACTTCTACATATGGTCTTCTTTTTGGTAGCAGGCAAATCTAATCGAAGACCATTTTGATGTGGTGATGCTTCCATTTCAGTTTCTTTTATCAACACTACCAATTATTTAACTCTTCTAGGTATTGGCTGTTATTAACACAAAATAAATTGGATGTAATTTGTTTAATGTTGTCTAAACATAAGTTTTGAGCGTTGAAAGAGGAATTTTCTACTGTGTTATCTCTGCAAGCAGTTGAATCTTGTTGGCATTTATATTTCATTGAGCAGCTTGCATGCTTAACCATCAGTGTTTCTGTTATGTTTGTTTCTAGAAGTCCAAAATCAATATTAAAATGAGTGGTTGCTTTCAAGTACTCTGGCAGTGTATTCCAATCTTTGTTTGGCATATTCATCATGACTGACCAGCATATGCTTACATGACCAGTGATGTTTCCTCCAATCTGAACATTTTGGTAAATCATCTTTGAGTTAACTTGGTATTCATTGTCAGACTCAACACTTCTAACCAGCATATCAAGGTTAACTTCTTCCATATTTTCAATGGATATCAATGTAGCCGCAGGTGGAATTCTTGATAAACAATGGTCAATACATTTTCTTGGACGGCACAGGCGAAAACCGATCTTTCTTCTGAAGGCGATGATTAAGATTCTCTACATGGAGAAATGCGATTGATGGTTCTGGATTCAATCTTAGGGGTGGTGGTGATTTTAATCCAGTTGTAAAGGCAAACATGTCCTGGAATGTCGATTTCACAGTTTCATCTAAGAATAAAACAATTAAACAAAAACATACACCACTACTGTTATATCTTAAACTGTCCGAAACTTATTTTGAGTAGAACTGTTTTAATCCTTACTGTATACTACTAGTATTGAAGCATATATCATTCTTTCACCTTAAACAAAAATTGTCGTTGGTAACCAATGTTTTGCGCTCATGTTTCTATCCATAAGTTGTTGTTTTGAAAGACCTTTAAAAAAATTCTTGGAATGTTTCTTTGTCTTTTTTCTTTTCTTTCTAATTAGAGATATTAAAATGTTTACCAAATCAGAAAACTGCTCAACTGGAGGGTTATCAGGTTCAACTGCTCAGGCTGAACTGTTGTGCCTTCATACTTAATTTCCTGGTTCACATGTAGAACTGCTTGGCTCTCGCCAACAGCATGCACAGTATCAAATGAATCTACATTTCCACTATTTCTTATTATATCCCCATAAATAACATTTTTTAATTCTGGATCTGTAATTAATAATTCTGTACTCATAATATATTAAAACCTTTAGTTAAAAAGAATTTATACAATGTACATATGTATATAATAAAAGAAAAGAAAAATGCATCATGTATATCATTTTCAATAGTAATTAACCACAATCAGTATTTGTGAAAACAGACGGATTGTTCTAGCAGATATGATCTACAAATTAATACATATTTATATAGCTTTGATACAAAGCTTAGAAAGAAACTTACTTGTGAATTATATTTATTCTTTTGTCTTTTAACATGTGTTTACTGGCGTAATTATGTGTGTTGATGCTGAAACTGGTTCACATTCCACAGATAAGTAAAATCACAAAAATACTGAACTCAGAGGAAAATCAATTCGGAAAGTCCATAATCACATGGCAAAATCAAATAACAAAACGCATCAAAAATGAATGGACAAGAACTGTCATATTCCTGACTTGGTACAGTCATTTTCAAATGTAGAAAATGGTGGATTGAACCTGGTTTTATAGCTAGCTAAACCTCTCGCTCGTATGACAGTCTCATCAAATTCCATTATATTGTCACCGATGCGTGAACAAAACAAACAGACCCAATAGGTAAAAATGTCAAAAATAGGGGTACAGTAGTCAACATTGTGTTATCATCTTAATCACTTATCAATTTACAGATCGGAGTTTCGTTTTCTGTATATCTAAATCTTTTTTTTTGTAATATAAAAGTGCCAGTTACTAATTTTAATTTAATTGCCAGTCTTGTTGTTTCTCTGGTCGGATCGTTAGTTGTATTTATGTCCAAAAGATGGTGAAATTCCCCAGGATTGTATGCTTCTATATTAAGATGTCGAAGAGACATATAGCTTTTTCCGGATGAAATTATTGCTTCTTTCCAGTATTTATAAACGGCAATTTGGACAGTTCTCTTCCATTGAAACTTTTTTGGCGCACAGTTTAGAAGTTGTAACGGAGATGGTAGTCCATATTTAAATATCATTTTCTTAATTGAAATAAACCAGCTGTTGCTCGATTGATCTTTGACGGTTAATTGTCTAATAGCCAATTTCTTTTCTAAATTTGAGTTGTCTTGCCTACATATGTTATTAAATAAAATTAGCGCTTTTTGGTCGATTTGTGCTTCTATAGGTAAGAATCCGGATAGGATGTAAATACTCGGATCTGGTGTACATATCGGTAAAGACATAATTCTCTTAAGCAACTGTTTTTGGAACTTTTCTAATTTTAGTAGATTAGATGAAGTAGGTAATATAACTTCTAAACCGTATGTAAGAATAGGTTGTATAAAGGTTTTGATCAGATGTAATGAGGTAATCGGATCAAGTCCATTCTCACCATGCAGTCCTGTTGACATGAGACTGTAGGCGGCTCTCCTAGATTTAGTAATGTTCTGGTCCGTGGTTTCATTTTGAGAGTTTTTTGAAGATGTTGATCTAAGAATTCCAAGATGAGGTGATTTGTCAACGACTGGCATAGGATTTTCATTCAAAGTTAAATTGACTGATTTAGACTGTTTCTTGCGGTTAGATGGTTCTATTTGTAAGACAACGCTTTTTTGAGGCTGTAGTAGATAGTGATGGTTTTGACTATATTCAGCAGCTATATTTATGAGAAGTTGTAGTTCTGCTGGGTTTTCGCTCATCAAGGCAACATCATCCGCACAAGCTATTGCATTAACAGAGGTTTCTCCAATTGTGCATCCCTGTGCAACATTTTCAAAATTATGAAGTAAATCTTCAATATATATTTTATACAGATCTGCACTGAGAAGACCTCCCTGTTTAACTCCCTGTTGGACTGGAAACTTTTCTGAATAATCATTTGCCCATTTGACGCATGCTTCTGTGTTTTTATGTATTTCATCAATTAATATCCAAGTCGCTGGATTGACATCGGTGAAGTGTACTTTCCGTAGAAGCATTTTTAGGACCACAACATCAAAGGCAGATTTCGCATCCAGTAAAGCTATAAGAAATGGCGATTTCTTGTCCATGTATTCTCTATATACTTCCTCTACTATGATTGCTGCATTCAGTGGTGACGCATTTGCAGTGAAGCCTCTCTGTAGTATTGACTGTAGGTCGAGAGAATGTTTTCTCAGATCATCACGTAGTATGTACTCAATTATTTTCAATAATATTGGTAAAACAACTATACCACGGTAGTTCTTGGAGTAGGATTTGTCTCCTTTGTTTTTGTAAACTGGTGATAATAGACCCATCTTTATAAAATCAGGAATCAGCCTTTTTTGAAACATAGTATTAATGAGTTTATGTAGAAATTTCAAAAATAGGTCCCCTCCATATAAATAATTTTCTATGGAAACGCCATATATGTCTTCTGCTTTTCCTTTATTTATGGATTTAATAGCTTTTTGAATGATATCCAGGCTTACTTCTTTTGATGTAAATTGGCGACTTATTTCTAAGATTGTATCATAGTCCATTTCACATAGTTGTAAATGCTGGTAATTAAATGATGGATGTTCAGTTGATACATAAGCACAGAGTTACGTCAAAAGGATATCTAAAAAACAGACTTAACAGTGAAAGTAATATTAATAAAGACAAATAAAAGAAAAATATAACACGTTATTAAGATGATAAACAACGTCAGTACGCAAAATCTATACTTCAAGACCATCGTGTATTATTTGTGAAGTTGATACGGAATATTTATCAACAAGTTCTGGGTACCTTCCGATGAACTTTTTTAGAAAAAGGACGAGACGTTCTTTGACATACCCCTGGTTCATCAACTTTCTGCTCAGACACTGGTGACGTTTTACAAAGTCTGAGTAGGAGCTGCAAGCTCTAGAATACCGAATAAGTTGGGAAATGTATATTCCATATGCAGGTGAAGTTGGTATATTGCTACTAAGGTGGGGGAAATTGATAATTTCAAAATCAAAATCGTCTCGTTTGTCATAGATTCTGGTAGTAAGATGACTGTGTATGTCAAATTCGAGGTATAAGTCTAAAAATGAGGCGGAGGAAGCCGTGTCTGTTGTCTCTTTAATTTCTAGTTCTGGTGGATATATTAATGGAACCCAATCAGAAAAGTTCGAATTGTTAATGGACAGAACATCATCAATATATCTGAAAGTGAAATTAAATAACCTGGCTTCTTTGATCTTCTTGTTTTTGACAAGTGTCTGAAGGAACTCCGATTCATTTGAAAACAAGAAGAGGTCAGCAAGGAGAGGCGCGCAGTTCGTTCCCATAGGAATGCCGACAATTTGTTGAAAAAGTCTACCTCCAAACTCAACAAATATGTTGTCGATAAGAAACTCGAGCATACTGACCACTTGTTCTTTTGTGTAGCATGTTTTACCTTTTTGTTTATCAAAATAAAACACATTCAGTGAAATGAAATATAATCTCATGTCATAAAATATCGCAGTCTGTTTATCTTAATTATCTGTCTTATTTGTAAAGCAAAATGGTTCTATCTGCCAGATAGAACCTTTTTGCCCAATTTAAATTTGACATCTGTAGATAAAACCTTTGAACATATTACTATTTCAATCTTATTATTTACTATATGACTTCAATATTTTTACAGATAATAAATAATATAATTTCACTTATTTCTGCATAGAAAACTGAAAAATGATCGAAAATACAGATAGAACCTTTTTTTTGTGAACCCTCGATTTGTAAATGGAACTTTTTTAAGGTTAATGAGCCCTTCTGAAGCCATTTTCGTACGAATTTTTCGAACTTTAATTGTATCAAAACTTCAAATATAATGAATAATAGGCCATGATTTAATACATATACCAAGTGGACACTTGATGGAAAGCACATTATTAACTGTTTCATTGCGTTTACTAGAAAAAGTGGATTTTTTAAACATAGACTACTCACTTAATTTTCTAAGATGTGCTAGTGTTCATTTTTCTACAAAATGTTCTAACCTACTTGTAAATTCCATCATAGCTCGCGCTGTCGTTCAATAAGCTGTGCTGATGTCGGTATCATCTAAACGGGAGGTCGGATAAACCCGGTTTGATCAATCGGCTAGTCATTTTCAAGTAGAAAAATGGGTTTTACTCCTGCCACTGTGTCATCATCTGATTGTGTTGTGTCACATTTAGCTGCTTCGGCATATGAGGCAGCCATGTTTTGTTCTTGGTTTCCTTTCTTTTCTGGCTGTAGTGTTCTTCGCTTTTCTTTTTGCTGAATGCAACAATATCATCACTCGATATGAAGTACGGCATATCAGAGTGTCCGCAGAAACTGTCAGGATTGATGGCAATTCCTGACGTCTTCTGTATACCAACTATCTTCTTGTGCACTGGATACGTGTCAACGTGCTTGGCTAATTCCTCTTGTGTGTCGCACCTGTTGTCACACAGGGTGCACCAATATGGGCACTGTGTGGCTAGCAAATGTTGTTTCCTTATGTGATTGACCACATATTTGTAGGAGTTGATTTCTGCTTCGCTAGTCTGGCACATAACACACTCATAGGCACCCCCCCTCTTTGAAATTGGTGCTTTAGCATTCAGGATACTTATAGTGATCTGAAAAACATGAGAAGTTGACATTAAGTAAAATTCCCTTTTTCTAATACACTAAAAACTGTTAAAATATATACAAAAAGTACCATATTAGACCTTGGTATGATTTATACCTTGTACTGCTACATACAACCGGGAACCAAATAAAAACTTTCAAAAATTCTCATTTTCATTTTAAAACACTGCTGAGTCAGCACATTTAAATTACTATTCCTATTAAAATAGTATATGTTAAGTAGAAGACCGAAGGGCCAAGTGAGCTTTTCTCATCACTTGGCGTCCGTCGTCGTTAACTTTTACAAAAATCTTCTCTGAAACTACTGGGCCAAATAAAATCAAACTTGGCCACATTCATCATTGGGGTATAAGAAGAAGAATAAACTTCATAACCCAGTCCATTATTATCAGTGTTTCATTGGGCTGAAGATTACGCTTTTGGTGTGTATCATATTTAGCCGTATATCTAGTGCTGTTGGCTAGCCTTATATCACTACGCTTAATATGTCGTGTAAAAAAAATCCGGGTTGGGTAGCTGTTGGTTTTTGCCATACATTAGGAGATCACTCTGGTCCAAAGTTCATTCGCAATCTTCAACCAAAGCACCTCACTATACAACTTTCCTCCGTCAAACTTACACCGTATGTGCATCCAAGATTCTGCAAGATTGGTTGTGTTGTTACCAAACAAACGATCAGCCTTTTCACTTATTCGAGACAATAAAGTACAGACATCTTGGATAATGTACTGTTCAACATCACTGTAATTTATGCCAGTAACTATACGTGTTTCTTCATGTGCCTCTATGGATGTTCCCTTAGTCCACAGTTTTATTTGGTCGTCAACTATAGCTGAACTTTCATCTTGATCTTGTAGAGAAGTCAGTTTACCGTCATTTGAGGTTGCTGGATGATAACTTTGCTTTGCAAAATTTATAAAAAAAAAGTGACAGACCTATAATATATTCAAGTATTTGTTATATTAAAGGCAAATCATATTAGAATTATTCTTTTTAAATTAGCTGGGTTAGATTTAAGCAATGACTGTAGACCTAATTCTGCTGCTCCTTCCCAACACTGGTCAAGTATTCCTTTTTTTGATGTTATTAGAGAAAAATGAGCTATCAAAGCCTTTGCAAAGGATAATCTGGATGTTGAAGATAACCTTGATGTTATTCCCGACTCTTCCATTGCTGTTAACACTTCATCATCTGTATTTAACTGATCAACTGGTTCATTTTGGATCTGAAGAAAAATTTGATAAATATTTTATTCACATATTAAAGACATTTGTAAAATATATATTAAAGTAGCCAAAATTCAAAACTCATAAAATCTACCAGGTTTGAATATTTTTGTTAAAAGTTTATAAAGGAAAGTTGAGGGGATTTGAAATTTATATAGCCCTAACTTTGAATATAATAAGAAGGTTCAATATCTCAATAGAAAGATTGGGATTTTAGTAATATCTCACATTCCAAATTGAGGCAAGGAAACCTTTCTTTCAACTCTTACCATTGTATGTTATAGTCATGATCTGATGTTGAAAATGATTGTTTTTGGGAAAATAATCTGTTGTTTGCAATTTACCAAATAATTTAATTTTTCAAATCTTATTGTGTACACGTCAAGAGTAATAAAAATGACAGAAATGGCTCTTCTTTAAGCTTAATGACCTTTTCAGTAGCCATTTGTGTACAAACTTTTCAAACTTCAGTAGTATAACAAACTTCAGATATAATGAATAATTGCTCTCCATCTCCCTCCAAAATGATGCTATGAGTTTGAATTTACAAGAAGTACATGACTGGGCATGTCATTTTGAAAAAGCTGATATGAGCAATTTTAAATGTTAGTTTTAAATGGACAAAATTAACATAAAACTAACATAGATGATAAAAGCTCACTTCAGGTTTGAATTGCACATAAGAGCATTTTGTTAGATTTTTTTGTGCACATATAAACTACCAAACTGCACATGTGAGCAATCTGATTTGCATATGTTCCAGATCGTATGAGTATTTGGACCGTATTAGTACGTACGAGTACGGTCTGGACCGTATGCATACTTTTTCAAAATACTCATACGGTCGGACCGTACACGTACAGTCTGACTTATATTAAGAAGTTGGTCATGTTTATTAGATGTAAATGCACACAACAGATTAACATAACTTAACTCTCAAATAAATAAAAGAAAGACTTCAATTTCAAGTGAAATAAAAACTTAAAATCTGTTAATCTCTTCTTGTATTTAGTATGTGGATCTGTAATACATTAATTGGATTTTGATCACTGAAATTGAAGATATCAAAGTAAACATAATGTGGGAGAACAATTGTTTTAGAATATTTAGCAACTTTACAAAAAATGCAAATGCAGAGGGACATGCATGAACTGCAAACATGGTAATGTAAAACGTAACTTGTGTCCCCTTGGACGAGAGTACTTAAATAGGATTCAGATATACAATTTAACAAATATTTATTGCCAAATGTTTGTTTGTTCATTTTATCCATCTAATTGTAATCATAACAATAAGTAAAACTTGAAGATAAAGATTGTGATAAATGCTTGTTTAAATTTAACCCATATGATTCAATAACACGTATAGTCAGCTGGTATTGGACCATACGCGTATACTCAAATGGTCCGGACCATACATGTAAGGTCCAAATACTCATATAGTCTGGAACACATACAATTCTTACGTGCATCTCATGTGCTTCACATGTGAAACTCATGTGCTTTTGTTATCAATTTCTGTACAGGTTATAGGTAGGCCATTTTGTATTTATCCAAAGGGCCCCCAGGAAACTTGATGCAAAGCATTACTATTTACTGTTTCATTGCATTTAATAGAAAAAGACTTTGTTGCAAATAAACCAAGATTTTTATAGAAAATTCACAGCCTAATTTAGTTTAATACAGATACAGGAAAAAAGGCTGTGGATTTTCTATAAAATTTCCATGTTTAGTATTGAATCAACACAATGGTGCAAAAAAATTTAAATCACCTTCTGAACGAGTTTTTTCCCCCGTCATCCAGCGTGTCAATAGTTGGTGAATCTGCACCCATGTAGCCATAGGTAACCATAGCATGTGTCAGAATAGGGGAAAATGCTCCACCTTGTATTATTATTGTTGCAAGCATTTTCCCTAGAGTTTTATATGTTCCTTCTATGAAGGCCAACATATTGAATGACAGCTCCTGACCATTGCTGCCTATTTCTGAAAAAAAAACAACATAGAATTTGTTGCTTTAAATCATTAATTTACATGCATTCACAAGACCATAGCAAAAAAAGTAATTATTTTGTATTTCATTATTTAAATGCATAAAGAATATATTAAGAAATTGTGCTCGAACAACACACTAATTTTGGACCCAAAATTCCCAAAAGTTGTGCCAAATACGGACAAGGTTATCTATTCCTGAGGTAAGAAAATCCTTATTTTTTTCGAAAAATGCAAAGTTTTGTAAACAAAAAATTTATAAAAATGACCATATAATTGATATTCATGTCAACACCGAACATAAACTATACTATCTATCTTTTATGTATTTTATTTTTAGCATAAATGTAGACATTGCATTACATGTATTTTAAAAGACAATAAGTATTCTTGTACAGGGTTTTCATACTTTAACTTACTCTATTGGTAATATAGAGATACCAGCTATGGATATGAACCAACTAGGCTTACATTTCAAAATATAATGTTGAAAAATGAAAAAAAGGTAATATTAAAAGCTTTACTATAGTATGAACGAAGATACAACATATGTTGATGTTAAGAGTATTCAAACTACCTCTTTGTCTGGGCAACAATTAATTATTGCTTTTTCCCTAAATCTTCATTTACATTCATCATTACATTTTTATCAGTAGATTCAACATGTTCAAACATGTTTGTAGTAGTAAGCATGATGTTGTACGTGTAAGTGCTTAATAGCATCATGAATGATTGGTTGATGCAAATTAAAGTTAGAGAAGGGAAACAACAGGTTGTCAATTTTTTCCATTAAGAAATGTTTTTTAAAAACATATCAAGTGTTTTGTTCATATTTTTGTATATTAATTCGGGCTTTAGTTTTCTTTTTTGAATTGTGATTTCAGGGCCTTTTATGGCTGACTAATGAGTATAGGTATTGCTCATTATAGAAGGCCATACAGAGACCTATAGCTGTTAATTTCTGTGTCATTTGTCTTGTAGAGTCTCATTGGCTATCATTCCCAATCTTTTGTATAATAAATAAACACTTGCTTCAACATCCAACACATGTCCTGGTACCACATATACATTTTATTTGGTTGTATTTTTTGGTGGATCATTTTCATTTTTTTCACAAGATAAACACAAATAGTATTTTCTGTTCAGAAATTCGCTATATATTAAACCAAATTAAATTAAAAAAATTATTTTATGTGTGCACATTAAGAAAAAAAAGAAAAAAAACACCTAAAGGTAAAACATTTACCAAATAAACAAACATAATTTAGACAAAACGTCTTTGCAGAACGTGCATGATCTTAAAGCTGATTGACCTGTTAAGTGCAGTAATTTTGCAAATGCTGGAATATCACACAGATATTGAAGGAGCGCTATATTAACTGTCACTGGATCATTTTTGTGGAAATCATATAGCTGACATCCCATATTGGACAGCAACTCATCAACCAATATTGTTATATATGGATCCAAAGACAGGCTTTTTTCGGCCATTCCCTGGGATAATGCCGACCAACATCATTGGTCCTAGAATGTAGCGAATCTTCTGAGGCAATGATATCCAAGTCAAGATGATAGCAGCATTGTTTGTTAGGATTTACACCATCAGTAAATAGTGCAAGTGGTATACAGTGCTCAACATCAGTGCCTTTAAATGTACCGTTATTTAATTCTGCTTGAAATATTTGTCCATCATTATAGTCACAGTTTCCCATTTGTGTCAAATTTCTTTGCATACAGTATTTTTGCTATTTTTTTTGTTTTGAACCAACAAGTAAGTCTTTGAACAACTGGCATATAGCTGAATGTCTTCTTACAACGATTGCTGTCTTTATATAGAAGTGATTCATTACAAATGCTGCACTCACGAATACTGTCATTCATTGAATATATTTTACAGTCATTCACACAACATTTGTACTGTTTTATAGGAATTTAACTTGGTTTGATCATTTTAACTGCTTCCTTGTATGAGGCTGGTGAATAATAAGGTTGAGGCATGATGCGCTTCTCGTGCTGTAAGCATTCAGTTAAAGCTGCTTTGGGCATTCCACTGTTGATGAAAATATAAGAAAATGCTCTGATATAGCTTCAATCAATGTTCTAGAAGATCCTTCATATAATGGTTTCAGAAGACCATTATTTTCTTGCTGTGTCTGTACTGTTTCATTGTAACTGTCAGTTGAAACATTGTCCAATTGTGATATGAGTTCAGATGACTAGCATGGGTCTGTACGCAATGTACTTTAAAAGTTTTTCTTGGAACAGACTTTTCATTACAGATTGTACACATGCACTTTTGTTTGCTGCTTGATGCCATGTTGTATAATAATACTGTCGACCTATCTGTACCACATAGGTCGGTTTCCCTGAAATAAATAGATATACATATATTATTTCATGTCTTAACCTATGGGTTCCGGGTCATGTTGGAATCCTTGGAAACACAGCTGTAGACCTTGAGGCAAAGAATGCCCTGGGTGATTCTCTATCTAACTGTGATATACCATATACTGATTTTAAATCTAATATTAGAGAATATGTTTTTAATATATTGAGAAATAAATGGAGTAAAAAAGATGATAATAAATTGCATGAAATTAAACCGAATTTAGGCAAACCTTTTAATAATATTATGTGCAGAAAAGATCAGTGTGTTATTACTAGATGTCGTATTGGTCATACTAGAATAACACACGAGTATCTTTTAAAAAATGAAGATGAACCACAATGTGTTCCTTGCAACTGCAAGTATACTATTAAACATGTTTTAATTAATTGTAATGACTTTGCTGATATTCGTAAGAAGCATTTCAATGTCAATAATATGTATGATTTATTTAATAATGTTCCATTTACAAATATTGTTGCTTTTTTAAAAGAAATTGGAATTTATTAAAGAATATAAAAATGTTATTATATTTAAATCGATTTTAATTTTTATCACGTTATTTTACTGTTGATTTTTATTTGTATATACTCAATTTGCTTTAGTCAAGAATTTTAGTATATTGAAGGACTTTTTGTCTTATTTTAAAAATATGCTTTAAATTGTAAAAATATTCGAATTAGCTCTCGCCGCGATATAGCCTTTTTGTGCTAATGCGGCGTAAAGCAACCAACAATTAATCAATCAATCATGTCTTAACCAAGAATGTGTCCATAATACATCGATGCCTCCAATTTTCTATGTAAGATCAGATGTTTCACCTCACGATCCCACCGATGCCACCAAAATGTAACCGGAGGGGTTTTTACGTTGTGTATTTTCTGTGTCAACTTTAATTTTTTTTACCCCAGACCGTGTAAAGAGTAGGTATAGCCTAGGAATCCTGAGTCTCTGATCCTTCATATTTGGCTTTGCAAAACTTAACACTAGCAAGTTTTCATAGTTTATTAGCAAATTACACAATTCAACAATCAATCAATCAATCTAGCAATATTACTTTTGGTGACTGGTTTGTACGGTTTAACAGAAGAAATAAACACTTTTTTGTTCTTTGTTCCGAAAAGTTTTTGGTTTTCGTACATACTCCTCACAAGGTCATGTCTATCTATCATGTTGTGTTAGTATTTGTAGTGAAGTCCTCTTCATAGATCATTTTTAATCGTGAATTGAGACATTTTTCAGATACTACAAGGCCTCAAGAGATATCGATGGTGGGTTCATTCAAACATTAAAGCTTTAAAAGAAGGAAAAGAATACATCTTGCCCAATGGTACAGACCCTACAAAAACGCGAGGCCAAAGTGATACCGGTATTGGCTCAACTTATCGTCGTTGAAAACTTCATCTGTCGACTTAAAACCTTCTGTTCTCTCTTCTTATTGAATCAATGAAATAAGGACAACAGTTGATGAATACTATAAGGGTTCTTTGGCTCTGAAAAGAAACTCATCATAGATACCAGGACTAAATTTTGTATATACGCCAGACGCGCATTTCATCTACAAAAGACTCATCAGTGACGCTTTCATCTAAAAAAAAAGTAAATAAGGCCAAATAAAGTACGAAGTTAAAGAGCATTGAGGACCAAAATTCCTACAAGTTTTACCAAATCCAGCTAAGGTAATCTATGTTGTTGAGGTCGAAAAACCATATAAATTTTGTAAACAGTTGATAGCTTCTAAAGATAACTCTGTTTCTTTCTTATGTGTTTTAACCAAGGGACTGATACCTCCTTGTTCTGCGAGATATATTGTGACCTGTAGATGTCCATTCTGAGCAGCTAGATGTAAAGCTGTTTCTCTAAGGTTCTGTCATAAAATAATAAAAAAACATGTAAATGTAAATATTATTTACAATGAGACGATCATTATAATTCCCATATAACTGAAGTTACTTGTTCAATTGTTCTAACGTGAAACTTCTAGGTTTGTTAGACTACTATCTTCTACAATATTAAGTTCATCAAGAAGTGTGGATTCTTGCAGATGTAGGGCTTTTGCTGTCTGGGATTAATCTGTTTTTCTTTTCTCGTTTTCTGTTTTCTAAATTACTTGTTTTTTTTATTATTATGAGGCTGACTTCATGCAGGAACTTCTTAGGAAGAAAGATAAGTTAGCAATATCCTTTAACTCTACTTTCCGCTATATAGATGACGTTCTTTCACTGAACAATTCAAAATTTGGTGACTATGTGGATCGCATCTATCCCATCGAATTGGAGATAAAGGATACTACAGATACAGTTAAGTCGGCTTCATATCTTGACTTACATCTAGAAATTGACAATGAGGGTCGGTTGAAGACAAAACTTTACGACAAAAGAGATGATTTCAGCTTTCCAATTGTGAACTTTCCATTTCTAAGTAGCAACATTCCAGCAGCACCTGCATACGGGGTATATATCTCCCAATTGATACGATATTCCCGTGCTTGCATTTCCTATCATGATTTTCTTGATAGAGGGTTACTGCTCACAAGGAAGCTATAAAACCAAGAGTTCCAAATGGTGAAGTTGAAATCATCCCTTCGTAAATTTTACGAACGCCATCACTAGTTGGTTGACCGTTATGGAATAACCGTTTCACAAATGATATTGGATATGTTCCTTACGTCGTAACTACAATCCCCTTCCCTTTCATGAATTTGACCTACCGAATTTGACTTTTTACCGGATTTTTAATCACATAAGCAACACGACGGGTGCCGCTTGTGGAGCAAGATCTGCTTACCCTTCCGGAGCACCTGAGATCACCCCTAGTTTCTGGTGGGGTTCGTATTGTTTATTCTTTAGTTTTCTATGTTGTGTCATGTGTACTATTGTTTTTCTGTTTGTCTTTTTCATTTTTAGCCATGGCGTTGTCAGTTTGTTTTAGATTTACGAGTTTGACTGTCCCTTTGGTATCTTTGGTCCCTCTTTTACGTTTCTTTGAAGATTCTGATGTTTTTAAGGAATGTCCTAGTCGAAACGAAGAAGCTCAGTCTAGATGGGTCTTAATTAACAAATCTACCTTCAAGTTTAAAACTAAAAGATAGCATATAAACACGTCTTCATTCTAATGTCTACTATCAATAGACTGTTGGTATGAACCTTTATTTCAATTTTAAATATATGTACTTCACACATTATATCTCTATTTTTTTTTTTTTTTTTTTTTTTTTTTTTTTATATAAAATATTCTTTATCACTATACTATATTTTCTATATTTATTTTATTTCTTGAAGAATAAAACCCTTTACAACTTTACATGATCATGATGATATATATTTATTCGAAAAGAAACAATAATTTTTAACAGACATAAATTCATATTACATTAATAAGATAAAAATTCTTTTCCAAGTTGAAATGTTTTACTAGGTGAGATAATACTTGAAAACCATCATTTTGCTTTTTTTAAAATATACATGTTTTGAGCTTGTAACTAAATAGAAAACTCAACTAGCATAGTTAGAAGGATAGCTTCAGAAACATATGTATGTGTGTGCTCAGATAGAATGTAATACTACTATCCGTAAAATAATTCATTATTTTATCACTTGTATGATTTTTTAATATTATTAGAATTTACTATTTTGCTTTTTGTCTAAACAATAGTACTTGGGACAGGGGAGATAATTAGTGTTGATTGTCTCCCCTACACATGGACAAAAACTCACTTAAGTAAATTTCATTATTATATTTAGAACAGGAAAAGTATAACTTGAAGAATAATAACTTGCTCATGCACCTAAAAGAGAAGCATATAAGGACTCGAGTATATAAATAGTGTGGTGCACAGTGTATATAACCAAAAGAAATTTTGAAAAACATAGCAAATAATATTTATTTTTACAATATACAATGTGTTTGTTGTGCAAACATTAAAGGTAGTGAAATAGGCATAATGATG
Source organism: Mytilus galloprovincialis (assembly GCF_965363235.1). Lineage (NCBI taxonomy): Eukaryota > Metazoa > Mollusca > Bivalvia > Mytilida > Mytilidae > Mytilus > Mytilus galloprovincialis. The sequence continues at coordinate 34,017,187 of NC_134848.1, forward strand.
ACATCTATTAATTTATAATATATTTCTATATTTAAGTATCATATTACTTGGAAATATTGTAAACAGCATTTATAAGAAAAGTATTACTGTATTTATATAATATAAGTTGATTGGCATATGATATCTATACCTTTTGTATTTCGATATTTCCTGGGCTATTTTCTATATCACTAATTTGATTTTAAACATTATACACAGATGATGACAGAAAAATGCAACATAACAATAAAAAAAAAAAGACAATATACATGTATCAAAATAACATTTCTCTGTGGCTAAGGGAAGCAACTCATATTGATATGTTACATACACTTTCATATGAAAAACATCCCCTTTTTATCCTTTCATTTATGATATATTCAGAAATTGATTTGATATTGATATTCGAAACAATTTGTGCAAACAGCAGCTAGTACTGAACACATACAGAAAAATTTTATGCATACTTTAATTGAAATCCCATCTAAATTATTTTTGCTCTTGATTTTAAGGGAAGCAATTCCAGCTTAAAATGTTTTCAAATTATACATATTTATATTACAGATCTGTTTTAAATGAGAATTCACAATTAACATATTAAAACCACCACTTATGCAATGATGTAAAAGAACAAACACAAAAAAAAAGAGAGAAATATTTTTATAAAAACTTAAAACAACCTCAGATCTCAGAATGAATAATCGAGTTAATATATATTCTTTGTATGTTTATAATCTTGTATGAATATTGTTAGTGCTTCATAAGCCTCTAAAGGCTGGCTGATATGGTATACTATTGCTAATGTATTGAAATGTAATTGTAATTTCATGTATATTGTATCAGGTTGCACTTTAAATAAAATAAAATCTCTAATCTAATCTATATACCATGTAAATATGTGCATGACATTAGAATGAAGACGTGTTTATATGCTATCTTTTAGTTTTAAACTTGAAGGTAGATTTGTTAATTAAGACCCATCTAGACTGAGCTTCTTCGTTTCGACTAGGACATTCCTTAAAAACATCAGAATCTTCAAAGAAACGTAAAAGAGGGACCAAAGATACCAAAGGGACAGTCAAACTCGTAAATCTAAAACAAACTGACAACGCCATGGCTAAAAATGAAAAAGACAAACAGAAAAACAATAGTACACATGACACAACATAGAAAACTAAAGAATAAACAATACGAACCCCACCAGAAACTAGGGGTGATCTCAGGTGCTCCGGAAGGGTAAGCAGATCTTGCTCCACAAGCGGCACCCGTCGTGTTGCTTATGTGATTAAAAATCCGGTAAAAAGTCAAATTCGGTAGGTCAAATTCATGAAAGGGAAGGGGATTGTAGTTACGACGTAAGGAACATATCCAATATCATTTGTGAAACGGTTATTCCATAACGGTCAACCAACTAGTGATGGCGTTCGTAAAATTTACGAAGGGATGATTTCAACTTCACCATTTGGAACTCTTGGTTTTATAGCTTCCTTGTGAGCAGTAACCCTCTATCAAGAAAATCATGATAGGAAATGCAAGCACGGGAATATCGTATCAATTGGGAGATATATACCCCGTATGCAGGTGCTGCTGGAATGTTGCTACTTAGAAATGGAAAGTTCACAATTGGAAAGCTGAAATCATCTCTTTTGTCGTAAAGTTTTGTCTTCAACCGACCCTCATTGTCAATTTCTAGATGTAAGTCAAGATATGAAGCCGACTTAACTGTATCTGTAGTATCCTTTATCTCCAATTCGATGGGATAGATGCGATCCACATAGTCACCAAATTTTGAATTGTTCAGTGAAAGAACGTCATCTATATAGCGGAAAGTAGAGTTAAAGGATATTGCTAACTTATCTTTCTTCCTAAGAAGTTCCTGCATGAAGTCAGCCTCATAATAATAAAAAAAACAAGTAATTTAGAAAACAGAAAACGAGAAAAGAAAAACAGATTAATCCCAGACAGCAAAAGCCCTACATCTGCAAGAATCCACACTTCTTGATGAACTTAATATTGTAGAAGATAGTAGTCTAACAAACCTAGAAGTTTCACGTTAGAACAATTGAACAAGTAACTTCAGTTATATGGGAATTATAATGATCGTCTCATTGTAAATAATATTTACATTTACATGTTTTTTTATTATTTTATGACAGAACCTTAGAGAAACAGCTTTACATCTAGCTGCTCAGAATGGACATCTACAGGTCACAATATATCTCGCAGAACAAGGAGGTATCAGTCCCTTGGTTAAAACACATAAGAAAGAAACAGAGTTATCTTTAGAAGCTATCAACTGTTTACAAAATTTATATGGTTTTTCGACCTCAACAACATAGATTACCTTAGCTGGATTTGGTAAAACTTGTAGGAATTTTGGTCCTCAATGCTCTTTAACTTCGTACTTTATTTGGCCTTATTTACTTTTTTTTTAGATGAAAGCGTCACTGATGAGTCTTTTGTAGATGAAATGCGCGTCTGGCGTATATACAAAATTTAGTCCTGGTATCTATGATGAGTTTCTTTTCAGAGCCAAAGAACCCTTATAGTATTCATCAACTGTTGTCCTTATTTCATTGATTCAATAAGAAGAGAGAACAGAAGGTTTTAAGTCGACAGATGAAGTTTTCAACGACGATAAGTTGAGCCAATACCGGTATCACTTTGGCCTCGCGTTTTTGTAGGGTCTGTACCATTGGGCAAGATGTATTCTTTTCCTTCTTTTAAAGCTTTAATGTTTGAATGAACCCACCATCGATATCTCTTGAGGCCTTGTAGTATCTGAAAAATGTCTCAATTCACGATTAAAAATGATCTATGAAGAGGACTTCACTACAAATACTAACACAACATGATAGATAGACATGACCTTGTGAGGAGTATGTACGAAAACCAAAAACTTTTCGGAACAAAGAACAAAAAAGTGTTTATTTCTTCTGTTAAACCGTACAAACCAGTCACCAAAAGTAATATTGCTAGATTGATTGATTGATTGTTGAATTGTGTAATTTGCTAATAAACTATGAAAACTTGCTAGTGTTAAGTTTTGCAAAGCCAAATATGAAGGATCAGAGACTCAGGATTCCTAGGCTATACCTACTCTTTACACGGTCTGGGGTAAAAAAAATTAAAGTTGACACAGAAAATACACAACGTAAAAACCCCTCCGGTTACATTTTGGTGGCATCGGTGGGATCGTGAGGTGAAACATCTGATCTTACATAGAAAATTGGAGGCATCGATGTATTATGGACACATTCTTGGTTAAGACATGATTGATTGATTAATTGTTGGTTGCTTTACGCCGCATTAGCACAAAAAGGCTATATCGCGGCGAGAGCTAATTCGAATATTTTTACAATTTAAAGCATATTTTTAAAATAAGACAAAAAGTCCTTCAATATACTAAAATTCTTGACTAAAGCAAATTGAGTATATACAAATAAAAATCAACAGTAAAATAACGTGATAAAAATTAAAATCGATTTAAATATAATAACATTTTTATATTCTTTAATAAATTCCAATTTCTTTTAAAAAAGCAACAATATTTGTAAATGGAACATTATTAAATAAATCATACATATTATTGACATTGAAATGCTTCTTACGAATATCAGCAAAGTCATTACAATTAATTAAAACATGTTTAATAGTATACTTGCAGTTGCAAGGAACACATTGTGGTTCATCTTCATTTTTTAAAAGATACTCGTGTGTTATTCTAGTATGACCAATACGACATCTAGTAATAACACACTGATCTTTTCTGCACATAATATTATTAAAAGGTTTGCCTAAATTCGGTTTAATTTCATGCAATTTATTATCATCTTTTTTACTCCATTTATTTCTCAATATATTAAAAACATATTCTCTAATATTAGATTTAAAATCAGTATATGGTATATCACAGTTAGATAGAGAATCACCCAGGGCATTCTTTGCCTCAAGGTCTACAGCTGTGTTTCCAAGGATTCCAACATGACCCGGAACCCATAGGTTAAGACATGAAATAATATATGTATATCTATTTATTTCAGGGAAACCGACCTATGTGGTACAGATAGGTCGACAGTATTATTATACAACATGGCATCAAGCAGCAAACAAAAGTGCATGTGTACAATCTGTAATGAAAAGTCTGTTCCAAGAAAAACTTTTAAAGTACATTGCGTACAGACCCATGCTAGTCATCTGAACTCATATCACAATTGGACAATGTTTCAACTGACAGTTACAATGAAACAGTACAGACACAGCAAGAAAATAATGGTCTTCTGAAACCATTATATGAAGGATCTTCTAGAACATTGATTGAAGCTATATCAGAGCATTTTCTTATATTTTCATCAACAGTGGAATGCCCAAAGCAGCTTTAACTGAATGCTTACAGCACGAGAAGCGCATCATGCCTCAACCTTATTATTCACCAGCCTCATACAAGGAAGCAGTTAAAATGATCAAACCAAGTTAAATTCCTATAAAACAGTACAAATGTTGTGTGAATGACTGTAAAATATATTCAATGAATGACAGTATTCGTGAGTGCAGCATTTGTAATGAATCACTTCTATATAAAGACAGCAATCGTTGTAAGAAGACATTCAGCTATATGCCAGTTGTTCAAAGACTTACTTGTTGGTTCAAAACAAAAAAAATAGCAAAAATACTGTATGCAAAGAAATTTGACACAAATGGGAAACTGTGACTATAATGATGGACAAATATTTCAAGCAGAATTAAATAACGGTACATTTAAAGACACTGATGTTGAGCACTGTATACCACTTGCACTATTTACTGATGGTGTAAATCCTAACAAACAATGCTGCTATCATCTTGACTTGGATATCATTGCCTCAGAAGATTCGCTACATTCTAGGACCAATGATGTTGGTCGGCATTATCCCAGGGAATGGCCGAAAAAAGCCTGTCTTTGGATCCATATATAACAATATTGGTTGATGAGTTGCTGTCCAATATGGGATGTCAGCTATATGATTTCCACAAAAATGATCCAGTGACAGTTAATATAGCGCTCCTTCAATATCTGTGTGATATTCCAGCATTTGCAAAATTACTGCACTTAACAGGTCAATCAGCTTTAAGATCATGCACGTTCTGCAAAGACGTTTTGTCTAAATTATGTTTGTTTATTTGGTAAATGTTTTACCTTTAGGTGTTTTTTTTCTTTTTTTTCTTAATGTGCACACATAAAATAATTTTTTTAATTTAATTTGGTTTAATATATAGCGAATTTCTGAACAGAAAATACTATTTGTGTTTATCTTGTGAAAAAAATGAAAATGATCCACCAAAAAATACAACCAAATAAAATGTATATGTGGTACCAGGACATGTGTTGGATGTTGAAGCAAGTGTTTATTTATTATACAAAAGATTGGGAATGATAGCCAATGAGACTCTACAAGACAAATGACACAGAAATTAACAGCTATAGGTCTCTGTATGGCCTTCTATAATGAGCAATACCTATACTCATTAGTCAGCCATAAAAGGCCCTGAAATCACAATTCAAAAAAGAAAACTAAAGCCCGAATTAATATACAAAAATATGAACAAAACACTTGATATGTTTTTAAAAAACATTTCTTAATGGAAAAAATTGACAACCTGTTGTTTCCCTTCTCTAACTTTAATTTGCATCAACCAATCATTCATGATGCTATTAAGCACTTACACGTACAACATCATGCTTACTACTACAAACATGTTTGAACATGTTGAATCTACTGATAAAAATGTAATGATGAATGTAAATGAAGATTTAGGGAAAAAGCAATAATTAATTGTTGCCCAGACAAAGAGGTAGTTTGAATACTCTTAACATCAACATATGTTGTATCTTCGTTCATACTATAGTAAAGCTTTTAATATTACCTTTTTTTCATTTTTCAACATTATATTTTGAAATGTAAGCCTAGTTGGTTCATATCCATAGCTGGTATCTCTATATTACCAATAGAGTAAGTTAAAGTATGAAAACCCTGTACAAGAATACTTATTGTCTTTTAAAATGCATGTAATGCAATGTCTACATTTATGCTAAAAATAAAATACATAAAAGATAGATAGTATAGTTTATGTTCGGTGTTGACATGAATATCAATTATATGGTCATTTTTATAAATTTTTTGTTTACAAAACTTTGCATTTTTCGAAAAAAATAAGGATTTTCTTACCTCAGGAATAGATAACCTTGTCCGTATTTGGCACAACTTTTGGGAATTTTGGGTCCAAAATTAGTGTGTTGTTCGAGCACAATTTCTTAATATATTCTTTATGCATTTAAATAATGAAATACAAAATAATTACTTTTTTTGCTATGGTCTTGTGAATGCATGTAAATTAATGATTTAAAGCAACAAATTCTATGTTGTTTTTTTTTCAGAAATAGGCAGCAATGGTCAGGAGCTGTCATTCAATATGTTGGCCTTCATAGAAGGAACATATAAAACTCTAGGGAAAATGCTTGCAACAATAATAATACAAGGTGGAGCATTTTCCCCTATTCTGACACATGCTATGGTTACCTATGGCTACATGGGTGCAGATTCACCAACTATTGACACGCTGGATGACGGGGGAAAAAACTCGTTCAGAAGGTGATTTAAATTTTTTTGCACCATTGTGTTGATTCAATACTAAACATGGAAATTTTATAGAAAATCCACAGCCTTTTTTCCTGTATCTGTATTAAACTAAATTAGGCTGTGAATTTTCTATAAAAATCTTGGTTTATTTGCAACAAAGTCTTTTTCTATTAAATGCAATGAAACAGTAAATAGTAATGCTTTGCATCAAGTTTCCTGGGGGCCCTTTGGATAAATACAAAATGGCCTACCTATAACCTGTACAGAAATTGATAACAAAAGCACATGAGTTTCACATGTGAAGCACATGAGATGCACGTAAGAATTGTATGTGTTCCAGACTATATGAGTATTTGGACCTTACATGTATGGTCCGGACCATTTGAGTATACGCGTATGGTCCAATACCAGCTGACTATACGTGTTATTGAATCATATGGGTTAAATTTAAACAAGCATTTATCACAATCTTTATCTTCAAGTTTTACTTATTGTTATGATTACAATTAGATGGATAAAATGAACAAACAAACATTTGGCAATAAATATTTGTTAAATTGTATATCTGAATCCTATTTAAGTACTCTCGTCCAAGGGGACACAAGTTACGTTTTACATTACCATGTTTGCAGTTCATGCATGTCCCTCTGCATTTGCATTTTTTGTAAAGTTGCTAAATATTCTAAAACAATTGTTCTCCCACATTATGTTTACTTTGATATCTTCAATTTCAGTGATCAAAATCCAATTAATGTATTACAGATCCACATACTAAATACAAGAAGAGATTAACAGATTTTAAGTTTTTATTTCACTTGAAATTGAAGTCTTTCTTTTATTTATTTGAGAGTTAAGTTATGTTAATCTGTTGTGTGCATTTACATCTAATAAACATGACCAACTTCTTAATATAAGTCAGACTGTACGTGTACGGTCCGACCGTATGAGTATTTTGAAAAAGTATGCATACGGTCCAGACCGTACTCGTACGTACTAATACGGTCCAAATACTCATACGATCTGGAACATATGCAAATCAGATTGCTCACATGTGCAGTTTGGTAGTTTATATGTGCACAAAAAAATCTAACAAAATGCTCTTATGTGCAATTCAAACCTGAAGTGAGCTTTTATCATCTATGTTAGTTTTATGTTAATTTTGTCCATTTAAAACTAACATTTAAAATTGCTCATATCAGCTTTTTCAAAATGACATGCCCAGTCATGTACTTCTTGTAAATTCAAACTCATAGCATCATTTTGGAGGGAGATGGAGAGCAATTATTCATTATATCTGAAGTTTGTTATACTACTGAAGTTTGAAAAGTTTGTACACAAATGGCTACTGAAAAGGTCATTAAGCTTAAAGAAGAGCCATTTCTGTCATTTTTATTACTCTTGACGTGTACACAATAAGATTTGAAAAATTAAATTATTTGGTAAATTGCAAACAACAGATTATTTTCCCAAAAACAATCATTTTCAACATCAGATCATGACTATAACATACAATGGTAAGAGTTGAAAGAAAGGTTTCCTTGCCTCAATTTGGAATGTGAGATATTACTAAAATCCCAATCTTTCTATTGAGATATTGAACCTTCTTATTATATTCAAAGTTAGGGCTATATAAATTTCAAATCCCCTCAACTTTCCTTTATAAACTTTTAACAAAAATATTCAAACCTGGTAGATTTTATGAGTTTTGAATTTTGGCTACTTTAATATATATTTTACAAATGTCTTTAATATGTGAATAAAATATTTATCAAATTTTTCTTCAGATCCAAAATGAACCAGTTGATCAGTTAAATACAGATGATGAAGTGTTAACAGCAATGGAAGAGTCGGGAATAACATCAAGGTTATCTTCAACATCCAGATTATCCTTTGCAAAGGCTTTGATAGCTCATTTTTCTCTAATAACATCAAAAAAAGGAATACTTGACCAGTGTTGGGAAGGAGCAGCAGAATTAGGTCTACAGTCATTGCTTAAATCTAACCCAGCTAATTTAAAAAGAATAATTCTAATATGATTTGCCTTTAATATAACAAATACTTGAATATATTATAGGTCTGTCACTTTTTTTTTATAAATTTTGCAAAGCAAAGTTATCATCCAGCAACCTCAAATGACGGTAAACTGACTTCTCTACAAGATCAAGATGAAAGTTCAGCTATAGTTGACGACCAAATAAAACTGTGGACTAAGGGAACATCCATAGAGGCACATGAAGAAACACGTATAGTTACTGGCATAAATTACAGTGATGTTGAACAGTACATTATCCAAGATGTCTGTACTTTATTGTCTCGAATAAGTGAAAAGGCTGATCGTTTGTTTGGTAACAACACAACCAATCTTGCAGAATCTTGGATGCACATACGGTGTAAGTTTGACGGAGGAAAGTTGTATAGTGAGGTGCTTTGGTTGAAGATTGCGAATGAACTTTGGACCAGAGTGATCTCCTAATGTATGGCAAAAACCAACAGCTACCCAACCCGGATTTTTTTTACACGACATATTAAGCGTAGTGATATAAGGCTAGCCAACAGCACTAGATATACGGCTAAATATGATACACACCAAAAGCGTAATCTTCAGCCCAATGAAACACTGATAATAATGGAGTGGGTTATGAAGTTTATTCCTTTTCTTCATAGAAAAAAAAATGACATAATTCTTTGGCAAAAATGGAATCTCGTGGCACTTCACTTTTGCAGTCTTAAAAGAACTTGACGAATTAAAACTACATTGCTACATCCACATCTTAGACGATGGAAAACAGGGTTGGTACTCTGTAGCATGCATTTTGAATAATAATTTGGATGAAGACAACATTTCCCCACATAAAAGCCTTTATCAAAAGTGACAATGCAGGGTGTTATCACAATGGACATTTACTTGCTTATATACAATCAAGAAATCAGATTCCAAAAGAACCAAGTATTAAGAGTATGCAGTATAACTTCAGCGAGGCACAATCAGGCAATGACTTATGTTGTACAATGTAGGCATGGGGAAGGTCCTGACAAATGCAGACCTGAATATTGCAGAACTTAATGAGCTTAAAACATTTTCGGGTACATATTTCTTATACATAAATTTTTGGCAATACCACATTGATGATGTTGCTTCTGTTGGTAATGGACCAATGGTTGGAGGGTGGACACATTGGTTTAAATAAATTAGTCAATTTGCATTCTCACATTGGTTCTACAATTACCTTACCTATATCTGCAATTCTTCTTAATCACTGAATGGTTTTCAAAGAACAATTCTAGAGCTCATTATGTACAAAGTAAGGATAATGACAGTTGGTATCCATTCGTTTGATGTGTTTGGACTTTTGATTTTTGCCTTTTGATTTAGGACTTTCTTTTTTGAAATTTCCTCAGAGTTCATTATTTTTGTGTTTTTAATTTTTACGATTCAGAGGCAGACTTTGATTCTCACTGGGTTCAGTGTAATAGGAAGGGTTGCAATTAGAGGGTACATTGTAATAAACTCATAGATATCAGGACTAAATTTTGTATATACGTCAGTCGCGCGTTCCTAAAAAGATTGTGATGTTTGAACTTTTTTTATTACAATATTGCCTGATGATCTCGTACGTGATAATTTCGCAGTTAAGGAAATTCCAGCGGCTGGTATTACACATCCGAAAGACGCCCAACATTTATGCATTGATAGAATAATTGAATGCATGGTTGCACAAATCAGTATAAATGCTGCAGTTCTTTCCTGGATCTGTCCATCATTTCTGAAAATGTTCCTGCTTCTAGAAGTTATTTTGGTCCTCATCATGGGAAACATAGATGTCACGGAGAAGGCGCAGTCATTAAACCAACTACTTCAAAAGCAGTGAAGTCGTTGGAATTAGTAATCACAATTGCATAAGATATGAAGGAGTACTGTGACAAACGCTTTGGAGAAAATAAAGATATACACGAGTGCTAAAACCATTCTAGACGGTCATCCTGGGTGCGGGATTTCTCGCTACATTGAAGACCTGGTGTTGTTTTTTTCTATTGTCGGGTTGTTGTCTGATTTTGTGCTGACATGAATTGTCATTGATATGGTTATAATTATATTGATTGATTGTTGGTTGCTTAACGTCCAGTGGCAAATATTTCATGCATATTCAGGACGAGAACAAGTTCACAATAAATACAATAGATAGGTTGATACAATAGAGGCCATCTGGGATGTTGGTCGGGTAAATTTAGACTGCCATTGGAAAATGAGGGTATATTGGATAGGGACAGACATTTTGCCTCGCAACAGGCCACCTACGGACCCCTCAAAGAGTTGTTGCAAGGGTTCTTATCGTGCAAAGAGCATGGCACTCTCTTTACACGAGGCATCGGATTTAACGTCTCCCTTCTGACCGGACGTAACTGCGAACTTGATACATCCCGCACAGCCAAACGGACGCCCCACTTCGGCAAGCGTTTTACTGCCGGTCGGGAGAAGACCAAGTGACCATATTTCTATACCACAGTCACCCTTGGGGATTGGTTATAAATTTACTATCTACATTTGTTTGTGATTTTTTTGAAATATTAAGGCTTTTCTACCTCAGGCATATATTACCTTAGCTTTATGTGGCGAAACTTTTTGGAATTTTGGCCTCAATGATCTTCAACATGTGGTTGCAATGACAATATTAAAGGCGTAGAAAATTTGTCAAGTTCTGCCTGCAATGATGTTAATGTAATGAGTTTATTTAATACTACCTTACGACAACAACGTAGTCATGGGCAAAAACATTACCATCGGCCTAATGTGAAAAAGTCTTCCAAATCTAGATCACCATCTTGGAGCTTTGATGACTTCTTTCACATATTTATTCATCATCCACTAGGGTTACATTACATAAGAACTATTCTCTTTTCACTGCCAGTTAATTTTCTAAAACGTTTGAGACATTATGCACTTGACAAAGGGGGCACCAACGACATTTTCTGCAATATACAGACTAGTCAGTATTATTTGTGATGTAGCTCTTTTCCGTCTTTTCAAACCAGTAAGATCGGAACCTTTACATGAGGAAAAGAGGAGATTCCTTCCTGTTGATTTTGCCAATAGAGGAATCGATGCAATCAATATCTGCAACGTTCTACATCACAAAGAGGTAACAACTATTCTAGTTTAATGGTAAATGCCACATACAGCAGTCACACAGGCATCAGTCCATACAGGTATATCATCATTCTAAAAAATAATATTTATAATGTTTAATTTACATTTCAACCAAGAAAACAACTTTAAACTATACATTAGATTTTATTTTCCTACATCTTAAAATCAAATTTGATAAAAAAAAATCTTATTTATTAAATATTTTAACTCTAAGCAAAGAAATATTACAGACAAATACAACAATTCAACACCTACATTTGTACTTTTTATGTATTTTAAAGTATACATATTTTTTATTCCATTCAGAAAGCAAGTCTTGGGAAAAATCCACCTTAGCTTTTCCAACCGACCCGGAACCTCGTTGTATCTGGGCCATGTGATGAATATACTATCATCCTCTTCTGCCATGTAATTAGGTACGAACTTGCATAGGTTTATGATTGATTGATTGATTGTTGGTTGCTTAACGTCCAGTGGCAATTATTTCATGCATATTCAGGACGAGAACAAGTTCACAATAAATACAATAGGTAGGTAGATACGATAGAGGCCATCTGGGATGATGGTCGGGGAGAATTTGACTGCCACTGGAAAATGAGGGTATCTTGGATAGGGACAGAAATTTTGCCTTGCAACAGGCCACCTACGGACCCCTCAAAAGAGTTGTTGCAAGGGTTCTTAACGTGCAAAGAGCGCGGCACTCTCTTTACACGAGGCATCGGATTTAACGTCCCCTTCTGACCGGACGTGACTGCGAACTTGATACATCCCGCACAGCCAAACGGACGCCCCACTTCGGCAAGCGTTTTACTGCCGGTCGGGAGAAGACTAAGTGACCATATTTCTATACCCCAGTCACCCTTGGGGCATAGGTTTATGTACTTAACAATAAAAATCCTATAGCTGACAATCAATTCCAATATTTGCAGGTGATATATCCCCGGTTTTATGTTCTATCACCTTAAAGTGGAGAAAAAAGAACATTAATGAACATGTCTCTCAACAATGTCTCATCAGTATTTTTTTTTTTTTTTTTGTGTAGCAGCCTTCACTATGTTTTGAAATCAAATGTTTCAAATTATAACTGAATGAGCAGAAACAAGCTTGCCAAATGTGGTTTTATTTTGTTATACTTTTTACAGATACTAATGTAATTCAAGCGTGTTTGTTCGATAGGAAGGAGGACAGATTTCAGAATATTATCTAGGGAGAGGGGTTGTAACTGTACGGGGTATTGTATTTCCATGGATTCAAACTCGACTCTGTTCCTATAGAAAACATATCTGTTTTATGAAGAGTAAAGCAAGGATCGGAATACCATTGAAAGATATGAAAACACATTTTAATAGTGACTTAGATGTTCTAATGTCTCAAATTCTTAAACAGGAGCACACTACCACCATACATGAGGATTACACTTTCGTTCACCCCTAGAATGATGGAACATCCAACAAAAGAAGCAATTAAAAGACCAGATACGCACCATGAACACAGAGTTACGAAAAGTAACATTATGCAAACTTTCTGAGATGATAGCTAAAACATCTTAGAAGTCTCTAAGGAGCTAGACTTAAGGATGCAGGAGTTTGATGAAGAATTAATGAAAGCTGGACGATACGGTAAACAGTTGGCGTTAGCAGGACAACAAGAGACCAACGTTGGCCCAACCCAACTCAGCCACCAGTTTTTTTGACACTGTTGGCCCAACAACTTGGCACCAACTGCCTTGTTTGTATGGTTGGCCAAACATTTTCTTACCTACAGTTATTTAAGTAGTTGGTCCAATGATATTCGACTTATTTGATTCCTGACTTTATACCACTTTGGTTGTTGTCCGATATCAGCTTCCTGTTAAGCGGGACTTAGAATGAGGGGAAATCAAAAGATCAAATAAATTCATGTTTAACTTATTCTGGTATTTTTTTTTATTCTAGGCTGACAATATAGTTCCAGTCCTTGTACCTATTGAACTTGTTAGGCCACTTGCATATCTTGTGGACCCCTAATTGAGAGTTAAAGCTGGAATAAAACCAGACTTTATGTACTTATTTGCTAACACAGTCAAACATTGATGTTATTTCCTAGCGACAAAAGTATCTGAGACATTTGTTTTCATTAGGGAGCTACCATTTGATTTTTATGGGGGGAGGGGGGCTAGGATGAAATTTAAAAAAAATAAGCAGGACAGTTTAGAATAAAAAAAAAGGCAGTATGAGACACTTGGAAACAAAAAATTCAGGACAACAATTTAGGTAAAAAACTACTACAACACCTTCTGCTATGCTGTCACACAGTTTGTGTTATATTTGTAATTATGTATTATTGATATTTTTGCGATTTAAATGTATTTCTATAGTTTACATATGAGTGTTGTTTGCTCTATAGTCGGGTGGTTGTCGCTTTGACATATTCACCATTTCCTTTCTCAATTTTATTTGTAATACAAATTTATATTACTAGTATCGTCTGCCTAGTATTTTGCTTCAAAATCTGCAAGACTATTTCTTTGATTGCATACAAGTATATACCTTACTTTTTATGACATAAATATATTGAGGGTAAATTATATGGTGTATTGATAATTTTCCACATTTTACAGTAAATCTATCATTTTTGTATAACTGTATTTGATGTGATGGGTTGATTCCTAAATTGCCTCTTGGAGATGTTAAAATGGCAGATAAGGTGTTTACAATTGAAGAGATACTCTCCAAAGACATTGGTTTAAATGTTCCACCTCGTTTATCGACAGCACATCAGATGTCATCCTCATAATTTTTCAAAACATGTAACATTGCCGCAGCTAGAATTGTTATCGAGATGAAAGTGGAGTAAATGAAAAATGATCAGATTTTTAATTCTATTTTATCACTTCCAGAAGCACATCTGGCTGAACAAATAGCTATAATTTGTATATCTTGGACAAACTTATTGCCTTCTCTTAAACATTAAGTGCATATCCAACAGTATATTTCTGACATTGATAATTTCTTTAGTTTTACATTAGTCATGTTAATATTGTTTACAGCACATACTGTTACCCTAGAACAAATTTTTGCTAAAAAATAATGTAAAAAAATTTAGGTCAAAATTAAACAAGTGACATGTCCCTCTTTACTTGTAGAGGTGGAATATCATGTGTGTCTATTTTTTTAATCATCTTTAATCTTTGATACAGGCAAAATTTAAAAGGTAATTTATTATGTTCTTTTAGTTAGCTTATCATCAAAAAATCATTTTTCTACCAACGAAACATTTTCATCATTTCTTTCTTTGCTCTGTCAAAAAGAATGATATGACATTCAAAATTTACGACAAGTTAAAGGAAAACTACTTAAACTATCCCGAATTCTGTCGACATGAAGTTTAATGAAATGGGGGACATACCAATTTCAAAACATTATAAGGTTAACCAATGGAGGCCACATTGACGTCAGGGTTCAGACTATCACCACACCAACTTCAGACAGATCTCTGTACGTCATTGACAGACCACAACTACTTTCATACGACCTTCTCGACACAACCACTTGATACAGCATTTATCGGTTAACTTTAGAAAGACCCGAATGCATCCGATGAGTCCAAGCCTTCACCACCAACTAGTCCAGAGAAGCCTGACAGTGACCAATTTTATGTACCAAGTGATGAATCCCATTTGTCAAATCAGTCAACCTTTTCAGACTCTTCTCAACAAATTATCACAGAACCAAAGTGTACGAGTTTTCAGAGCTCCATGAGGTCAATGCTTACACGCGTCGTATGAACAGAATGTGAAGTTGGTAACCTACAATGGAACCTCAAAGGAAGTAAACTTTCTCTGCATGGAAGGTCATCAGACATTTTTGGAATCCCTGCCATTAGTCAACAGCAAATCACCTGTTAATTTAATGGTGGCAACAGCAATAGTCGTAAACAATATATCAGTATTTTGGTACATGTCATATGGTCAATTGCTTCGGAACGGACTTGAAAATATCCCTGTCGTCAAAAGACTAAAAAGAAAAAACAAAAGTCAGAAGGATTTCACGCCCAACACATACAACTTTAATTTTACAGAAGATAAAGATTTGTACATATGTATATACGTATATATGTTGGATCATTTACTTTTGGGTGTTAGATTTCTTGGTGGTGGTGAAAGATTTTAACCTGTGAACAACAATATCCGAAAAATAAAGGCGAACGAGAAGTAATTTATTTCATTAAAATCTGTCTTTTATTCATATTTTTCCATATTTTTCCCCACTGATACAAGCGACCTGTATATCAATCATGTTTTAATCTATCCCATATTTATATTTCACGGGACAGAATCAAGATGTAGCCCCATATTTTTACAAATGTTTTGAGTTTCATTTCAATCAAATATATGTTTTCTTTTAATTAATTTCAAGTTGACTGTTTTTGATTATAGTTATCAAATGTAAAAATGACTCGTATCTGGATTTATTCATACTATAAACGACACGTTTATTTTCCGTTACCCTTGAAAATTATTGGTCACCGTCAAAAGCAACCCCACTTTCAGATGCGCCGGATAATAATCTTCATGATGATGATCCAGAATCGATAATATTTCGATTTTTTGTGTCAATTATTGGCCCAATTATTCAGTTAAAATTAATGTATGTTTCTTTTTATTTCAGTTACTATGAAGATTTGTACATATGTATATACGTTGGATCATTTACTTTTGTATGTTAGATTTCTTGGTGATGGTGATAGATTTTAACCTGTGAACAACAATATTCGAAAAATGAAGGCGAACGAGAAGTAATTTATTTCATTAAAATCTGTCTAATATTCATATTTCCTCCCACTGATACAAGCGACCCGTATATCAATCATCTGTTTTAATCTATACCATATTTTTAATTCACGGGACAGAATCAAGATGTAGCCCTATATTTTTACAAATGTTTTGAGTTTCATTTCAATCAAATATGTGTTTTCTTTTAATTAATTTCAATTTGACTGTTTTTGAATATAGTTTTTTTTTTTTTTTTTTTTTTTGTAATTATTTTATTTTTGAAGATGAAACATGTGAAATTACATAATACAGTATTAGACACAAGTATAAAAAGTTAAATAACACTTGTAAGGTCAATTAAATCATAATGGTATAATAAGATATAAATATATTACAATTGATTTTGTTAATTTAATGCTGCTTCTAACAATTGCCACTTCTGATCCAATTTTATTTTTTGTGTAGGGGTTAAGAAACATACAGAGTATTTTTCTATTTTGATCCAATACTTTAAATATTCTATCCCACCATATTTTGTGGGCAATACGCTCTTACATCTACATTTGTATATATAGTATTTAAGTAACAACAAAATATTATTAACTGTTTTACTGTTGACAAAATCCTCAGACACACCTAAAATGACCTCTTTTGCACTAAAAGGCAAGAAGATGTCATAATTTCTAATCCAATCTATAATGGAAAACCAGAAGTTTTTTGTTACATTACATTCCCAAAAAATGTGAAAAATATTTTCTCTAACTTCTGAACAAAATGTACAAAGTTCAGTTTCTTTTAATTTACATTTATATAAAAAGGAATTACATGGTAAAATTCTATGAACAATCTTAAATTGAAAATTTTGTAAAAACGAATTTCTTGTTATAATGAAGGGCATGGAATAAATAGC
Organism: Mytilus galloprovincialis; assembly: GCF_965363235.1. Classification (NCBI taxonomy): domain Eukaryota; kingdom Metazoa; phylum Mollusca; class Bivalvia; order Mytilida; family Mytilidae; genus Mytilus; species Mytilus galloprovincialis. Next base: position 34,034,592 of record NC_134848.1, read on the forward strand.
ATTCCAATCTTCAATCTGTATATTTAAGTCTATTTCCCATTTGTTACGGGACGATAGTGATAATACTTTATTATCCTCCAGAAATAAATTATAGAAAAATTTACAAGATTTTGGTTCTTTTTTAACTTTATCTACTAATTTATTTTCAATATTATCAAGTTTAGAACTACCTTCTATCCTACTTTTCCATCTATTTGGAATAGCACTTAAAATACCATAAAACTCTACAAAATTAGTCTTGATATTATACTTTTTCTCAAATTCTTCATATGAGAATAATGTATTATTATCCGACACCAGATCATTGATAAAAAATATACAATTTTCAATATATTTACCCTTCAAAATCATCTTGCCATCCATTTTGATGTTTGGATTTAGCCATATGGACTGGGCCAGAATATCGGTATTGTTTTCAACTTTCAACTTATTTTTCAATTTTGAAAAATTAACCAGGATATCATGCCAAAAGGGATTGACTTTTTTTGCTAAGTAAAGCAATCCTTCCTTACTTAAATGTAAAATTTTGTCCCCCCCAAATTTTTGTATATAACTAAGCAGCAAAACTTTCCAAGGAGAATAATTTTGGGGGTCTAGTAATTTATACAGCCAAGACATTTTTACACTATAACAAAAATAGTAAATATTAGGCATCTTAAGACCGCCATCACAGTGTTCGGACATAACCACTGTTCTTTTCACTTTATCTGGTTTTCCTTTCCATAAAAAATTGAAAAATATATTTTGAATCTCCTTCAAAACCCCATCTGGGGGGTTAGGAAGGACAGTCAGGACTTGAACCAAAATGGGAAGTGCTAAAGTTTTAATAACAACCACCCTCCCAATATATGTTAGTTCTCTATAAGCCCAAGTATTAAGAAGTGACTTGATACTGTTTATCTTGGCTGTAAAATTACATAGAGTCTTATCCCTTTTAGCAAGCTCAAACCATATACCTAATAGTTTGAACCTCCCAGAAAGGTTCCAAACAAGATTTTTTTCTGGCAAAAGTTTTTCCATACTACCCTTTTTTGACCCAATCCATATGGCCTCAGTTTTGTCAACATTACACCTAAGTCCAGCACATTCTGAAAATTTATCAAACAAATTGAGACATTCATTTAGAGACTTTTGGTCACCATCCAGGACTAGGGAAGAATCATCAGCATATTGACTCAATAAAAATTCAGAGTCATTAATTGATACCCCAGCAACATCAGGGTCATTTTTAATAGCTGCACTAAGTAGTTCCAAAACTAATATAAATAAATAAGGAGACAGAGGATCCCCTTGACGAACCCCTCTTTTCAATGAAAAGAATTCTGAAATATATCCGTTGTTTAACACTGCACTAGAGGCATCACAGTAGCATGCCTTAATCCAACTTATAAATGTATTGTCAAAGCCATAAAACTGCAAAGCCTCTAGTATAAAAGACCATTCGACCGTGTCGAAAGCTTTTTCAAAATCGACTAAAAGTAAAAGTCCAGGAATGTCGTCTTCCTCCATCTTTTCCATCAGATCATAAATGAATCTAGTACATTCGCCTATATACCTACCTTTAAGAAATCCTTTTTGTGTTTGACTAATTATATTTACCAGCACCTTTTTTAGTCTATTTGCTAAACTTGCTGTAGCAATCTTATAGTCTACACACAAAAGTGTGATAGGTCGCCAGTTCTTTAAATAAAATTTTGACTTACCCTCCTTTGGTATACAAGTAATGAGTCCCTGCCTTTGTGTGATTGAGAACTTTCCATATTCTAAAGCCTCATTTAAACATCTTACCAGTGGTATTTTAATATCATTCCAAAAGAATTTATAAAACTCAACAGTAAATCCATCTATACCAGGTGATTTGGAGTTCTTCATAAGTTTAAGAGAAGACAAACATTCCTGCATTGTTAAAGGTCCCCCACAGGAACCCACCTCTTCCTCATTCGGTTTTGTAATAAAAGGATTATCATGTTGAAGAAATGTGTCCCTGTGAGTTTTCAGTAACAATGGTTTACAACTAGTATATAATTTTTTATAAAACTGTTTTTGTTCATTTCTAATAGTACTGGGATCTGTTATCTCAGTCTCGTCCTCCAAAATAAGTTTAGGAATAATTTTTTCTGTGTAATGTTTTTTTTCCAAATTACAAAAATAGTTACTTCCCTTCTCCCCCTCTACTTGCCATCTTGCCTTAGCTCTTGTTATTATCCCTTTTACATTTTCTTCCCTCAATATTTTTAATTCTAGTTCTATCTCTTCCCTTTCTTGGTATACTGATGGCAAGTTATTCTCCAAAAGTTTTCCATCTAATAATGATATCTTATATAGTAATTCTTTTTCTTTTTTATTTCCTTCTTTTTTCTGGAAAGACGAAAATGAGATTGCAGATCCACGGACTTTCATCTTAATCATATCCCATAAAAGCTGATAGCTTATATTAAACTGTTTATCCTCTGTCTCAATATCCATAGATGGATCAGACTCATATTCTTCAATGACAGTTTTGATGTCCCCTTTTACTTTATCAATAAATTCAGTTTCCCTCAAAAGACTGTTATTAAATTTCCATGTACCCTTCCCTCTTATCTGACTAGAAAACCTTAAATTAATCAATACAGGAGAATGATCTGATCTATAACTTATCCCTATATCTGATGAAACTACAAAAGCTTCTATATCCGAGGTAATCATGAAATAGTCCAAACGACTTTGTTTGTGATTTGGACCCCGCCATGAGTACCTATTATCAAAAGGGTGCTGCTGGCGCCATATATCTAATAAATCTAGTTCATGCATAACCTCATGAATCTTGGCTTTTGACTGGGGGTTATTTTCAGTTCTATAATGTAATGTGTCCATGTCATAATCTTGAACAACATTCCAATCTCCCGCTACTACAATTGACGAATTGCCATAGTGGGATATTTTGTGTTTTATGTTCTCAAAAAAGACTGGGTCATCATTATTCGGTCCATATATAGCTGCCAAAGTTATACGGTAGTCCTGAATGGTGATATCTAGTATAATAAAATTACCCATCAGGTCTATAGTTTCCTCATGGATCTTGAATTCAAAAGTATTTTTGAAAAGAATAGCTACCCCTCTACTTTTACTAGAATAAGAACTAAATTTCCCCACATATCCCCATTCATGAAGCCATTGTTTTTCTTTTTCAGATGTGCTATGGGTGTCTACTAATATAGTTATATCATATAAGTCCTTATATTTTGTAAATATATCAATTCTTTTGACTGTTTCTGATAAACCCCTGCAGTTTACGCTACCAATAGTTATAGTCGACATAATATAATAAAGTGTTTAAAAATGAGTAGCATAAATAATATAAATAACTACAAGCACAATATATCAAAGCAGCATCAACAAAATATACACATATGCATCTATAATACGTAAAAGTTGTTTCACAATGTTTCAATTTTTTACTTAAAGTTACCCCCACCCCCCAAAGATTTTTTATCGAAAGCACCATGCTATAAATAGAATGAGCAATTACTTTTGTGCTAAAATAGAAATAAAAAATATATCATAAAAGTTCTGTAAATCTCCAATTTTTTTTGTTCTTCAATTTGCTCGTTTTAAATTTTAAATTTGTGTATCGTTTGTATAAAGGAGCAGACAGACAAACTAAGATGAATTAATAATAATAAACATCATAATGGAAAAACTGAAGAAAAAAGTAAGTAAAGAAAAAGAAACAACACAGAATATTTAACAACACATAAACATGATAAACATGTTTTCACACAATGTAAACAAAACACATATAAACATATACACACATGCGCCCCCACATACATTTGCTGAAACCAGAACATACATCTATACATGTACATGTATATATATATATATATATATATAAAAATATTGCTGACTCCATCTTAACTGTACATTTTGTATATGCAAGTCTCCAATTTTAGAGTTATCGAGAATCAAAAACAGGTACATGTACTATAACATTGATTGTCTTATAAAAGAATACTTTCATGATTTAAATGGATAGCGGGAATCCTAGGTTTCCTGCCTGAATTTTTAAGCGGCACAGATTTACCACATTTCCATGAACATGTACATTTTTTGAATATAGTTATCAAATGTAAAAATGACTCGTATCTGGATTTATTCATACTATAAACGACACGTTTATTTTCCGTCACCGTTGAAAATTATTGGTCACTGTCAAAAGCAACCTCACTTTCAGATGCGCCGGATAATAATCTTCATGATGTTGATGCGGGTTTTTTTTTAAGAAAACTAGTTGATATGAGTCAATGCGGCAAGGTAGCTACTTAACTTATAGATCGTCTAAATTGTAGATCGTGGAAAATACCTGTACGACAGCAAGTTCGAAAACATGAAGTGACAATTATTTTTTACGTCACACAGGTAATAGGAAATAAATTTGTCGTTTACAGTGTAAAATAGCATAGTAGTGTCGCAACGACGGATGTCGATGAGAGCGGACTTGAAACTTTTGCTAAGAGAATCCATCAACATCATCCAAGTTAGTTTTTCTAAATAGTTTTCTTGGATGCATTTTATCATCCATAGATTTTATACTATCATTTTCCGTCAAAATTTTCTTGTTGAGGAAAACCTCTGCAGATATTTAAGTTTGTTTGAGACATGTGCTCTCCCCATTTTGGATCCATTAGTAGTTTCCTTTTGGAAACGATCAGACCTATCTTTTGAAGTCTGAGAGTTCTTGCTGTTCTCCTAATAGATCGGTAGTTTTTTTTTACCGAGATCCTTTTCAGTAGGATTTTCGGCTTTCGTCTACCATTGATACAGCAGGACAATTGACAGTGTCGGTTCTGAGATATATTCTTCGTTATTACCTTAGCACATTTTGCCACGGCATTTGTGGGGCATCCAGGGTGACCTTGTTCCATTTTATGTATATAGTTTTGCACTTTTTATTTATTTATACTTTTGAGGACAGCGAATCAGGTGAGTGCGAGTTTAGTATGCTTTATTTGATTGCATTGAATTTATGTTTTGGGAAGGTTAACTTTCTGGTAATAAAACCTGTCACGGCCCGGCTGGGGAATTGGGTAGGCAAATGCTCACATTAATCTGTACCGACACAGGCTTCAAATGTCCCCCTTTATACGTCATAACTATGGTGGTGCTCTTATTTAAAGGAGGCTCATACGGAGACAACATCGTATACTTGAAGTTTTACACAGTACAATACAAATCATTATCTTCAGACTGCAGGACAAAAAGTCGCAGGACTAAAATTCACATTACTTTATGAATAAAAACCGTTTATGTCTACTTAAATGCTTTTAGGTTTGTCTTAAATAAAGGCAACAGTAGTATACCGCTGTTCAAAACTCATAAATCCATGGACAAATAACAAAATCGGGGTTACAAACTAAAACCTAGGGAAGAAGTGTAGGTGTATTTTTTTGTTTATAAATCAAGTGTGATAACAAAATTTATAAAAAAAAAATCTTAAGTAGATAAAATAAGTAAGTGAACAAAGAGGCTTGGTAGTTAAATGGCTTTATGTTGCCAATAAAATTATATTAATCTTCTTTTAAGTATAATGACATATTTCCGTAACTTTCATATGAATATATGTTTGAAGAAGTAAATATAGATATTTTTTACACATTGACGCTCCCTTTCTACCATTTGTTTATTATAATGATGCACTAAAGACAGTAAGTTTCAATTTATCCTTGCAATTAAAACCCTCTACACTAATCATGATGACATCAAGATTTCAGGCAGTTATAAAAAACTAAGCACTAAAATGAAACACGAACCAAAGACACTTTTCTTTCTTTTTCTAAGGTGTTGAAATTTGCGTATGATTGTGAGTTATGAATGTGTACAAAAATTTACTTTTATAATGAACAATAAGTTGACAACTAAATAATTTGAATATTATTAACCCCCAAGGGTGACTGGGGTATAGCAATATAGTCATTTGGTCTTCTCCCGACCGGCAGTGAAACGATTGTCGAAGTGGGGCGTCCGTTTGGCCTGTTGCAAGGCAAAATTTCTGTCCCTATCCACATACCCTCATTTTCTAGTGGCAGTCCAAATTTCCTTGACCATCATCCCAGATGGACTCTTTTGTATCAACCTTCCTATTGTATTTATTGTGAACTTGTTCTCGTCCTTAATATGCATGAAATATTTGCCACTGGACGTTAAACAACAATCAATCAATCAATTATTCTTTATTGATGAAAAAAGTTCATTATTTGGCTTGAAATGAGTAGAAACAGAGCAGATGTCTAATAGAAACGGCCTCCTATAGGAGGCTCATCAATCATGTCATTCCTTTATTTCATTGCAATCTCCAGAACTCTTATTTGTTTTAACCAAAAACTACATTATTTAACTTGTTTTTAGGAAACCAATGCTATATCTATCAGTCATCAATTTGCCAAATATGAGAGTACAAGATTAAAGGCTGTGGATTTTATATACATTTTCCATATGTTTAGCACTGAATCAACACTAGGGTACATAATTCTTAAGATAATGATTTATGATTTAAATAGGTTTACTCCACCAATTAATGAAAATTTTAAACAATTTGTATCTCTAACGATGGTCTTTCATGTTGGTCGTATACCACCAATTCTGCATAGGTCATCTTGGGTGATAAAGACTCTACATCAGGTACCTGTACAGGAGAGGATTAGGTTGCATTCATGTATGTCACACACTTTTGTCTCTGCTAAATAGTTCTCTAAAGTCGTCTTCAAAATAAAAGCACCATTTCTATTAACATGAAGTCCGTCCCTTCCAAGTTTAACAGCAGGTTGAAAGAGCTTGGCATAATCAATAAAAAAAAACCAAACATATACTGTAACCACCAGTTAAAGACTATTCCAACGTTCAACTTTTCAACATCTCTCTGCAGTCTTGGCAATTCTGAAATGTTCCAATAGTTACTCTCATAGTGGTTAACTGCACGGAGAAGTATGCCACAATAACTATTTGCAACAATTTAAATTCCAGCAGCAAATTCTCTATCAGGAATCTATAAGATCTAAAGACAAAATAATAAACTTGTACATGAGGCAAATAATATTCATCATATGCATTACTGTAAATAAGCTATATCTACTGAATTCTTACTATGTGCAATGTTAGTATTATGCAACAATTATGTAACCAATTATAATGTTAACTGTGTCTAAAATATTTTTCACCAAATTTCCACTTTTAAATGAAATTAGCTTCTGCATAGGTATCCCTAGAGGGTTGATTTTATTATGTGTTGTTCCTATGGCGAGCGAAGCAATTTTCACTCGCCCATTAGTCGAATTCACAGTATTGACATTTATTATACAATTCAGTTTGCTTGGTCTTCTCCCGACCGGCAGTAAAACGCTTGCTGAAGTGGGGCGTCCGTTTGGCTGTGCGGGATGTATCAAGTTCGCAGTCACGTCCGTCAGAAGGGGACGTTAAATCCGATGCCTCGTGTAAAGAGAATGCCACGCTCTTTGCACGTTAAGAACCCTTGCAACAACTCTTTGAGGGGTCCGTAGGTGGCATGTTGCAAGGCAAAATTTCTGTCCCTATCCAATATATCCTCATTTTCCAGTGGCAGTCCAAATTTCCCCGACCATCATCCTAGATGGCCTCTATTACAACAACCTACCTATTGTATTTATTGTGAACTTGTTCTCGTCCTGAATATGCATGAAATATTTGCCACTGGACGTTAAGCAACCAACAATCAATCAATCATACAATTCAGTTTTAACCGGTCAAGTCTCTATGTACAACGCCATGGGCGGGCGAAGCAATCTTCATTCACCCCTTAGTCGGATTACAGTATGCAGTTCAGTTTTAACCAGACAAGTCTCTATGTTTAACTCCATGTGTGTGCAAAGAAATCTTCATTCACCTATTAGTTGTAAATGCCACAAACAACTTTTAACTTATACACGTTCCTTGTCAAGGAAAGTCTGTACATTGCAAAAGCATCTCTTTTTGTCAAGTGGGTTGCCCGACGGCTTTTAAGGATTGGAAATAACTTTCAAGTGGGTCGTTGTTATCAATTTGTCCATGTACTAGTATTTGTCCCATGCCGTCTGGATCATCTTTTCAAGAATGGTATTCTTCCTATGAATGTCACGCTCAAGGTCGTCGGCACGGACACTGCATTCGACGACTTCGGCTTCTTTCATAACGTCTGGAATAAGGACATAAAAGGGACCACCTGCGTGCTGTGCTGCAGTGTTGATCCTGTTTTGCCAAACCTGAAACTCGGAAGCGACCTTCTGGTTTGGCCATCGGACTATTTTACTAGCTATATGATACTGCCGACGGACCTTCATAGTTCCAGTGCCTCGTGTAAGGAGAGTGCCACGCTCTTTGCACGTTAAGAACCCTTGCAACAACTCTTTGGGGGTCCGTAGGTGGCCTGTTGCGAGGCAAAATTTCTGTCCCTATCCAATATACCCTCATTTTCCAGTGGCAGTCAAAATTTCTCCGACCATCATCCCATATGGCCTCTAATGTATCAACCTACCTATTGTATTTATTGTGAACTTGTGCTCGTCCTGAATATGCATGAAATATTTGCCACTGGACGTTAAGCAACCAACAATCAATCAATCAATCATAGTTCCAGTTGAGATGTAATAAGAAATAACTTTGCAGACCTTTTCACCAAAGTCTCTAAACAAATGCGGTTCTTTTTGTCAATTTAAATTAAGGATAAGTTTATATAATTGACAGTTCAGTGTATTTAGTTTAAATAAAATTTAGCTTTAAAATATTTGTAATCATGATTTTTTTTCATTTCTAGATGGCAGATGCTCTTTTGGGGTGGTTGGAAAACATAGCTGTTGTTGACTATCTTTCAAGAATTTAGAATTCACTAGATCTAGGAGTTAAGAAAATTAAACATCTTGTTGAATGTACAGAGGATCATTTAAGGGAAAACAATACATTAGCAGGGGCAGATAATAATGTTTTCAAAGCTGTTCGTGTTGTTTTCGCAAGTCGGTAACCAGAACGTCGTAATTTCGCGATGTTTCTAATAAGAACGTTAACATTCCGCGACGTCGCTTTAAAAGAAGTCATAACTAACAGAATATTCACTGTCGTCATTAATTTCGGTTGAGCGAATGTAAAAAAGTACCTGCTAAAAAAGTGGCCATGCCGTTTCTAAAAGACCGAGAAATCCGCCGAAAAGCAGCGAGATTAAAGGAAATATTTGAGATGTACGAAAAATAAATCAAATACAATTTTGCATGACGAAATTGAAAAAAAGGTGCTCGACACTGGAGAGAGAACGGACAGTATAACATGGAAAGAAGGAAGAAGAATAGTCTGGCACTCAAAAACTGCAAGGAATTGGGGTCTTTCTTACTATTCTTTACTTTTAAAAAATGTAACATGTTAAAAAACATTTCTCCAATAATACAATTCGGAACTATACGACATGCAATAGCTAAATAAGAGTATTGGTAGCTGGTTAACGCCTAGAGGCAAATATTTAATTGCACATGTACATGTATGACATCCAAATGTTCTGCGTTCTAAGAATCAAGCTTGAGCCAAATGAAATATTATATCAGAACCTTCCGAAAAGAGGGCTTTTATTATGGTAAACTGGGCCATGAAATTACTGCCTAGGAAATATTGTGTGGGTCAAACAGATTAGTTTGCTAAGCGGGGCCTAAACTGACATAGCAGGGCTTTCAATAGAAGGCGGTAGGCGGCGATTTTCGTCGTCTACTTGAAGGAAATCCGCCGCCTACTTTGCTCAAAATTGTAAAATTAAAAAATCAATAAAAATGACTGAAGGGGAAATTTACGCTGTTGACACAACCAGGGGATTTCCGATAAAGTGTGGTTGATATTTATAACCTTTCCCTATCTACATGAAGTGACCCGAGTAGTCACGAACGCCTAGGCTGGGATCGCTATCAACAAGGAGAGTAAGGCGAAAACTACTGAAAGTAGAAACCAGCAGAAGGCACCCGAACACCGTCCGTAAACAGACTCCTGATTGGTCGATTTACAACCGGTTTTCTTAAACGACCTACGATTGGTGTAATTAATAGGCGTGTATGAAAACGAGTAAACGAAAACAAAGTGACATCAGTCAATGGATTAGAAAAACACAAAAACAAGGTGCTTTATGAATATTGAATGGAAATGCAAATTATTCAAAGGAGAACACTGTATATTTTCACAATGTTAAAATAAAATAAAAAACAAACAAACGCCAATATAAACAACGTACAGCCACTGACCCACGTGTTCGCAAGGACACCGATCCCACGTTTGTTTTAGATTCAAATCCTATTACATAGAGTGAACTACATGGACATGTTCCTTTATAACTATGTTGGCTTGGTATTAAAAATTAAATAAATTGGTGTCGCAATCTTCCTTTCTTTGTATCTGTAAAGCATCACTGTCAAATTTGGGGCCACTTTAGGGTCTTCTGACTTCAATGCACAATACAACGATGTACCCACACTCAATGCCCATGTCAAGGATCATATAATTTATTATCCTGTAAAGGATTTGTCTGTCTCTGCTGTATCTACTGAACTGAATGTTAATGTCCCATTTAATTTATATTCTATTTTCCCTGAACTCATAGAATTTTAATCTAATGACTATTTTTTCAATTGTTATTCAAAGAGCACAATAATCACAAAATTATTAAGGGGCAAATAATAATATTTTTTTTTTAAATAAAATTTTTAAATGTTTTTTTCAGAAAATCAATATTTTTAGAGGGGTGTGAATCATCAGACGGGTCAGTAAGCGAACAGCAAACACATATATTTGTAATTTAGGCCAGCCTCCTGATAGTATTAATTCATAAAGCGCATTGACTAATTTCCTATATTATAAAAAGGGATTTTAATAGTGCTATAATTGTACCAAAATATAGTGGTCCCCTCTTCTATTTCAGAACTTCTTGAGTTCAAGTATAATAAAATTTTATTAATGAATAAATATGATTGGATGTGGATCTTTCCCTATATTATAACCATGTCATTGCTATTCTCAAACAACTTCAAATACAAGCTTTAAGTTGAAGTCTGGATCAAATGCATATATAAATGTAATCAATATTTACAGAAAATCCAACCATGCTACAAATTTTAATCAAACATTTACATTACCTTCATTTAAAAAAATTATGTTTTGAGAGGACTGAAACAGGGTCCAGGAGACTCCCAGAATGCAGGATTTTGCACCATTTAAAAAAAAAATTCTGGGGCCCTTGAGCGGACCCCACGCCGTAGGTTCGACGAGCAAGCTCGTCACCGCGGTCGGCTTCGCCGTCCACATTGATGGGACTCCTATTTTTTGGTTTTATCCTTCTACTTCTAAACTTATTGAAAGCCCTGCATAGCGCTGTTTGTTTGACTCCAGGTGAAGAAGGACTTCAAACTTTGACTTTTGTACATTTCTTAGCGCAATAATTTCTGAATTTACAGTATGTAAATTGATGCACTGTCTTGAATATTAAAAAATTAATACCATTGCATTGTTGTATACATAATTTTCTCTAATTCTATGGAAATTTATCCCTTTCCGAACCCATTGTATAAACAAATTTCTCTAATTCTATGTAAATTTATCCCTTTCCGAACCCATTGTATAAAAAAATTTAATCAACGTGTGGTTGCCAGTGATCTCAGAAGATCATTGGATGATTTTAAGGGTCATGACCCTTTAGCTAACAGGAATGAATCGAATTACTATAACAGGTGTTAATGAAATTGACAACTTCGTGCAATGTGAAAGGTACTCGAAGGGGATTTTCGGTTAACAAAAAAAAAGAAAATGTATGTTTTAATCATTAGAGAAACAAATTCTTACATAGTTACTCGTGAATTATCGGATTTATCCAATCTGGCGGCTCGGACTTTAAAATTGATAATTTAACTATCCAGATTGGATAAATCCGATAATCCACTGGTACCAATGTAAGAATCTATATTTAATCAACGTGTGGTTGCTTGTGATCTCAAAAGATTATTTGATGATTTAAAGGGTCGTGACCTTTTCAGCTAACTGGATAAATCAAAATATGATAACAGGTGTTAATGAAGTTGACAACTTCGTACAATGTGAAAGGCACCCGAAGGGGATTTTCGGTTAACGAATTTTTTTTCCCTTTTTAATCATTAGAGAAACAGATTCTTGCAAAGTTACTCGTTGATTATCTGATTTGTCCAATCTCGATAGTTAAATTATAATTTAAAGGCGGCGAGGACCTTGATAATTTAACTACCTCGATTTGATAAATCCGATAATCCACTGGTATCAAATTAAGAATCTCAATGTAAGGAATGCGATCATGATTCTTGTATATGAAATGAAAACAACAGATCTTGCTTAGATATTCTAAGATTCAGTTTTTGTTGTAATATTAAAAAAAAGAAGATTCTGTGTTTTTTTTTAAATTGCCCCTCTTGCCAGCCATTATTGAATTCAGGTATTTTACAAGCGTTAGCCTTTCAAAAAGGCTATTCGACTCTTAGCTGATGAAAATGGAAAGTGCTTTCGCTTTGTCGATTAATTCATTTACTAGAATAGCCACGTGCATCAATCAACAAATTTTACCACACACGTGAGGTCACACGTTATGAAGTAGAAATATATTTTAACGTTGTTGTTTACTTTAGAAGATTCAACTATTTATAGATAAAAGTTACCTGTGTAAAATCTAATTGCTAAAATAGAGAGAACAAATCCGATACTCTACGGGATTGAAGGACATTTACTATGTTTGGATTGTTTTAACCAATCAATAAAATTTGATTATTCACGTGTCGTTATATCTTCCAATCAGGTAGCAAGAAAAATTCAACGCACTAACTGTCCATCGTTCAATTCTTAATCTCGACTCCTAGGAGTCGATAATAATGTAATTAATACTTTTTAAGTTGGCAGTAGAAAAATAATCTGTGGTATGTCTTATAAAAATGTAAAAGTTTAAATAGTTTAATAGTAAAGATTACTCCATGACGAAAAATGTCGGTTTTGGATGCCTTCAAACGTAAATTAACTTGACAATCAGATACAAATTCTACATCAGCTATAGTTAAATCCAAAGCTGAATCGAATGACTGCATGTAAATTCAGAAAAATGCAGAAAACCACCCAAAAAAACCTATAACAGCTGCAGCTAACAAAGTAAAATCTAAATGCGGATCAAAAATATCAGATAAATAACACATTTCAATGTTATGCAATGAACTTCCACATACGCTGTGCATGTATTGATAGCACTCCCTAAGCAAACTGACGAATACAGCTTCTCATTTCTAATTGACCAGTCACGGTCAAACCTTTTGTTAGCGAATGTTTCTTAGCGAATGCCTTATGGTACTCGTAGAAAATGTTACCTTTAAACTTCGTCGCGATTTCTATGATTTCTTGCAAAAACATGTTAAGTTCTACCCGACGATCTTCGAATTTGCACATAATGTTTTTTGTAAATGTTAAATGCCTCTATGTATTCGTGGTTAGATAATTCACGCTGCAGGCGATGATCTTTTAGCTTTAGAAGGAGAAGGAGAATAGATACATCTGCCTCTATTTGCTGAGTATCACTTTTCATTTACAGAAATAAGCAAATAAACTAAATTAATGTAATTGTCTTCTTTTATATTTTGTCGCTGGGTTTGTGACACTGTTTGTATGTGCTGGAACATACCAGCAGACACTTTCCCGGAAGCACTATATCCCTGTGTTTCGATTAATTGAGATGCCGATTGAATGTGAGTACAAGTATGCGATACATCATTCCCGGTAGCATTTTTATTGAAGATCACCTACTGTTTTAAGAATTTCTCCTCGACTTTTAACTGTTTTGGTCAACGATTTAACATTGGCCGATAGTACACGAATAGTGTTCTTTAATATTATATCATCAGTTGTTTGCGCCTTAACAGCAGGCATAGCTTACGTCGTAACTACAATCCCCTTCCCTTCCATGAATGTTTACCTACCGAATTAGACTATTTACCGGATTTGTTATCACATAAGCAACACGACGGGTGCCACATGTGGAGCAGGATCTGTTTACCCTTCCGGAGCACCTGCGATCAACCCTAGGTTTTGGTAGGGTTCGTGTTGTTTATTCTTTAGTTTTCTATGTTGCGTCATGTGTAATATTGTTCGTCTTTTTTTTTAGCCATGGCGTTGTAAGTTTGTTTTAGAATTATGAGTTTGACTGTCCCGTTGGTATCTTTCGTCCCTCTTGTCTTTGACGATAAGAGTTTAACAACGCTTGTAAATTTTTTTGTTGCTAAACGTAGCAGGAGCATTAACTCCATCACAATTAGTTCTGCTCGTAATTTCTCTTTTGATTTTTTGTTAGAATCATTTGAATCGACAATATTAGCGGATTTTTCGTTTTCTCGAAGCCATTTTCAATAACTACAAATACAAATATTACATAAATTAAACATGTGTATCTAATTCATATTAAAATAACAACTACAATTTAACTAAATTTCTAATGTACCCCCAGAAAAATGAGGGAGGAGTTGCTTAAGATTGATATGCCTTATATCAAACAAGATAGACTATAAACATTGCGGTCAGACAATTCCCAGACTTTCATAAATAAGTCGAGATTAGGAGAGAAGGTAAAATAATAAATATTTTAAGTTGCCTTAAAGACATGTGAGCAAGTTAAACAGAACTGTTTTTGTCAAAGTTTAATTCTAACACGTTGATTTTTACATCCCAAACAGGTCAAGATAAGGGATTTTGGTGAAATTCGACAAAATCAGCTGCATTTCAAACAAATTGAGGACCAGGAAACATAGAGCGCAGGCGTCGACAAACTTAATATTCAAACAAAATATGTGAAATGTCTTCACAAACTTTATTTCAAAATTCACAAACATTATTTCAAAAGATGTTTGTAGTAAAAAATTTTAGTATATCGAAAGACTTTTTGTCTTATTTTAAAAATATGATATAAATTGTAATAATATTCGAATAAGCTCTCGCTGCGATAGAGCTTTTTTGTGCTAATGCGGCGTAAAGCAACAAACAATCAATCAATCAATCTATGATTCCTGTCCAATAATCTATGGAAATTTACCCATTATTATTGATTTGTTGGTTAAAAATCAATATGAGTTCAACTTGTGACGACATAATTTTCAAAAAAATTGATTTCCTATCTAGTCATTGTTTTAGCTCAAACTTATTGTTGTTCTCTCCAAAAAAAGGAGCGGGGAAATAAAAAAATAAATAAATCGAATTGGTTTGGCCTAACGGATGCTTTTCACATTTAAAATCAAATGTTTTATTATTTTCTAAACTGGACTTTTGTGCATTAAGCGTCAAAGTGATTTGCTTTTATGCACTGCTTCTATCAGTCATAAAACTATTTATTGTCAATCTCCCAAGGGTAACTTTTAACAATTGGGTTGTAGGAGATTTTATTAAGATGTTTAACATCCAGGTGCTAATATGCTCTAGTAAGTTTATACCGCCGTAAAGAGGTTTTATCGTAATCAGACACTTGACAGTTTAGTAGGTACGTCTTTACCATTGCAACTACCATTTACAAACAAAAACACAAATAAGAGTCAATATTTCCTTATATCCGCCAACGCTTATTAAAAAAAAATTAAACAATCATCATTTACCCAAGGCTAAAATACCTGTCACATAAGTTTGAAAGTTGTCCTGCATTTTCCTGTTGAAAAACAACAGGGCTCCTCCGTCGGGTCAACTCAGAATCCCCCAATCTCACACTGCAATTACAAATTTATAGATAATGTTAGTTATACTATTTGTCTGTAAATAAAGGCAACAGTAGTATACCGCTATTCAAAACTCATAAATCCATGGACAAAAAACAAAATCGGGGTAACAAACCAAAACCGAGCGAAACGCATTAAATATAAGAGAACAACGACACAACACCGAAACGCAACACACACAGAAACGGACCAAGCATCAGACAAAACACCACGAGACTAACCAATATAACATGAAAAACAAATGCATGAATTTGGGATAGACAAGTACCGTGCCACGTCTTATCTCAAAAATAAGAGGAAACACAAACGACTCAACATTTAATGCTTGAACAACACAAACAAAACTTAAAGAGATGTCTGTTTTACATTTGACACAGTGTTGATAAACCTCCTAAAACATTTTTATTGAAATTTCAGCTTTGTTTAATAAAACAAATCTTTTCTTTTTTAAATATAGGTTATCTATCCACGTGATTCGTCACAAACTCAGCTTCATACCAAATGCACTTCATGGCAAAGCTTCATACTAATGCAGCTCGGGCAACAGTTTTTATTTCCACCAAAAGTGAACATTCAATTCTTAATCGAGCGAATGTGTATATTATTTTCGAATACTTTTTTGTATCTTATATGTGTCTTAAAATGCAAAATAATGCTTAATTGTTTATCGAATCTCTCTTTAAATGCAGCGTGGTCGTTAGGGCTCCAGCTCGGATCTTTCAGCTCAATATGGTCTGGCAATCCCGTAATCTCCACATCCACTTTTCCATCTGTTTAAGAGCATTTGGTTGAAGTTGATTTTTTTGCTAAAGTAAGAGAAAGAAAACTAGAGGCTCTAAAGAGCCTGTGTCGCTCACCTTGGTCTATGTGAATATTAAACAAAGGAAGCAGATTGAAAATTGACTACAAAGTTCAA
Organism: Mytilus galloprovincialis; assembly: GCF_965363235.1. Taxonomy (NCBI): domain Eukaryota; kingdom Metazoa; phylum Mollusca; class Bivalvia; order Mytilida; family Mytilidae; genus Mytilus; species Mytilus galloprovincialis. The sequence continues at coordinate 34,051,272 of NC_134848.1, forward strand.
TAACTCCTACAGGGGTCAATTGACCATTTCGTTCATGTTGACTTATTTGTAGATCTTACTTTGCTGAAAATTATTGCTGTTTATAGTTTACCTATATCTATAATAATATTCAATATAATAACCAAAAACAGCAAAATGTCCTTAAAATTACCAATTCAGGGGCCGCAACCCAAAAACAGGTTGTCCAATTCATCTGAAAATTTCAGGGCAGATAGATCTTGACCTGATTAACAATTTTACTTCATGTCAGATTTTCTCTAAATTATTTGGTTTTTGAGTTATAAGCCAAAAACTGCATTTTACCCCTATGTTCTATTTTTAGCAGTGGCGGCCATCTTGGTTTGATGGCCAGGTCACCGGACACATTTTTTAAACAAGAAACCCCAAAGATGATTGTGGCCAAGTTTGGATCAATTTGGCACAGCAGTTTCAGAGAAGAAGATTTTAGTAAAAGATATATAAAATTTACGAAAAATGGTTAAAAATTGACTTTAAAGGGCAATAACTCCTAAAGAGGTCAACTGACCATTTTGGTCATGTTGACTTATTTGTAACTCTGACCTTGCTGAACATTATTGCTGTTTACAGTTTACCTATATCTATAATAATATTCAATATAATAACCAAAAACAGCAAAATTTCCTTAAAATTAACAATTCAGGGGCCGCAACCCAAAAACAGGTTGTCCAATTCATCTGAAAATTTCAGGGCAGATAGATCTTCGCCTGATTAACAATTTTATCCAATGTCAGATTAGCTCTAAATGCTTTGGTTTTTGAGTTATAAGCCAAAAACTGCATTTTACCACTATGTTCTATTTATAACCATGGCGGTCATCTTGGTTAGTTGGCGGGGTCACCGGACACAATTTTTAAACTAGATACCCCAATGATGATTGTGGCCAAGTTTCAAATAATTTGGTCCAGCAGTTTCAGAGGAGAAGATTTTTCTAAAAGATTACTAAGATTTACGAAAAATGGTTAAAAATTGACTATAAAGGGCAATAACTCCTAAAGTGGTCAACTGATCATTTTGGTCATGTTGACTTATTTGTAGATCTTTCTTTGCTGAACATTATTGCTTTTTACAGTTTATCTCTATCTAAAATAATATTCAAGATAATAACCAAAAACAACAAAATTTCCTTAAAATTACCAATTCAGGGGCAGCAACCTAACAACGGAATGTCAGATTCATCTGAAAATTTCAGAGCAGATAGATCTTAACCTGATTAACAATATTACCCTTTGTCAGATTTGCCCTAAATGCTTTGGTTTTTGAGTTATAAGCCAAAAACTGCATTTTACCCCTATGTTCTATTTATAGCCATGGCGGCAACTGGAATAAGCACATTGAAGTAAAATAAGATATCCTTTTTATGACTGATGGTTTGCCACTTTTAAAAATCCGATCCTGTAAAGTTACAAAAATAATTAGTAAATCAAATATAATATCATACACACTTGCTATTTGCTTTAGCAGGAACCCATAATAAATGCAAAGGAGCATGTCTCTTACATAGCCCAATAGGTGGAAGCAATAGCTGTGTATATTGTGGGTAGTTCCTCACACAATGCTGCTGAACTGGTCTTTTAGTAGACGTTTTTCTTTATTTAGTAAATATAGTTCTTTTCCTGAATTTATGGTTTCTGTCTTTTGTTCTCTGCAAATTCAGCATGTTGATTTGAAAAAGTTATGAAAAGATTTAAAGATGGCTATCTGGATTTAGCCTTAACTGAAAATTTTAGCTTTTTTTTCCTATTTATAGAATTCATCAAAATGACAGCAATACACCAAAGTACACAACAAACTGGCTTTCTGTAAGATCAATGTATAATTGAGATAGCTGTTGAGTATTATGAAAATCCAAGTTGATTTGAAAAAGTTTTAAAAAAAATTAAAGGCGACTATCTGGATTTAGCCTAAAATGAAAATTTGAGCTTACCTATTAATCAAATTCATAAATTTAACAGCAACACACCAAACTCTTAAACAACTTGGTATTCTATAAGGTCAAAATATTTTAAAAGATAGGCTGAGCAGAAAATTCTAGCTTTTTTATTCCGTAATTAAATCCTTTAAATTAACAGAAATGGACCAAGCTATCAGTATGTTTTGAGTGCCCGCAAAAGAAATCTCATACACACCGATAAAATTGATAGCAAAATTTTTCCTATAAAATATGTTCTGGCCCATCCACTAAATATTTTTAAAAATGTTCTCGCCCATCCAAATTCTTCCACAAAAAAAAGTGCTTGCCCCGCCTCATTTTTCACCGGCCCATACATCGGATAAATATTGAACTGTCCCTAATTGCCTTACTTTTTTTCAAAGGCTTTTAAATATTTTGGATAAATGCTGCCATTAAAAGCCAAAAAATCACTTTGGACACATGAAACTGATAAAGTATAATTTATAAATAAGCAAACAACATTTACAGTTCATCTGGTTTTGAGTAATTTTGTCAAATTTATTCTTATGCATTTTCATTCACAATACACTTTCTGAAATTTGCAATAGAAAAACACACAAAAACAATTCTAGACCCCAGTATAAGTTTGCCTGATGGCAGTTCATTTTTCACGATTTTAAATGTTTTGGCTAATCCAATAACTCGCTCTATGTGAATTCTTTTGGATGCTACTCTCCTGTCCCTTACAACTTCCTCAGGTTCCAACTGACTTTTTCCTTTAAACATAGTGGGAGTGTTCACTTTCACATCTTGTGCTGCAAATAAATCCTGAACCATTATTCCTCTGTCTGCCATTATGCGATCTTTCTGTTCAAATAAATTCAAATTCAGCTGAAGCAATTCAGACTTTTCGACGGTCACTTGCTGAACCCCCATAATCATCACTTACATATGATACTGTGCCTCTTGGTGTGCAACCTATCATGGTTTTAATTGTGTTTTTATGTTTGTAGCTAGACCATGTCACACTTTGTGCATCAACAATGTGCACGTGACCCTTAAAAAAGGGCATTTTTGTTACTTCAATCAAAATGAAAGAAAAAACATTAAACAGGCCATATAAATAAATGGCCATATATTTACATCAACTCTCTTTCTATATAACAAATTTTAAAACTAGAGATAGACTTTTATAGCCGACTATGCGGTATGGGCTTTGCTCATTGTTGAAGGCCGTACATTGACCTATAGTTGTTAATGTTTGTTTCATTTTGGTCTTCTGTGGATAGTTATCTCATTGGCAATCATACCACATCTTCTTTTATATAGACAAAACTTCTAGCCATACAAGTGCAGTGTCCAGATATGACACTTCCGTTCTTGTCAGCAATTACCTCTGGCATCAACGAGCTATCATTCATTCTCTGTAAATGTTTCAAAAACACACTCCTGTAATTGATTATCAAGTGTCCCAAGTCTTGTACAAATCCGCTTATAAAATAGTTATAAGCAACGATTTGTAAGCCTTTAGTTCTTGTAGGGTATATGAAATTTGACTATTGCCTGGGTAGCATACCTCCGGCCATTTTTCGATGTCTGCTTTTCAACTTTTGATCTTCAGTGCTGTACAACTTTCTTTTTTCACTTTCGATCTTTTATATCTGGTCGTCACTGGCGAGTCTTGTGTGGACAAGGCGCGTTTTTGGCGTATTGATTTTTAAACCTGATGCTTTTTGTTATCTATTAATCATGTTTTTCTTTGTCTAATATGTTCTCCTATTTATTTGTATTGTAGTCCTGTAATATTATGTTGTCATTTCAATATTATTTTTAACTTTGCCATTAAAGTGCTGCGAGGTTTGACATGCCATAAAACCAGGTTTAACCCACCACTTTTATTCCCCTTTAAAAGTGTCCTGTACCAAGTCAGGAAGATGGTCATTGTTATATTATTGTTCGTTTCTCTGTGTGTTGCATTTTAACGTTGAATCGTTTGTGTTTTCTCTTATTTTTGAGATATTGAGATAAGACGTGGCACGGTACTTGTCTATCCCAAATTCATGTATTTGGTATTCATGTTATATTTGTTATTCTCGTGGTGTTTAGTCTGATGATTGGTCAGTTTCTGTGTGTGTTGCGTTTCGGTGTTGTGTCGTTGTTCTCTTATATTTAATGCGTTTCGCTCGGTTTTGGTTTGTTACCCCGATTTTGTTTTTTGTCCATGGATTTATTTAATTTAAACATATTTATTTATAGTGGATTGGGAAACAAGTTTTGCAACTTATATTAATCCCTTTCCACTTTGCGGGTGCGAGTGCTGCCTTGTAGCGGCATTAGCCTACTCTTTTTCGAAATCTATAAGGGTGTCTTTAACGTGCAAGAGATATGGCTCTCTCTTAACACGGGTCAGCCATTTATCGTCCCGTCCGACGGACTATCATCGTTTCATCAAGACCATACTCGCAAATGGTGTCAAGGGAGAGCCGAAAATTGAGTACCTGAAATTTTCATCCCAAACGGGAATCGAACCAGGAACCTTTGTGTTAGTAGTCCGATGCACTAACCACTACACCACGGCCCTCACATGAGTTTTGAACAACGGTATACTACTGTTGCCTTTATTTAGCCCATTCATGTTTCTCAATTTCATACGAATCAGGTATTTTGCATAATCTCTGTCGTGTGTATATCCATTTAAATTTTTCTTTTATTGTTATGTTGAGTTTCCTTCAATTTGTCCTTTATAGTTAACGACTTCGATATTTTTTAATTGTATGCTCGTTTCCTAGATTTTTGATTATGAGCCCAGTTTTTAAGTTTGTCCAAATCAGGGTCCAAAATTAAACTTTGTTTCATTTCAACAAAAACTGAATATATGGGGTTCTTCGATATGCTGAGTCTGACATGTATTTAGATTTTTTAATATTTAGGCCCAGTTTTGAAATTTGTCCACATTGCAGTCTAAAGAACATTATTTGATTTCATAAAAAAATGAATTCTTCGGGTTCTCTGATCTGCTGAATTTAACCATGTATTCAGATTTTGGATATTGGACCATAATAGGTAAATGTCCAATTTTTTTTTTAAGTTTTAAGTTCTTAGACAACATTCATTCTTTGTCAGAAACCTATGTTGTGTCTATTTAATCACAATCCAAATTCAGAGCTGTATCAAGGTTAAATGTTGTGTCCATACTTGCCCCAAATATTCTGGGGTTTGACCTCTGCGGTCGTATAAAGCTGCGTCCTGCGGAGTATCTGGTTTTATGACAAATTGAAACATTGATGGCAATTTTAAATTGTATAAGTATGGAACATTTGAAAATAAAGATGTAGTGGTATGATTATCATGAAACTTACAAATTATCCCCGTTATAGACAAAGTGACCTAGTTGCTAGAAAAGTTATTTGTCCCAACTTAGTTATTCCCATCAACAATGAAAATACATATGGCAAGCTGTTTTATTATTTGTTTTAACTTTTTAATATCTCATAAACTGATATCTTATATATTTATGTGCTCCTCCGTAACGGAGGGGGCATACAGTTCTATCCTTGCCGGTACATTCATCTTTTGGTTCATTTGTGTTGAAATCCAAAAGTTTCTGTTCTTTGACTTAAGAAAGTTTGCCACACAGATTTACAATAACAAGCTTTTCAAAACATTAGTTTATATTGATAGTGGTTTATAAAGGAACCAAAAAAAAAGCCAAAAATATATATGATATGTCAATGTGTTTGTGAAAACAATTAAAAAATAACAAAGATTTTTGTAATTTCATAGCCAGTTATGTCAAACCAGGTAGAATATTCATTTCTAGAATTTTTAATTTTTTGAGAGAATTTGTTTCTGATGATCAGTGTTTAGAATTTTCGGAGGAATTCAAAAAGGACATTTTCTGGTGTTCAGAATTCTTACTGATTTTTAATGGTATTTCTATTTTATGTCTGGAAGAATGGACAGAACCAGATCAGTTTTTCACATGTGACGCATGTTTGTCCGAATGCGGTGGTATTTCCACAGTGCTTTTCCGAGTTTTATTATAGAACAAAATTTGCATATTAATTCTTTGGAATAGTTGACTGTGATCGTTTGTTCAAAAGTGTGGGTTCGAAAGGGAAAGAAAATTTGCATTTATTGTGATAATGCCGTTTTTTTTATATGCTTTAAATTGTAAAAATATTCGAATTAGCTCTCGCCGCGATATAGCCTTTTTGTGCTAATGCGGCGTAAAGCAACCAACAATCAATCAATCAATGTTACCTTAAATCGGTCATTTGATAAAGATAATTTTCTACTATGTATTAGAAGTAAAATTGAAACACCATAGCTTTATTTAAAAATTGCAACATTTCCTCGGTAACATTTTTCAGTAAATTTCACTACTTTTTGGATATACAATAATTTTCACAAATATTGAGAAATATTTCAACATTTTTAAGTAAATTTGACAACTTTTTGGATAACTGTATGTGATGTTACCTTAAATGGTCATTTGATCAAGATAACTCTCTACTATGTATTATAAAATGTATTAGAAGTAAAATTGAATCGCCACAGCTTTATTTAAAAATTGCAACATTTCCTCGGTAACAGTTTTTCAGTAAATATCACTACTTTTTGGATATTCATTTATTTTTACCATTAATAGGATATTTTTCAACATTTTAATGTAAATTTGACAACTTTTTTATAACTTTATTTAATGTTACCTTAAATAGGTCATTTGATCAAGACAATTTTAAAATATGTATTAGAAGAAAAATTGAAACAACCACAGCTTTATTTAAAAATTAAACCATTTTCCCAATAATATTTTTTCAGATTTGACCTATATTGATAAATTTTCAACATTTTACTGTTAATTTGACATATTTTTTTGATAATTGTATATGATGTTACCTTAATTCGGGCATTTGATCAAGTTATTTCTATTGAAAAATGTATTAGAAGTAAAATTAAAACACCGCAGCTTTATATAAAAATTGCAACATTTCTTCGGTAACATTTATTCAGTAAATTTCACCACTTTTTGGATATTCATTAATTGTTAACAATATTGAGATATTTTTCAACATTTTAATGTCAATTTGACACCTAATTATATATGATGTAACCTTAAATCGGTCATTGATCAAGATAATTTTCTACTATGTATTGAAAAATGTATTAGAAGTAAAATTGGATCACCAAAGCTTTATTTAAAAATTGCAGCATTTCCTCGGTAACATTTTTTTCAGTAAATATCACTATTTTTTTTATATTCATTCATTTTTACCAATATTGAGATATTTTTCAACATTTTAATGTAAATTTGACAACTTTTTTGATAACTTTATTTGATGTTACCTTAAATAGGTCATTTCATCAAAATACTTTTCTAATATATATTGGCAAATGTATTAGAAGAAAAATTTAAACAACCACAGCTTTATTTAAAAATTGCACCATTTTCTCAATAATATTTTTTCATTAAATTTTAATACTTTTTGAATATTCATTCAGATTTGACCTTTATTGAAAAATTTTCATCATTTTACTGTATATTTGACATTTTAAATTGGTCATTTGATCAAGATTATTTTCTACTATGTATTGAAAAATGTATTAGAAGTAAAATTGAAACACCAAAGCTTTAATTAAAAATTGCAACATTTCCTCGGTAACATTTTTTCAGTCAATTTCACTATTTAATGGATATTCCTTCATTTTTACCAAAATTGAGATATTGTTCAACATTTTACTGTAAATTTGACAACTTTTTTGATAACTGTATTTGATGTTACCTTAAACCGTTCATTTTATCAAGACAATGTTTGAGACTGTACATGATCCAATTTTAACTTTTAATACAGTTTTAACGTCAATTGCTGACAGAACTATTCCTAAAACCTCGACAAATTCTAGACATCCCAGCAAACCATGGTTTGATGACGCTTGTGATCAAGCGATAGGTGACCGTAAAAAATCTGAAAGACGGTTTAGTCAACAACCAACTACGGAAAACTTTAGTAATTTCCGTATTTTTCGTGCTTAGGCACGGCGGACTTGTAGGCAAGCCCGACGAACATCCTGGAAAAAAATTGTCTCGGGGATTACATCTCGCACTCCGATTACAAAAGTTTGGAATATGGTAAATAAAATAAAAGGTAAAAATTTTAAAGCCACTGTAAAACATTTGAAAGACGGCAATGATTTATTAACATCTGAAAAGGATATTGCCAACAAGCTTGGTGAAACTTTTGCGAAATCTTCTTCTTGTAACAACTACAGAGAAGACTTTAAAAAAGTTAAAAAAAACAAAAAGAAAAAATTAAATTAAACTTTAAATAAAAAAATGGTGAAAATTATAATAAATTATTTTCTATTGAAGAACTTTAAACATCTCTGTTGAAAACAAAAGGGCCCGGGGTGGTGTAATTTTTAATCTACACCTTTGTACTATATTATTTATATATAAAGTTGAATTCGTTGATTCGTCGTTTTTACGTGATGACGGCTGACAAATTGGACCTCGTAATTTTAGTATTATAGATATACAAGTATGCAGTAACTGATATTATTTATAATTGTATTAACCTATATTATTATGTTTTTTCTAGAGTTGACAGTGAAGAACAAGTTGAAGGCAATGCCATTGTGGTAGACACCCCAGTCAACATTGACAGCGGGACTGACATAATTACAAGGACAGACATTGACATGGAGACTGGAATTAGCACAGAGGGAGACCAGGAGACGGACAGTGACAGATGACAAGACGTTGACAGAGGACAAGACGTTGCGAGGACAAGACATGGACAGAGAACAAAACGTGGACAGAGGACAAGACGTTGACATAGGTCAAGCTCTTAGATTTACCTTTGTCTTTTAATATTGACTTGTTCTATGTGTCACATGTGTTTTTGTTGTCGCATTTATTAATTCCATAAAACCTTCAAAAGATGATGACAAATGTAAAACAATTCACGCGAGAAAACAAACAGCCTAATTAGTGTAAAAAAAATGTACTAAAATAACAAATATGTAACTCAGCAACAAAAATTATTAAACCACTGAATTACAGGTTCCTGACATTAAATTTCGGTTTATACTTTTGAATACTGTCTGATATGCTCTGTCCTTAAAGGTGTTGACATGCAATATGCTCTTAGATTTACCTTTGTCTTTTAATATTGACTTGTTCTAAGTGTCAGATGTGTTTTTGATGTCGCATTTATTAATTCCATAAAACCTACTAAAGATGCAATATAAAATTGAGAATGCAAATGGGGAATGTAACAAAGACACAACACACACCCGATCATAGAAAAAAAACAACAGCAGAAGGTCACCAACAGGTCTTCAATGTAACGAGAAATTCCCGCACCCGGAGTCGTCCTTCAGCTGGCCCCTAAACAAAAATATACTAGTTCGGTGATAATGAACTACAATGCAAGGATTTGTGAAATTTGGTTTCAGGATTTATATAAAAGTCAGCTATACCGTGTGATGCGTTTTCAGATTCATCACCCGACAACTTCCTGTTTACCGAACACTTGCATGATTTTACACATGATAGCCAAGTTGAAAATTTTCCTCACACTTTTCTCAGGAACTAAGATACAAAGAAGTGATATATTATATTTACCTTTTTCCCGCTTTATAATTTTACAGAAAAGCAATATATGATGTATCATTAATCATAGCTTCATGTTGACAATAATTTCTTAAGATTTGATTTTCTGAACTTCAGTTGACCCATTAAAGTGATCGACAGAATAATTTATGTTGGTCACTCAAAATAGAAGATTTTTTTTATTCAGCATTTGATAAATAAAGCATTTTAATACCTGTACAAAGTATGATCCGTCTTTTTCAAAAGAAGCTTTTGGGAAATTAAGATTTCTTGCATTAAAGAAATGCTCTGATGAGTCTATTGTACTTTTGATAACTAATTACACCACTGGGTCGTTGCCACTGCTTTTATCCCCGAGGGTATCACCAGCCCAGTGTTGAGTAGTCAACACTTTGGTGTTTATATAAATATCAGTAATGTGGTCACTTTTATAAATTTCCTGTTTACAAAAAATTGAACTTTTCGAAAAACTAATGATTTTCTTATCTCAGGCATAGATTACCTTAGCCGTATTCAGCACAACTTTTAGGATTTTTTTTAATAACAAGTATATAAGTATAAATATAAATGATAAGCCACCCACAAAATACGTCTTAGAAATGCATATATATTGCTATCACATATTCCTTGTATATTTATTGAATGGAAAGCTTTGCGATAAATGTAGTTCTCGTGAAACTTTCTGGGTACTCGAATAGGAATGTGTGTCCCATCAACCGCTCCTAAGACACCAGGAAATCCCATTTTCTCTTTAAACATCTGTACAGTTGTAAATATGTGGTCTTCTAGGCCATGTTGTAAACTCTCCATTTCTAAGTAGCAACATTCGAGCAGCACCTGCATACGGGTTATATATCTCCCAATTGATACGTTATTCCCGTGCTTGCATTCCTAGCATGATTTTCTTGATGGAGGGTTGCTGTTCACAAGGAAGCTGTTAAACCAAGAGTTCCAAATGGTGAAGTTGAAATCATCCCTTCGTAAATTTTACGGACGCCATCACGAGTTTGTTGACCGTTATGGAATAACCGTTTCACAAATGATATCGGACATGTTCCTTCAATCCCCTTCTCTTTCTTGAATGTGACCTACCGAATTAGACCATTTACCGGATTTGTAATCAGATAAGCAACACGACGGGTGCCACATGTTGAGCAGAATCTGCTTACCCTTCCGGAGCACCTGAGATAAAACCTTTTTGTTTGGGTTCGTGTTGTTTATTCTTTAGTTTTCTCTGTTTTGTACTATTGTTTTTCTGTTTTTTTTTTTTCATTTTTAGCCATGGCGTTGTCAGTTTGTTTTAGATTTATGAGTTTGACTGTCCCTTTTGAATCTTTCGTCCCTCTTATATGTATTTTGGAAGAAGTTTTTGACACATCACATCAGAAAGATCTCTTACAATCTCAAAACATGAGTACTCACAATCTCCAAAAATGTCTGCAATGGCCTGAAGTGTCATCTGGCTAGAGATGTACTTGATGAAAATGAGAACTAGTTTGTCTAATGTAATGGATCTAGATTCCCTAGTATAGCATCTTAACGTCTCTACCAATCTATTGAATGTGGAGACTCCTAAATGGAATAGACATAATACTTATTAATCATTTCTTATAATTTAAATCTGAATTCAATTTTAAACTGGAGTAAATCATGTAAAATGTTGATGACGTCATGACAACATTATGTCTATGAACTGATAAACTTAACTATGTTAGCCAATCAGAATACGTATTACATCCAAAATTAAATTATGATTTATAAGAAATAATAATATAATAAATAAATCTCATGGGCACAAACCAAAGATACACTATCACTTATGCTCTTTTTATTATTATTTTAGGATAACATATTTTAAAGCTAGGCAAATATTCCTTGCAAAAGGAGATGATACAAACTGAAAAGAAATTCATCAGAGGGAATAACTGCACAATATGTTTTGTCTTTTATTTGTTAATATATAAATATAATACATTGTTTCTTTTTGTCTCTAAATTTATTTGTATCTCAGCAATGATTGAGTTATTTAGTTAACATGGCACAACTGAGTAGGAAAATAACCCACTCCCCCTTTTCCCCTGATAAATTATTCAACTTTAATTCACAGGCGCTTGGGTACATGATTTAGGATTTTTTTTATTGTTTGCACTGTTAATATTAGCTTATTTATGCTCAGGATGTGATGTAAAAATAGGGAAAAAATAATATCCAGTGCAAACAATAAAAAATCCTACATCATGTACCCAAGCGCCTGTGAATTAAAGTTGAATAAAATTATGCATTGTGTCAATGTGTGTGTTGCATTCAACTGTTCATTCAAATGAATCATTTGCAATATTAAATATTTGACGTACGTTAGAAATGATAGCAATGGGAAAACAGGAATCAAATCAATGCTGCCGTCTTCAAACTCTTCATTCTCGTCTTCTAACATAGACAGAGTTAAAATGTTGCGATGCCAACCTCAATATTGAATTTAGCTTTTCCGGTTCCAATCCGTTCGGTTCGTCATGGAATCTGGAATCGATGGAACATGCTCTGAACTGTCCAACCGAGCGTACTCTAACTGTCCTGCTCACAATACAATTATTGTAGTGCTTCTTGTCTATTAGAAACTTTATCATTTTTTTTGTATATATGATGCTTTTAAAATCATTTGGTTCTTTGTTTGCCCAAATAATTTGTGAAGGCAGTATATTTACGAAGTCATCGCAATCTAAGTTGTGTGTAAAACTTTAATATGATTATCAAACATGGAACGCTAGAATGGTTATACGTTTGTTTCTATCGCTTATAGATATTTGATTTATTTCCTATTATTTCATTTTTCTTCTCAACACGCGGTTTAACATTTCTTAAGAATTGTTGTCTTCTGTATTTGTTCCATAATTAACCTAAAATATGGAATATTACGAAGATGTATTAAATACAAAAATTTAGACGAAAAAAACGGGGTTTGTTCTTTAAAACTTTATTATTTTTACATACTATGCGTATACGTCTATAAAATTGACAAAGATTTAGACATGCAGGTAAGCACGCGTTTGTTCTTATATGTTGAATGCACTTTGGCTAAAGGACACAACAGAAACAGAAACGTCGCATACAACCGGATACATTACTTAGACCGACAAAATTAAACCATTATCGAGTTTCAACTCTTTTAGAAATGTGGTAATGTTTTTGTCAGACGCAAGTTCTAAGTATATAAAATGATTATCAACGGCCTTTTTTTGTTTTTTTTCCCAAATATATGAACACCTGCGCTTATTATTTCCATATTCTTTCGTTATCTTTGGCTTCTGATAGCCATCTATTTTTTTCATTCACAACTCAAACAAACCGGAAAGGATGGGGGCATTTTAAACAAGAAAACGTAACGAAAAGATAATTCGGTTTTGATAGGATCATTTCTAGAAATGATCGGAAATGATAAAACTTATTAGGGAAACATAAATATTGCCTTTTTTAAAAAAAATTGTCCATTTATTTCAACATATAGTATCCAGGTTTTTCGTTTTTTACCTTTATTTTTTTTCTACATTAAAGTTCATCTCCCTTTGATAGTTCTCCCTCCTTTCTCGTGGTCTCCCAATACCATTTTCACCCACTCATCATGATAGAAGTTCGTACATTTTCAGTTACTAGACTTGGAGGAAAATTAAGAATGAATTCAACAGAAACGGAAAAAAATACTACCATTAAATCGCAATTTTGGAATAAGTGTAAATACCTTATTTTTAATATTCAACACTAACCAAAGTCGTATCGCCCTTTTCTCTACCCTACAAGAAACTTTTCTAGGATCCGTTGATTGCGGAATATCGTCCACATTTCTAAAACTTTCACGTAAATTGATCATGTGTTAAAACAGTTATTGGCCAATCAAACTAGTAAAAACTAGCAAACCTATCAAAATCGAACTCCTACGTCATTCGGGTTGATAAGTGTCACACAAACTATGCATGTTGAATCCTATATACCGACATGCTTGGTCAACAATTATAACTTCCTGTTTTAATGATATAATTCCAACTACTTTGAAAACCGAAGCGTTATATAAGAAAATACCTTCCGCTTCCGGTATGGCGGTATTTTCTTTTATACTGAAAACAAAATTACCAATGGCTAAAAGGAACACATCTTATTAATATTATAATAAGTGTAAGAAATGTCCAGCAAACTTTTTTATAAGTGTTGCAAGAAGGTGAGACCCGGTATTTACACGTTATGAAGCAAATGTGAACTCAATGTGCACAAATTTCCCCAAGCTGTTTTCAAAGGATTTTACACGATAGACCAAGCAGTGGCATTCCTTATTGCCGGTAGTGCATTTCAGTGACCTGCACTACAGCCGTCCCGCTAGACCACCTGGGCTTCACAAAAGTAAAGCTTTCAGTGGCCGTATGTTACCTGTCCTCGTCAGATTTAATCTAGAACCTATATATATTATATATATATGGATATAATATTTATATTTTTTTATCGAATTAATTTTACGTTGTGATTGGTTAAACACGTGGTGACTGCTTATTGCTGTTAGTCCTTATGTTAAAGAAAGAAATGTATAGGTCCAATGGGCTGGGTGTACAAACATTGTATTGATAAATATTAGTAATATACAGTATATATATGTCGTGTACAAGTTGCGATTTTGTACAGGTTATAAACTGTACAAAAATATTGTACATGTTATAACTTGTATAATGCAAAAATACAAGTTATAACCTGTACAAAAGTACCTCATACAAGTTATAACCTGTACAAAATATTGCTTAAAAATGGTTTTAACTTGTACAAAATTTAACATACATCTAAATGAAGTAAAATATACATTTCAGCTCACCAATGCATAAAGAACAACAATAAATAGGCCAGAACGTGTCTTTTTCTGTAAAGGACAATGATCACAAAGTTTCAAAAATATGTGTTTCATGACTTATGTTGTCAAAATGTGTTTTCATGTACTATAGTAATTGTATTTTTATGAAGTCCATCATGACTTAAAGTATTGAAGTATAGATTTTTCTTACTGACGTTGGTTATCATGTAAATAACGTATTATAGTATTCTTTTATTAGTCTTTATTAATATTACTTTTACTGTTAAATCAGTTTTTTTGAGATATTCATTTGACCTGACTCTGTGCGTTTGTAAAACATCATACTTTGAACGACAAAATTATTTCATTTATTTATATTACTTTACTTATAGATCTCGACTTACTTTAAATGACAAAACTATTTTATTCAATTATACTACTTTTTCTGTTATGTCTGTTTTGTAAGATATGTGAAACTGTACTTATGTATCAGGTCATACTTTGAACCACACAATTATTTTATTTATAATTATTACTTTTACTGTTAAGTCGGTTTTTTCTTATATTTACTTTACGTGAATCTGCATTTATGTATGCCGTCATTCTTTGAACGCGAAATGATATTGTCTACCTGTGCGAATTTCAAACGCACAATTTTACACCAATACTGAAAACCTTCCAGCCTTTACGGGTATATTTTCATAGATAAATAAAGTCGTATAAGATAAGCAAAATGAGTATGTTCAATTTAATGAATGCCTTTTTGTGCTTTTCCGTTACATTTTTTTTTTTTAAAGTGATTAAGATGATAACACAATATTGACTGCTGTACCCCTATTTTTGACATTGTTACTCTTTGAGTATGTTTTTTTTTCATGCTTCGTTGACAATGTAATGGAATTTGATGCGACTGTCATACATTGTGATGTTTGGCTAGCTATAAAACTAGGTTCAATCCACCATTTTCTACATTAGAAAATGCCTGTACCAAGTCAGGAATATGACAGTTTTGTGAGTCTGTGTTTACTCCTTGGTTTTGGGTGTTATTGTCTTCAACATTTTTAGCCTGCAGCATGACTTCTGTAGATTTATAACTCAATTTTGTTTTATTAACTATAAAATCATTGCATGAGGCGAATGTCATTTTGAGGTTTGAAATATATATCCTCTACTTTGAAAGCATATATTTGTGACCTTTGCATGTTCTCCACGGGCGGGTTGTTGTCTTTAAGACATACACTATTTCCATTCCCAATTTTATTTGTAGACACATCTATTCTGGCTATCCTTTTATTTCTTTTAATGTCAACTAGAATGAAGGATTTTTACTATTGCCTTCAAAGTGGACACTCTCAATTATAATTCATCAAATAAAGATATGTCGATGGATTATCATAAGAGGATCATAAGACATGTTCTAAGATATATCCAATGACAGGTCTTAGAATTCTTCATAATATCGATCCCTGGACATAAACTGTACCAAAAAAGGACCGAACACACTAACATCAAGGAATAATAAAAAGTTATGAAAATATTATTGAGGTCGATATCTGATTTTGTACAAGTTAAAACCATTTTTAAGCAATATTTTGTACAGGTTATACTATGTATGAGGTACTTTTGTACGGGATATAACTTGTATTTTAGCATTATACAAGTTAGGCAGCAACCATTTTTTTTTCTGTGCCACCTTTTTTTTTCGCCTTCGGCGAAGAACAATCTATGTTTTTTTTAGCAAAGAACCGAAAACATTTTTTTTCTTTCAATTTTAGCATTACATATAGTGGCAGCTGAGGGTGAAACAAACAATTTTTTATTCTCAGGGTCCAAAACAAAATATTTTTTTCACCAAAACCTGGAAAGAAACTTTTTTTTCAAAAAAACACACTGAAATCCTCTAATCAAAGTTATATTTAGAAGAAAACGAAGACGAATGTGAAATAAATAGAGGAGAAGAGCTCCATGACGACAACAAACATACACCTGTACAGGGTACATATTAAATGTCACAAAACAACATACCCTGTGCTTTACAACACGAAACGACAAAAATATTTTCCAATACCTTTGTGATTGACAAAATTTCAAATATTTTGGCCACGAGCATCACTGAAGAGACATGTATTGTTGAAATGCGCATCTGGTGCAAGAAAATTGGTACCGTTAATTTTATTACTACCACTGGGTCGATGCCTCTGCTGGTGGACTATTAGTCCCCGAGGGTATCACCAGCCCAGTAGCCAGTACTTCGGTACTGGCATGAAAATACGGATTTTTTGTGTTATTAAAATTTGCTGTTACAAAATATTAGAAATTATTATAAATTAAGGAATGTATCTCCCTCATGCAAAGCTCTGATTCATTTCACGGATTTGGCTATACTTTTTGGACCTTTTGGATTATAGCTCTTCATCTTTTATATAAGCTTTGGATTTCAAATATTTTGGCCACGAGCATCACTGAAGAGACATGAATTGTTGAAATGCGCATCTGGTGCAAGAAATTGGTACCGTTAATTTTATTACTACCACTGGGTCGATGCCTCTGCTGGTGGACTATTAGTCCCCGAGGGTATCACCAGCCCAGTAGCCAGTACTTCGGTACTGGCATGAAAATACGGATTTTTTGTGTTATTAAAATTTGCTGTTACAAAATATTAGACATTATTATAATTTAAGGAATGTATCTCCCTCATGCAAAGCTCCGATTCATTTCACGGATTTGGCTATACTTTTTGGACCTTTTGGATTATAGCTCTTCATCTTTTATATAAACTTTGGATTTCAAATATTTT
This sequence comes from Mytilus galloprovincialis, assembly GCF_965363235.1. Classification (NCBI taxonomy): domain Eukaryota; kingdom Metazoa; phylum Mollusca; class Bivalvia; order Mytilida; family Mytilidae; genus Mytilus; species Mytilus galloprovincialis. The sequence goes on from NC_134848.1 coordinate 34,068,421, forward strand.
GGCCACGAGCATCACTGAAGAGACATGTATTGTTGAAATGCGCATCTGGTGCAAGAAATTGGTACCGTTAATTTTATTACTACCACTGGGTCGATGCCTCTGCTGGTGGACTATTAGTCCCCGAGGGTATCACCAGCCCAGTAGCCAGTACTTCGGTACTGGCATGAAAATACGGATTTTTTGTGTTATTAAAATTTGCTGTTACAAAATATTAGACATTATTATAATTTAAGGAATGTATCTCCCTCATGCAAAGCTCCGATTCATTTCACGGATTTGGCTATACTTTTTGGACCTTTTGGATTATAGCTCTTCATCTTTTATATAAACTTTGGATTTCAAATATTTTGGCCACGAGCATCACTGAAGAGACATGTATTGTTGAAATGCGCATCTGGTGCAAGAAATTGGTACCGTTAATTTTATTACTACCACTGGGTCGATGCCTCTGCTGGTGGACTATTAGTCCCCGAGGGTATCACCAGCCCAGTAGCCAGTACTTCGGTACTGGCATGAAAATACGGATTTTTTGTGTTATTAAAATTTGCTGTTACAAAATATTAGAAATTATTATAAATTAAGGAATGTATCTCCCTCATGCAAAAATCAGTTCACGGATTTGGCTATACTTTTTGGACCTTTTGGATTATAGCTCTTCATCTTTTATATAAGCTTTGGATTTCAAATATTTTGGCCACGAGCATCACTGAAGAGACATGTATTGTTGAAATGCGCATCTGGTGCAAGAAAATTGGTACCGTTAATTTTATTACTACCACTGGGTCGATGCCTCTGCTGGTTGACTATTAGTCCCCGAGGGTATCACCAGCCCAGTAGCCAGTACTTCGGTACTGGCATGAAAATACGGATTTTTTGTGTTATTAAAATTTGCTGTTACAAAATATTAGAAATTATTATAAATTAAGGAATGTATCTCCCTCATGCAAAGCTCTGATTCATTTCACGGATTTGGCTATACTTTTTGGACCTTTTGGATTATAGCTCTTCATCTTAAGCTTTGGATTTCAAATATTTTGGCCACGAGCATCACTGAAGAGACATGTATTGTTGAAATGCGCATCTGGTGCAAGAAAATTGGTACCGTTAATTTTATTGTACCTGGTGTTTAAAATATGAAATTCAACAAACAAATGGAAGTTTTTAACGACCTTGACTGGCTTTACAGCCATTGCTCGATCGGCAAATTCAGTAGTACAGTAACAGAGGTTGTTACATTTATGTGCTATACACAATAGTTATCAAAAGAACCAGGATTATAATTTTATACGCCAGACGCGCGTTTCGTCTACATAAGACTCATCAGTGACGCTCAGATCAAAATAGTTAAAAAGCCAAACAAATACAAAGTTGAAGAGCATTGAGGACCCAAAATTCCAAAAAGTTGTGCCAAATAAAAAACACAAGTCTTGCAGAACGACAGGGAAAGATTACCACGTGATGTTATTATAAAGGATAAAACAATCGATAAATACGATTTTGTATGTTGTAGAACGACAACAATAATATTTATACTTTTGCTTGCTAGGCACTAATTATCGAGGGTTTGAGAAAATTTGTTGGATTTTGTATATATAATATACTGAATTCTTAAAATCAAAAATAGGAATCTTCTTTGACTAGTCGGGATCTGGTGTTTTTTAAGCACGGGATAAGGAGATTGATCCTTACGAGATCCGGGAAAATATTTTTCGATTTCGGGATATTAATTTCTTTAAATTCTACATCTCGGTATTTCATGGTTTTAAGCCTGGGATTTCGGGATCAGGATCCCTCCGATCGACAACCCCTCAAATTAGCCGGTATAAGTCATTTATATTTGATTAAAATCCTACCATTGACCTTGTTAATAAGGCTCTCAAAAAAAAAGTACTGATCTATTGTCATAGAAGCATATTTTTAGACTAATAAGGGTAAATATATAAGCAGTTACATTTATTTAGGTCTATATACAAAATATGAAGCATCCAGGTCTTCCACCTTCTAATATATATAGCTTTTAAGAAGTGAGCTAACACCGCCGCCGCCGCCGGATCACTATCCCTATGTCGAGCTTTCTGCAACAAAAGTTGCAGGCTCGACAAAAATGGTTCATGTTTTGTTTTAACCCATGTGACAACATGTTGGAAAAATTCCCACTGATTTTTATTCAAGGATCTTATCAATGCAAAATAATCCCTCTCACTTATTCTGTTGGCATGATTTGTCAATTCTACTGTTCTTGCTTCTATTCCAACTTCACGGGACATATCATACAGTCTATGTTCTGTTGGTCTATCTGGATTGAAATGAACATACTGTTCAGATTCTGTTGGGCCTATTTCAGCATCTTCCATTTCTACTTGCCGTGTGGCAGGTGCTATTTGATCATTCTCATTACATTCATTTTCTGCCTCTTCTATAGCTTTCTGTAGATATATTACTTTACCCTCATATTGCTTGGCTTTTTTTTTCTAATAGTCTTGCAACAGTCAAGTACATTTTTTCAAATGTTTCATGTCCACATTGCAAATCTGAAAGTTCATTTCTCCATGGATAAAATAACATTAAGCGTTCTCTGTAGAAGTTTTCAGAGTCAGTCTTGTAATTGTATTTAACATATCTTATAACCTTAGGTGTTTTTCTTTGGTATATTCTAATACCATTCTTCGGAGTTAAGTCAATTTTGTTATTGTTTTCTTCTATAACATCTGTATTTGCCTCTTCATTTTCACTTTCAGATCCATTGTCCTGCTGTTCTGTTTCATGATCTGAGGACTCTGAAGTTTTAGGATACTGCAATTCAAGTTCTTATACATAGTCTGCTAGACACCAGTTCTCCAGTTGTTTTGGTCTACGCGAGTATCTTTTAATATCATTGTCTGATTCTATTTCAGTAGAGTCTGGGCCTAGTTTTTCTAGGGCTGATGATTGCTTTAGGAGGAAATTTCTTTTGTGACGTGGAGATGTGTTAATGAATACAACTTGTCTTGTAGCTTTTGTTAAAGGCATCTGTAGTGTTAAATAGGTTGCTTCTTGTGCGCTTGTTTCAACAGAATTTGAAAAGTAATTCCCAATGTGTCTTACTTGATGCTTCAAGTCTAAATTTCCCTGTCGTGCTTCTTTTGCTGCTTGGTCTAGTAATGCACTCATACCTTTTTGTGACTTACTTATGTATGAAACAATATACACTGCACATGCAAATGCATCTAAAACAAACTGTAAATCATGATTTGCTTGCCAGGCTACCAACACAGTTTTCATGTAACCATTAACACGGACTTCAGATGGTTTTCTTTTGAGAAAAACTTTTGGACCATTCAAGTTGCTTCTAATGGCTTTAATGTAATTTTCATCATTCATTTGTAACACGTCATCTAAAAACATATCATATGTCATCTGGTCTATATCTTCAAAATTGTGAAGTGTATTAATTTCGTTTTGTATTTCTTTATATATAGCCTTGTATTTTTCTATGTCATCATTTTCTCCCAAAGGTTCTAAAATTACTGTTGCTTTCATAGGTGGAAGGGGAAAACCAAAACGACAAATTGGGTGACCTTTTTTTCTGCACGTTTTTGAATGTTTATGAACTTGCAAATTGACTAAACTGTCATTTTATAAAAGTGAACAGGAGACATATTTATCAATAAATGCTACAACATCTTCATTTGAATCACTTTCATACACTGGTGCATTTTCAATCCAAATTAAGATATGAATATGTGGTGAACCTCTCTGTTGAAATTCAACCCTATAAAACAAAATCTGTCAATTTTCCAATAGGATCATGATCACTTTTCAACACTAAGTTGATAAACTGTTGGACACGATAATCAAAATATCTAGAGCATGTCACAGGGTCTTTCTGAACAAGTTTAGATTTCTGATTCCAATCCATTTCTTCCAATTCGTTGTCAGTATACTCTTTTCCATCATTTAATTTGCCAAGAATTCGTAACAAATCTTTCCAGTTAGTGTCTGCAGATGAAAGAGAGCCAAACCACGTTGGAAGACCCAACTGTCTAATCATTGCAAACAAATCTTTTTTCCTCTTTTCAAGGTATACTGGAGAGTTTCTTAAACTTCTAAAGATATAATAACCTTCATCCAATCTTACAAGATCATTCACAGTAATAGGATTCAGTACATCTGTTGCTGTCCATTGTTTTCCTTCTGATTGACACCTTCTCAGAGCAAGATTGACCTTATCACTTATGTTTTTTAACTGAATTTTCTTTAACTTAAAAAAAATGTTTGGTACAGACTGTGCTACTCTCCTATCCATGGACCTTAGTTCCCATTTAACAATATCAGTATAGTGAACAGAAACAGACCTGTCTTTGTTATCTGGCCTTCTTTGACCACAAAATATAGTTTGAAAAGATAAGTACTCTGCATCAGGATCACTGTAGAGACTAATTGGTCGTTGACCTTCACCAGGAGCAAAAGTTAAACCTGTATCACATAGTGGATTGTCGTCTGGAATGTGATCTAACAGTGTATCTGTGTTTCCAACATGCGTTTCACTTTCATCTACTTCACTGAAATGATCGGAGTCATCGTCTGAATCATTTTCATCCTGATGATCCTCTTGTTCTGTACTATTGTTTTCATTTTGTGTTTCTTCTTCATTTATTTTTGCTAATTTGGCCAAAGTACTATCAAATATGTCTAGATTTGCCCAGTTAATAATATACACCTATTGACTGGGTGTGAGGGTAATAGCAAGTTTGTTGTGGCTAAAGTACCAACTATTGCTCGAGGCAAAGCCGAGAGCAATAGTTTATATGCGAAGGGACAACAAACTTGCTTTTACCCGTACAGCCAGTCATTAGGTGTTTTATTATACTGAACAATACAGCCATTTCTGTTTTATATATATATCAAATAACTAATTTTCTAAAAGAGTATATATATCATCTGAAAGAAAAGAAAAATGTTGCATAACTTTATATGCACATGATGAACTATACTTTTTTATAATTTGTTTTGTATGCATACATATTTCATAAATTTCAATCAAGACTTGAAATACTTGTGTAAAAATACAAACTAACCAAATTTTGGCACTTTTCAACGACTCAAAGCTTGTGACCCATACTTTTTATTAAATTTTTGAAAAAAGCATAGTAAATTCTTCATTTTGGCAAATTGTAAGAAAATTCTGTCTCAAAAAATATATACTAATGATCTACCTTAAGGTCAAGTTACAGTAAATGGGCTATGTCACAGATTTCAGTAAAATTTGGCATACAACTCTGGCTCGACGAACTACAACTGAAAATCGAAAAAATATTGCATTTATCTCAATTATCATTTGAAATATTACTGATTGAATTGTTACAAAATGGGTGAACATTTGTATAGAAAGCACATAAAATCGGCAAAAACCCTTCTAAAATTTGTCTTAAAATCGCCAAATCTCTTATTCTACTCCATTGATATTTCTTAAAAAAACTATGTTGTTGATAAATAAATTTCCGTTATAATGATGCAAAATAAAGATAGGGTCACCGACTTCGTTTTTACGGTATACATCATTCAAAGTTGCGTTCTGTGTGAAAAAATCCAACAAAACGTCGAAATAATCGTAACGTTATCGTGTTGCAGGCCGTAACACGTTGATTTTCAACGTTTTTCACTACCAACAAGGTAACAAATTGATTATTAGACAAAAAACGAACTCGGTGACCCTATGATTATTTTATATCATTAAAACAGAAATTTATGTGTTAACAATATATAGTTTTTTAAGAAAAATCTATGGAGTAGAATTAGAGATTTGGCGATTTTAAGACAAATTTTAGAAGGTTTTTCGCTGATTTTATGTGCTTTCTATACAAATATTCATCCATATTAAAAGAAATCAATCTGCAATTTTTCAGATAATAAAAGAGATAAATGTATTATTTTTTCGATTTTCAGTTGTAGTTCAACGAGCCAAGGTTGTATGCAAATTTTTAGCAAAATCTGCGACATAGCCCATTTACTGTTCCTTGACCTTAATAGAATAATAGCTAAATCAGATCAAAAGTCGAAGTTATAGCCTGGTTGTGTTTCTTGCAAACAAATTCTTGAGACCAAATTTGAAGGTCATCATGATGCAAGATACTTAACCTAATAACTATACATCCACATGCCAAATATGGAAGGCCTACCTAGATCATAAGACAAAAACGTTTTTGTCCATATGTACTATTGACGTATGATTGCTCTTATTTATTGAGGTTGAGTGTATATTTTTCATCTTGCATTGAAAACAATCTGACGGTTAAATTGTTATAATTTTTTGCAAGAATAACTGACCGATATAGTACAACAAATACCACATTATTTAAATGAACATTTTATCTAAAAATATTTGTATCATCAGTGACCAGTGGCCTCACTTTTACTAAATATTGTCATCTCAAGATATTTAGCTATTTTATACGTATAGGGTTTTGAAGGATCAAAGACCAGTGAAGTATTACAATACTAGTACTTATTTCTTTATATCAGTAATAAGTAGTAGGGCAATACTCATCAGTGTCAGCTTATGAATATGAAAGGAAGTTAAAGAGTTTTCAGTTACATGTAATCACATCCTTAGGTTATTTCATTGAAAGCTTTGTTTGTACCATGCACACCAAATTGACTGTTCATTCTATCCATAACTGTTGAAATGAAATAGCTTAACTGATTGATTGTTGGTTGCTTAACGTCCAGAGGCAAATATTTCATGCATATTCAGGACGAGAACAAGTTCACAATAAATACTATAGGTAAGTCTTGAAATAATAGAGGCCAGCTGGGACGATGCGCCACTAAAAAATAATAATTAGTTAAACTTTAAAGTGAACTTGATCAATATTATTGTAGCAATTTTTCAACAAAAGCTTTTCCTTTACTAGAGTCAATCTTAAAGCGCGCGAATAACAAACATCCAATAAGACTGTAAATGATAATATAGTTACGTCTTTACTTGTATTATTTAAACCATTCTACTCTACCATGCCTTCTCATGTTTTGTAAATAAGTAACATAGCTATAAGCTATAGTTAATTAATAGTAATAGCTTTAAGTTGATATCTACAAATCCCAGCCAGAAAATGTTTCAATATGTGTCTAGTGCATACCTGTCAACCTGTGACGATGAAAATGCAGGTCATGACCTGCATTGAAGAATCAAATCTCAGGTCATAACGCGTACGAACTTTTTCGAGCTGAATTTCAGTATTTATGGTACATTTTCTTATAATGTATATCAAAGATACCAAAACATCAATGCATGTTCACTTGGTTAAGTCATTTTAAATCTTATTTATTATTATTTCATTACACTTTTAAAGATTTTTTATAAACTTGTGTATCACAGTCTTATGTCCTCTACTTTTTGTCATCATCTAAAGTTTATTTTTCAAATGTGATTTTAAAATGAGACTACTAGCCTTTCAACATACCATGTAGAGGTATTACAGGTATGAACATTTATCTCTCAATTGACAAGGAAATTAGACTATGATAAAATATAGTAATACAGTTAAAGGAAGTATAAATGTAAAAAATAATTTTCAACTTTTTAAAAAAAAATTGTATAAAGGTATAAAAATAATGAAAAGTTATTTTTCAATATGTATTTGAATTTTATATTATTATGATTTAATCTTTTTCACCCATAAAACGTAAATATAAGGAATAATTTTGAATGGTGACAAATAAGGGGAAGTAACTCTTAATTGAAATATCTTTGTAAAACAACTGAGCAATTTATTTACGACCTAAAGCTAAGGTAATTGGTGTTAATCAACAGTGTGTTTGACACCAAAGCTGTCAAGTGAAGCCATGCACTTAATGGTCACTTAATTTGACAGTTTACATAGCTAGATGAACTGCATGTTCATGGAAGAATTACGAATTTGCCGGTATTTCAAAGGAATATTACTTATGAAAATCAATCTCAAGGCTAAGAAATACGGGTGAAATCGGGTCATTTTCGGAATTTCCGGGTTATTTCAATGACCCGGCGGGTGATCCGGGTGATCCCTCAGAATTGTGAAAATCTCGGGTCACACCCGCAGAATCCGGGTCAGTTGACAGGTATGGTCTAGTGTTAATAATATTTTCATACCAGCATAACTTCAATCGTTAGCAGTTACAAAAAGCAAGATCTTTCTTGACGTAGCACAGGCAACGATATTGAGGACCGAAAACCAAAGTTAGATTTTGACAGGTATATTCCAAAGAGATCTTTTGTATTTAGGTCATTGAAAAGATGGACACTTCCGCCTGATTCAGATGACTCTAAATGAGTTGTTTATTTAATCAGATAAGTTCATGGTGTGTTTATATAACTAATTTTGTTGTACATGTTATAAAATGATATAAAAAAAAGTTCAGTTCATTTAGATTTCCGACACTAAGCACCGTTTCAAAAAATATAAAATTCACGTAAAATTAATGCTCTAATCATTATGTAAAAAAAGTATATCTTTGTTGCAAAATTACACCCTTAAGGGTCAAGCAATACAAGCAAACAATGATGCAATTAAATACAATACATTGCAATACAATACAATACGATACAGTATAATAGAAAGAGTTTAATTTATAAATTTATGTAAGAAAAAAACACAATCACAAACTTGTCTGACATGAATCTGACCCCCTCCGTTCTAAAGACTGCTTAATGAAGACTCCAATATGACAAACAAGTTCAAGGATGGGGTTTCAAATATGTTATAATTTATGAAATTCATCAAGATGTTGAAATGCTGGTACATTGATCTTTTAGATTAAAGTGGAAAAAAATGACTGTAATAAGATTTTTTAAAGAAAAATTCAAAAAGCAACGAGGATTTTGTACAATTATATAGTAAAATTAATAGCTATGTAATAGGCGAAGTCCATCAAGACATATCAAAGAAGCAACTAAAGCACAAAAATTGTCCACTAAACTGTTCTTTTTTATTCTTGATAAAGAAATACAAAAACTTGCTGATGCTGTTGTTGAGAAGCAGGTAGTGCAGTCTTAATTGAATGCAACAATAACACCACCAAATGCTGCAACAAATAGTAAAATCAGATATATAGCTGGTACACAAAATTTGCATGCGGTTGAAAGTCAGTGTTGTGAGAAAACTAGGAAAGACAAGTAAAAAAGGAAAACTAAAGAGAAAATGGTCTTACCAAAAACAGAAAATTCTCAAGACACTGACTTTATCTGAAGAAGAAATAACAAGAACAACAAGTGACAGAGGCAGTTTACAGGAAATTGAAAATAAACAAAACCCTGGTGCTACAAGAGGGCTACTTCATGTTAGTGATGATGTGTTTCATTTTTTTACTGATCTACATATTCAGGTACAAACACAATTAACAGATAGCAATTTGCATTTAAATTTAGATATACATCTGAAATGTAGAAATTTTATGTTGCAAAACAATGTACTTATTCAAAAATGGATTAAACTATTTGAATATCAAGAAGATGATGATGAAAATGAAGTCTTTTTTATCATGCATTTTGAACTGTTTGAAGTAATTACAGAACACTTTCTACGTATATCATTGGCTGATGCAATAGCTAAATTTATAGAGGCAATACCAAGAACCAAAAAACAAGCGTTGCATAGTAAAATACAAGCTTTATCCGAAAGAACTAAAGTGGCTCGAAAAAAAACAAAGATGAGTACGATGGAAAATGAAATATTCTTATTTGTGGAAAATGTAAAAAAGTATGTTCAGAGAAACCAGAATGCATTAAAGATCAGAGCATTGGATGCGATTCTTGTAACAACTGGTTTCATTATTCCTGCATGGGAATAAAGAGTACTGAAGAATTTCTTCAATCTGAAGTGTCTACTTTGAAATGTGTCAGCTGTAGAAAGGTGAAAGGAAAAAGCGGTACCAAATCAAAATAAGTGTTGATGCTTACAAAATTTTGGCTATAACCATTTGTGCCTATTTGGAGAGCAGAGAACCATGGAATGAATGTGTACAAGTATGGAGTTATTAATAGTATACACAGAATTAAATTATCATCATTAGCGAACAAAGGCTTATAGTTTATTGAAATTGCTACGGAAAGACAAATAATTCTAGGTTGTACTGCATTTTGACTATCACGAAGACCTTTGATCAACTGAAATGGTGCAGGAACACCAAACAGCATAAAAATGACTTCATAAAGGTGTGCCAGAATATGACTGACATAACTCAAAAGAGGTCTATAAAAAGAATATTATTGTTATATATTATGTGAAGTAATAGCTAACGAAATAGGAGTTTATGAAAGCAGATCATTTGAAACTTAACTGAAAAACTGTATTTTTATAACTAAAATACTATATTATTTACACATATCGTGTACGACAGTTACAATAAGATATTGCCACAAACGAAGTAGAATTTCTATCATATGAAAAAGTGTTGATGACCTTTCCTGATGACTTAAGATGAAGCATGATACTAACAAAAAGCCAAGCTACGGTATTTAACAATTCAAATATTCTTATATATATTTAATTTTAAAAATCATTTAATTTTACTGACATTATTTTTGTCATTCTGGGGTTATGCCATTGTTAAATATCTCATCAAAGTAGTTTTCATATGAGCTTTGATTAATTTCTGCTTTTTGTTTGCAGATACGAGCAAGTAATATGCTACTCTGACCTGGTGCGATAGCATTTAAAACAGCACGTTTTGCCTCATCTGCCTTTCTTTCAACATAAAGTTGTTATATTTTGCTAACTCCAATAGATAATTCTATTAAGAGTTTGTAATTTTCTATTACAGAATTTAAAACCTAAAACTTTTTGTAGTTTTAACTGTTACAGTACGAACAATAGTTGTTGGTACAGCAGCTGTGCTTTCAAATACAACAGGATCATCCATACTGTCAGTTCTGGTAATGTTGGAAGACTTTATGGTTGTCAAGCATGCTTCATTCATGAAATTTCTCACAGCTAGGTTTTGAAATGTATAGGTATTATCTAACTTTCATATTATTAAAGCACAATAAAGTTAATAGATATTATGACATATGTAAAACATTCATGTTTATCAATAATTTATATCAACAGTAATAATTAAAGGCAACAGTAGTATCATGCTGTTCAAAACTCATAAATCCATGGACAAAAAAATATAATCTGGGTAACAAACTAAACCGTGGGAAACGCATATAATATAAGAGAACAACGACATAACACTAAAATGTAACACACACTGAAACGGACCTTTAATCAGCAAAAATCCCACGAGAATAACAACTATAATATCAAAACCAAATACATGAATTTGTGATAGACAAGTAATGTGACACGTCTTATCGCAATGTGAATTTACACTAAAAAATAAGAAAACAAACGACACAAAGTTCAAATGTAATACACATAGAAACGAACTATATAATAACAATGGCCCCATATTCCTGACTTCGTACAGGGCATTCGCCAGAAGTGCATTTTGTCCACACAATACCTACTCGTGACGCCCAGATACAAAAGTTTAAAAGCCGAAACAAGTACAAAGTTGAACAGCATCGAGAACCAAAAGATCAAAAAATTTGTGCCAAAAACGGCCAGGGTTTTCTGTTAGTAACCAGATCATCCCTATTATTTAGAATAATTTATACTTTTGCAATCAGTAAATTTTATAAAATTACTAAATGTTAATTTCACACTGACCAATTTTCTAATGAATAAATGTTGTTTCAAAAGTAGGCTCTCCCCACAAAAGGTTTTTTTAAAACTTGATTGTTATCATTTTGTAATGGAACAAGTTCATTTAAGATGAAGATAATTGTGAGTAACAATAATGTTCAGTAAAATAAGATCTACAAACACATCACCTAAACACAATTTTGTCATTAATCCATCTGCGTCTTTTGTTGAATATGCGCATAGATCAAGGTGAGGGACACAGGCTCTTAAGAGCCTCTAGTTTTTAAAATACAGCAGAAAAGTTCTTAACTCACCAGTATGACTCATGCCGTTTCGGTAGTATTAGGACTGTTTTAATCGTATTTAATAAACATTTAAAATTTCCTTTTCTACCATGTAATAATGAAATAAAATGAAATAGGCCAGTAAAATAAAAAGTCTTGACGCTTTTATAATTTCAATTAACAGTTTTTAACCAATTCTGATTTAACAAGAACTGAAATAAACTATGCATAGACTTTTTTTTATATATATCTTTACTTACGGACTTCGAAATCAATTTCAGGTGGTGAAAAACATCTTCATCTTGGGTCATGTTCAGATGTGGGTCCAGTTTGATTTTCTTGCCTGTTCTGTTGATGTTTTTCTTTCGTCATCTGGGGTAGCTTGCCAAGTTGTGGCAACTTTTTTTAAATACTCTGGACCCGATAAAGACCCTGTAAATGTAACAACAGCAATAACATTTTATAAATAGTATTTTGGTTTTAAACAGTCTGAAAGTTATAAAGCTTTAAACTATGCGATATTTGTTTTGACCAATGTTGAAGGCTTTATGCAGTCGAGTCCGAGTCTGACCTATAGTTGTAGTCCTATAATACATGTCTTCGCATTATATATTCACTATTTAACGTTTTCCTGCTGATATTTTCATTTTTTATTTTTTTGTCTAAGTGGTGTCACTTTGATAATAATTTTTTTTAACAGAACAGTAAATAGAAATAGTAAATAATGCCCCAGACACTATATAATATGTATGATCAACTGCTATTCAATGCCATGCTCTTTTAAGAATTGGTGAGATGACAGTCAATAACAACGATTACAATTACGTTTTAGTTCAAGTCAAGCTGTTATTTTACACAAGAAAGCAGTTATCAATTTCATGGATTTCAAACATTCAAATGGAAAACGATTCCATTTAGAAATAGCTAAGAATAAAAATTACAGTATTTGTGCAGTAGCAGCACTTACAAACTACTTTACTTTGAGAAATAACACAACAGGTCCATTATTTCTCAACTCCAGTGTAGAAGCTGTTTCTAGACAATTATTCCAACATGCTTTGAATGATGCTTTAAACTTGTGTGGGATCAGCAGAGCATACTACAACCGTCATAGTTTCAGGATAGGTTTTGCTACCGATGCAAGTGCAAAAGGATTGTCCACAGAAACCATTAGAACTTTAGGTAGATGGAAATCCGATGCATTCAAATTGTACATCAGACAATCATGTCAAATTTCTAACCTTTAGTCAATTTTATCTGTATCACAACTGATCATGTAATGACAATATTTTGGAGAATGAATTACTGCGTTTATTATTTTATATTTTGTACAGGGCTCGTGGTTCACAGCTCATTACATATCGCATAAAGAATAACAGTTCATGTTATATGGAAACAGTTGACAAGCAGGAAAGGTGAATTATGACTCTCATTCAAGCTGATACAAGGACAACCTAAAACCAGGAATCCATCTGTTAACTATTGAAATGAAAATTGTTTTACCCATTGCATTAGTTATTTGAGACAGTAAACTTATAGCTTTATATTAGGAAATACAGTTATTTGTGATGTTAATTTAGTATATTTTGATTGTTGTGTCTCCTTAGTAAATGTATATTGTATCAAGTAGATACATTGTTAGGACACAGTGTCGGTAAATTGTGATTTAGAAATTTTGTAGATTGTATCAAGTAGATACATTGTTAGGACACAGTGTCTGTAAATTGTGTCTTTTTAGGATAATTTATTTGTATCAAGTAGATACATTGTTAGGACACAGTGTCTGTCAATTGTGTCTCTTTAGTAAAATTTTAGTTTGTATCAAGTAGATACATTGTTAGGACACAATATCTGTAAATTGTGTCTTTTTATGATAATTTATTTGTATCAAGTAGATACATTGTCAGGACACAGTGTCTGTAAATTGTGTCTCTTTAGTAAAATTTAATTTGTATCAAGTAGATACATTGATAGGACACAGTGTCTGTAAATTGTGCGTTTTAAGTAAATTGTGTCTTTTTAGTTTATTTTGGTTTGTAACAAGTGATACATTGTTAAGACACAGTATCTGTTAATTGTGTCTTTTTAGTTTATTTTGAATTGTATCAAGTAGATGCATTGATAGGACACAATGTCTGTAAATTGTGTCTTTTAGGATAAGGGCATTCGTGGGATTCAATGTCTGTACATAAAGTCGTAAGTTTTATCATTTTAATATGTAGAATGAAAGATGATGCTGGTTTACTATAGGGCAGCGTTTTCAGCTCCATACGTCATGGCGGTATCTGCTCCCTAAAGTTGAAATGTTACACTATTATTAATTAATTTATAGTCAAGGGGATATAACTCTAAATTAATTGATTTTTCAAAAAATTCAATTTCAATAATTGATGACATTTGTCTTTTTATTATTACATAATATGCTCATTGGTTCAGACTGTAATGAAAGTCTTGTATATTAAATTCATAATTGGTACTTATAATTGTAGTGTATGCACATTTTACTCATGTTTCTTTTGATATGATTGATTTTGAAACATAAACTGTCACATTTGTGGCCTGCATCATCATATTATGTGTTATGTGTCTTTAGAGAACCATAAATACACTGATGTGCAGTATAGGTGACTTTATGGTACAAATAAAGACTGTAAATTTTAATTGTATTCAGTCTTGTGATATGTTCTGTAAATTTTTGACATATGTAAAAATAGTAAAGTAAGTACATATGTTATTATCTGATGTTATTATCTGACTTGAAACTCTTTGAGTGTGTCTTTGGTTTTTGATTGTTGGTTGCTTAACGTCCAGCGGCAAATATTTCATGCATATTTAGGACGAGAACAAGTTCACAATAAATACAATAGGTAGGTTGATACGATAGAGGCCATCTGGGATGATGGTCGGGGAAATTTGGACTGCCACCGGAAAAGGAGGGTATATTGGATAGGGACAGAAATTTAGCCTTGCAACAAAAAATTCAATTGTCAAAAGCTACTTCTCTTTCACATGCGCTGGATAATCTTTATAATGTTGATATTTTTTTTTTTATAGAAATACCAGTTGATATGAGTCAATGCGTCAAAGATAGCTACTAATAAACTTCAAGATCGTCTAAAATTTTAGATCGTGGTAAATACCTATGAGACAGCAAGTTAGAAAACATGAAGTGACATTTATTTTTTTAACGCCACACAGGTAATAGAAAATAAATTTGTTGTTTACAGTGTAAAAAAAAGTCGGAAGTGTATACTATAATTTTACACAATTCAATGCAATGCAGTATTTAATTTAGAATGCTGGACAGAAAGTGACAGGACAAAAATTCACATTATTTTTTATTCTGATTATTTTCTTTGAATAAGAAACGCTTATTTCTACTCAAATACTTTTGGATTTTTCTTAAACTTGTATAAAAACAAAATTTATCAAAAAAATATCAAAGTTGATCAAATAATTGTTAAATGAACAAAATGTCAAAGTGGCTTGGCAGTTTAATGTCTTCGTGTTGCCAATAAAATTATATTAATCTTCTTTTTTCAAGTTTAATGACATAAAGAGTAAAAACATCAAGATATCTCTTATATATTAAAACAATTGTCCACAAATAATTGTTCCTTTTGTCCTATCCAATCTGTGACTTTATGTCCTGTGACTTTCTGTCCGTTTACCTATTTTTTTTGTCAAGCAAGGACGCCCGACGACCTGAAGACCAGTCGTTCCACCAGTTGATGTCATTTGCAGTCATGAAGGCTTTAGAAACTCTAGACCGGTGTTTGGGGTCGTTGCTCATCTGTAAACGATGATGATCCGCAATTTTGTTGTTGATGAATGGCAGAGCTTCATCTTTAGGATGGCGTTCGTAAAAAAAAACTGCCCTGCCATGATACCGTCAAATATGAGAATTGTAGTAGCTCCTCTCTTGCTGTTGCCAGCTCATAGATGTACTTTCAATGGATGCCTTTGCTTAGGTATTTACGGTTGGTAAGCTGTTATTTTTCGGTGAATTGTCACTTAGTTGTGCACTGGTCCGTAAATATGATGTTTTGAAATTAAATCGTCTGCTGCAATGCGAGTCTTGCAGAAGTTGACCCCCTTCTCTTTTGTTAAAAAACACCCAAGGGTAACTGGGGTATAGAAATATGGTCACTTGATCTTCTCCCGACCGGCAGTACAACGCTTGCCGAAGTGGGGCGTCCGTTTGGCTCAGAAAGGGGGGGGGGCGTTAAATCCAATGCCTTGTTCAGAACCCTTGAAACAAATCTTTTGAGGGGTCAATAGGTGGCCTGTTGTAAGGCAAAATTTCTGTCCCTATCCAAGATACCCTCATTTTCCAGTGGCAGTCCAAATTTCCCCGACCATCATCCAAGATGGCCTCTGTCATATCAACCTACCTATTGTATTTATTGTGAACTTGTTATCGTCCTGAATTTGCATGAAATTTTTGCCACTGGACGTTAAGGAACCAGCAATCAATCAATCAAATCTCTTTGTTAACATGTCGAACCATTTGAGCATACATTGGATTTGTGTTGGTATAGCCAGCATGAAATATTGCTCTTTTTGTTGTTGTAAGACTGATCTTCGATCCTCTCTGTTTCGAAAATCGGCAAAGCTGTAGGCTGGACGTACATGTTTTTTTGGCTAATGTCTTGCTGGCGAGGCGTACATCTGCTCATGACAGCTTGATGAACTTTTTCCACTTTGTAATAATTTGTATTGGTTGTTATATTAGAAATGGACATTAAAGAGTTAAGGCCTGATTGGGCTTAGTAGCATTCTGTAGTACATTCCTGACATACACTTGAATGAACTGCTTCAATTATATATCCATTTTTGCAGTTTATATGTGTATTGTGTTCACATACATGAGAACCATAGGAAACTATGGTGTGAATTCATTCAGTAACAGAAGCTAACCTGCCGTGTTGTTAGGGAGGCCGGTGACTTAGTACAGATTTAGTACAAGTTCTAATCTTTCCAAAAATGAATTGTGACTTTGAGCCCTGTGACGTTCTGTCCTACATTCGTGTGAGCATCTTTGAATAGTTTGCGTAGTACCACAAACGACAAAACTTTATAACAATAGTATGGGTTTCCCGTTAAACAGAAAAATTATAAGCATCCAGATAGAAAAGTAAAGTGAGAAGTAAAAACACAAAAATACTGAACTCCGAGGGAAATCCAAAATCAAAAGTCCAAAATCTAAAGTCCAAACAAATCAAACGAATGGAACTGTCACATTCCTGACTTGGTACAGGCACTTTCTAATGTAGAACCCCAAGGGTGACTGGGGTATAGAAATATGGTCACTTGGTCTTCTCCCGACCGGCAGTATAACGCTTGCTGAAGTGGGGCGTCCGTTTGGCTGTGCGGGATGTATCAAGTTCGCAGTCACGTCCGTCAGAAGGGGACGTTAAATCCGATGCCTCGTGTAAAGAGAGTGCCACGCTCTTTGCACGTTAAGAACCCTTGCAACAACTCTTTGAGGGGTCCGTAGGTGGCCTGTTGCAAGGCAAAATGTCTGTCCCTATCCAATATACCCTCATTTTCCAGTGGCAGTCCAAATTTCCCCGACCATCATCCTAGATGGCCTCTATTACAACAACATACCTATTGTATTTATTGTGAACTTGTTCTCGTCCTGAATATGCATGAAATATTTGCCACTGGACGTTAAGCAATCAATCAATCTAGTGTAGAAAATGGTGGATTGAACCTGGTTTTATAGCTAGCTAAACCTCTCACTTGTATGACAGTCGCATCAAATTCCATTACATTGTCAACGATGCATGAACAAAACAAACATACTCAAAGAGTGAAAATGTCACAGATAGGGGTACAACAGTCAATATTGTGTTATCATCTTAATATCACTATAAAAACGACAAATGTAACGATGAAGCACAAAAAGGCATACATAAAAATTTAAACATTCTCATTTTGCTTTTCTCATACGACTTAATTTATCTATGTAAATTATACCCGTAAAGGATAGAAGGTTTTCATTACTGGTGTAAAAATTGCGCGTTTGAAATTTGCACAGGTAGACTTCTTCTTCTCTGGATCTTTACACCCTTTATAGGGTAACCATACGAAATTGTATGTCGAACAGTTCCACCACCAAAAAAATAATTGAAGAATAAATTAACAATCGTAACACAACAACATTATATACACTATATACATTTTTTAAGTCTTAATGTGTTTTTATGAAGGAGGTTTACAGGTTTTATTTTGACTTTTACATAGGAAGTTTACAGTTTAAGTCTTTTAACATACAATTAAAGGAAAAATTATGATTTTTACTTTTAGCAGTTATTTTTAATATATTTTTTTATTTTTGGTTTACTGATCAATATTTAATATAATATTTACAGATTAGGTCACATATTCACTTTTTAGATAATTTACAAAATGAAAAAAGACAAGATTTTGGTCTTTGATCTTTAGGATTCGCCTTTATATCTTTAAAGATAATTTGACATTAATTTATTCACTGTGTATTATGAGAACAATTAGAAAGATGATGTTTTTACAACTATTTACAGTTAATTCACAGAATATTTATGAACTGAAACTCTTAAGATTTAATGAGAATGATTAAACTGTTATTAATAGTATTAAGTAGACTAAATTTTCAAAATGTTTTGTTTAAATTTTACATTGCTGTCCTCCCATCCTTGCCCCCACTCTTAGGCAGCCTTTTTCTTTGCTTGGTCTTTTATCACCAGTTGATATCGTGCGTTGTGTATGAGAAACACTAGTCTTCTTGATTGGAATTCTATTTGAGATATCAGGTCAGATGTGATTCTGTATATCTTTTGTATTTTTGTAATGTCCATTAATACTTGAATTGTCATTTCACATGTGAGATCTTCTACTCGCACATTCCCGTTTGTGGTTAGTAGGTTCTGAATTGTTTGTAATATTGGATCTCGCAGGTAATTCCACGCTTCACATTCTATAAGCAAATGTTCTAATGTCTCTTCTTTAAACAGGTGTATTATAGTTTCCATATCCAGTCCATTTTCACCATGGAAGCCACTGCCAAGTAGAGCATAAGCACTTCTTCTTGATTTTTGTATATTCTCCTCAATATTTGCTATGATATTTTGCTTCATAGAGTTCGTTCGGATTATTCCTAAATGCATAGCTGAGTCAACTCTTGGCATAATAGCTTCATTCAATGTATATTCTTCCAGTAGCGTTTCTTTCTTTGTTGGCTTAGGTTTGATGTTAATAGCGACGCTTTTTTTTTGGCTGTAGTTTATATCCTTCCATGCCAGCAAAGGTGTTTGCCATATTGATTTGTACTTGCATATCGGTTGTCTTTTTGCTCATGAGTGCGACATCATCTGCACATGCGCTAGTATTGCAGAGTATATTTCCAATTCTACATCCTAAATTTGATGTTTCCAACATGTTAAGTAGAGGATTGATGTAAAGCTTGTATAGATCCGTACTTAGGATCCCTCTCTGGCGTACTCCTTGTAGTACATTAAATAGCTCTGAAGTTTTGCCATTCCATTTAACTGCACTTGTTGCATTTCCGTGCATACTCTGAATGATTGTCCAGTGTTTATCATCAATTCCAGCATGATAAAGTCGCTTCATTAGATGGGAATGTATAACTACATCAAAGGCTGATTTTGCGTCCAGCAGTACAAGTTCATATTCTTGTTTGTTGTTTTTGGCTTCACGGTATATTTCTTCGACTGGTAATGCTGCATTTGCCGGTCCTGAGCCTGCTGTAAATCCTCGTTGAGTTACATTTTGTGTTATAAGTACTGCTGGGTTGATCCTTAATTTCACAATTGTTTCTATCACTTTGTTTAGTACCGGTAATACAGTGATTCCTCTGTAATTTATTGCCATGTTTTTCTCGCCTTTGTTCTTAAACACGGGGGTGAGTAATCCCTCCTTTAGCATGTCTGGCACCTTGCCTTCTTTGAATATTATGTTTATGAGGTTCAGCAGCAACATTTCCAAATTTTTTCCTGCGTGCAATATATGTTCGACAGTGATTCCATAGATATCAGCTGATTTTCCTTTATTAATTGATTTGATGGCCTTTTGTAGTTCTTCTAGTGTGGCCGGTGGTATATTCTTATCTTTCACCATCTCTGTAATTATTCCTATTTCATATTCTACTTGCTGGTGATATTGTCTATTCTCTAAGAATGTAGATTCCTCTGAAGTTGCTAGGTTTCTAAAGTGCTGTTTGAAGCCTTCCATAACATTTTGCTCACCAGACATACATATGTCTCCTACGTGCAGATCCATGATAGCATTACCCCTGTTCTTTCTATTGATCTTTACAAGTTGATGGAATAGTTTTGTATCCTTTGTTCGTGTTTCCATTATGCGTTGTTTCTCAGTATCTTTGACTTTAGCATTTTCAATTCGCACCTGTTGCCTAAATTCCTTTTTAGTTCTTAATCTTTGTTGGTATATATTATTTTCAGGGTCCTTTATTTTTCTTTGCTTGACCCACTGCGCATAATATTTACGCATCTCGTCTAGGGCTAACTTTATATCTGGAGACCATACATTCAATTTAGGTTTTGCGTTGTACCTAGGCTTGTTTGCGGCACATGTAGCGGCAGCATCATTTAGAAATCCATGTACCTGCTCTAAGACGGATGTAGCTTGTTCTAATGTTTCTAGCGGCATGTTCAGTATAGAATCTGACTGTTCATTTGTAATGGCTACATATAGGTCAATATCAACTTTATCCCATTTGACAGCTCGGTTTGTACAGTCCTTAGTTAGATTTTAGCAATCAGCATCATTCGAGATTCCATATAATATTTTCATTTTTATAGGATGATGGTCCGACGTGTTGTTCATAACGCTGTTCAGCACTTGCTTGTGTGTTGGCTTGATTTTTCCAAGTTTATGTAGGAAGTAGTCCAATTCTGAGCATTCTTCTCCATTGACCTTTACGAATGTCTTTCCTTCATTGTCGTATTTAATCCCAGTCTCTTTTACAAATTTTTCCAGATAGTCCTTTCTCTTATTTATTCTATCGATGTTTCCTAAGTCTTAGTTTATTCCCCAAGGGTGACTGGGGTATAGAAATATGGTCACTTGGTCTTCTCCCGACCAGCAGTAAAACGCTTGCTGAAGTGGGGCGTCCGTTTGGCTGTGCGGGATGTATCAAGTTCGCAGTCACGTCCGTCAGAAGGGGACGTTAAATCCGATGCCTCGTGTAAAGAGAGTGCCACGCTCTTTGCACGTTAAGAACCCTTGCAACAACTCTTTGAGGGGTCCGTAGGTGGCCTGTTGTAAGGCAAAATTTCTGTCCTTATCCAATATACCCTCATTTTCCAGTGGCAGTCCAAATTTCCCCGACCATCATCCTAGATGGCCTCTATTACAACAACCTACCTATTGTATTTATTGTGAACTTGTTCTCGTCCTGAATATGCATGAAATATTTGCCACTGGACGTTAAGCAACCAACAACCAACAATCAATAAGTCTTAGTTTAGACATAAAAATAATTTTGTCGTATGACGGCATACATAAATGTAGAGTCACGTAATGTAGATATAACAAAAAACAGACGTAACAGTAAAAGTAATAATAATAAATAAATAATGGTGTGGTTCAAAGTATGACGGAATACATAAGTACAGTTTCACGCTAAAAGTATATTATAAAAAACAGACTAAACAGAAAAAGTAGTCTTATTGAATATAATAGTTTTGTCATTCATAGTATGTCAAGATCCATAAGTAAAAGTCATATCAGTAAATGAAATAATTTTGCCGTTCAAAGTATGATGGTTTACATAACCACGGAGTCACTTCTTTATTAAGAGATACTTTACACTTTTTCCTGCGACTTTTTTTCCTAGATTTTGTGACTTTTTCCGTTTACCGTAAACGCATATCCCAAACATGTTTTGTTGTAGTTAATTATGTATTTGGTGCTACCAGCGACTACAGGTAACAACATTTTTGTCGATGGTAATAAGAGTTAAAAATCATACGTCCTCCTCTAGCGATTAATATTTAAACTTGTTTGTAGTTTTATTTGAATGGTAAAGATGTAGATTTAATTTTTCCATATTATAAATGGGTTCAAATATATATATATATATATAACTAGTCTAAAAATAGAAACAATAATCATTCAATCTATCAGTTTGTAAATAAACTAATGCAGTTACTAAGTGTCTAAGAATGTTACATTAACACACTAATGAGTGTAGTGTTATAAAATTAGTTGTTATATTTTATATATAATTCACCAAATATTTCGCTGAACAAATTAGCTTCATCGGGCGTGTGCATGACAAAAATATCTTTGTAGTTTGTGCGCTACTGTTACTGTTACTGGTAATTTCCTCCTCTCTCAGGAGCACTCCGAAAGGGATACAATTTTAAAGTATAGTCTAAGAAAGGATATATATATTTACAACTTACGTTAAACTGTACAGTTTCCCACCACACTTGGCTATTGCGTATACTAAAAGCATTGTTTATTTGGCATACTTTAAGTCTATTTACACACTGTCTATAATATTACTTCTTATGTTTCATCTTTTAGGAGATAAGTTCTCCTCACATGTAGTCCATTACATAATGTCCTTGTTATCTGTTCAATATCAGTATAGTTGTCCTTTTTTAAGCGAATAGATGTTCTCACACACAAAATTTGAGTAAAAGTTTGATCTATATAAAACATATTTTTGCTGTTTATTGTACATACCAATTATTAAATCTGAACAAATAGTTGTAGATATATAGAACAAGTTGCTTTCTTTAAAAAAAGAAATGCAATCGTAAACCCAAATGCTTGTTTGGCATTATATATATATTAGATAATTGTTTAATAAAGATGTATTGTCTTATATTACTTTTGTTGTGCATAAGAATTAGAAACTGACATTGCCTGTTTAGTGGTTTAAGGTTCATCATAACCTTTTGGCTAAAATGGCCGTATTTACACCCCAAATTTTACTCTCAGTACAGACTAACCTATACACCTGCAACAGTTTTAAGGGATGGCAGGAACTAGATATATAAATTTTAAATGCATTTTATGTTTCAGAAAATTATAAACTTTTCTAGATTTTGCTATCCATTTTTTTTTCGTTCCTGCAGAAGGTGCAAAAATTAACTAAGTAGTGAAAACGATTGAGAAGCTCCCCTCATATACTTAATGTTGTGAGTAGTATTGATTTAAATGGACAATAGACACCTGTAAACAATAGGTTATTTAACAGGTTTAAACTGTGTAACTGAGTGGACCGTATCAAATGAAACTCGGGTGTTTGTTTATTTTGCTATCTTCTGCAGACTGGAAAAAAATGAACATCAAAATCCAGGTAAGTTTTTAATTTTCTGAAACATAGACTTCATATAACTTTTATATATCTAGTTCCTGCCATGTCTTAAAACTTTCCTGGATGTACCAGTTTGTCTGTACTCATAGTAATTTTGGAGGTGTAAACACGGCCATATTTTTTAATTCCTTATGATGAACCTTAAATAATGTAATACCGGCTTCACACATCAACGTATAGATCCGACGTACGTCGGCCGAGGTAAAAAAAAATCATGCACGCATTCCCAACTGCAGGTCTGTCTATATGTGAATGTTTGTCAATAAGTCTGTCACATTCGCCCGTCTGTTTACATGTTTACCAGTCCGTCTATGTCCACTGGTTCGTCTACATGTTCACTAGCTTTGAAATAGCTTTCGGTAAGTGCGATTATTTCAGTGATTTGTGTCTATTGTTTTTATGTAAGTGATTATTGTGCACCGTACCCATAATTTTAGGGACGCGAATTGCAACTGATATTTTACAGTTTTTTCTTGCGATGTGTTGTCCTTAAGGTTTGGTTCATTTGGGAGGGTTGGGTTTATGGCCACCACATTGTTTATGTGCCAATGTCAATTCTAAAGCCAGAAACATGTAGTACACTGGTTGTTGTTCATAATTCATGTCGGTCAAGTTGTTTTCGTAAATTATTTTGTTATCAATAAGGCTGTTTAGTTTTGTTTGATTTTTGTTTTTAAATCTTAATGGTCGGGGCATTTAATAGCCGACTAAATAGTGTTTTTTTTTCATTTTTGGAGGCCGCTCGGTGGCCTTTAAAGACTTACTACCACGTCATTGTAACTCTGGTTGGTATTTGTATCATTAGTGCTGGACCATGGTCGATCCTATATGCACCTTTGAGGCAGGCGGGATATTTTTGTAGATCTTGTACAGCTCAAACTAATGTGAGTAGTTCCTGTACTTCTGTCTAGTCCCATGTTGCATGGTTGGAGAGGGTGTAATATCTTCTGTAGGTTTGATGAAGTTTCACCCGTATCGGACTTCTTTTCCTAAATGAAAGCTTTAAGACGACGAGTATTTTTGTATGCAATGTGCCCTTAACGTGTCTGAAACTTATCTGTAGCGTTTTCAACGCTCGTGTAGCGTGTATATTATGTGCGTGCAGTTTACAGGTAAATACGTTTGACAAACGCTTGAGCTGAATGATTTTTTTTATGTTCCATTAAAATTTTCCGGAAGTAAAAGCGTTCACCAAGCGTATACCTTTGCATTTCGACGAACTTCAAACTTATGGAACGCGTGTTTAAACGCTTGCGTAGAGTTCCTCTGGTGAGCAACTAAGTTACGCATACGATGATACGGACTTTGTTAATTTTCTTTTTTGACTGATTGTTTTACATTGTCATTTCGGGGCCTTTTATAGCCGACTATGCGGTACGTGCTTTGCCTGTTGTTGAAGGCCGTACGGTGGCCCATAGTTTGTATTTCTGTGTTATTTTGGTTTCTTGTAGATAGTTGTCTCATTGACACCAAACCCGATATCTTCTTTTTTTTATATTCGATATCTTATCGCCGACCTGGTTAAGTCTGCCAAAAATGCATGCATGATTCATTTTTAGGTTATCATGCAGTCGTAATTAAAGTAGGGACTCTGTGGGATTTTTATAGGAGTATTTCGTAATTAATATCAATGTATTATTTGAATGTACTCTATGGCAGAAGAAATTTAACGTATATTGTTTCAGAAAATCATTTGACCTTTGACCCCTAGCACGTGTCGGACTTTGATGACAATACAATTTTTTTCAGCCAAAATTTCTTCATCCTTAATGCCAACTGAATATAATGACTATAAATTGTACAAAAAGTGTAAAAATGTTGATAACTTAAATACATTGTCTTTAAAACTATGTTTTCTGTTTACTAAAGCGTATGTTGTAGTTATCAGCTTTTTCAAATGATTTAAAAAGGGAATAAACAGAGAGAACAGTAATGAGATTGAAAAACTGAAAAAAATAAATTTGACTAAAATTGAACATATTTAGCAGGGCAGTGGTTATTCTAATACTACTAAAAGTATGTTTATGATTGTAACTGATTTGGTGGAAATGATAAAAAAATAAACATTTAAAACTGTAGAACACAAAGGAGAAAAGGGGGAGCAAAAATAGGGGGGGGGGGGTGGTACGGTCGACCACTTTTTTTTAACTTCCGATTTCGGAAACGAAGTATATCATCATAGGGATATTTGGATTTAATTTAATCGAAATCGGGATTTATGTGTATTTACGTCGAGTAAATCAGGGTTTTCATTTATCGGGTATTAGTATTGTAATACTGAAAAGTAACCCTTCCAAAGCTTCTGACTTTAATCCCCAAAAATGTTTTTGATTTTGGCGTTACACAATCTTGTTTCAATGCAATCTACAAAGTTATAAAAATTTCAGTCACTGTGGCGGTGCATGCAGGGGCAGATCCAGTCATTTTAAAAAGGTGGATTCCCAATACATTATGCTAAGACCAACACAGAATAGACACACCCGACTCAGTCCAGGCCTCGACGCAATTAATCATAAAAATGACGTCACATACGATGACGAAAAAAAAATACCCAAAATAAAGCATTTTATTCTTGATCTTTTAGTATGATTTAATCTTTTCTTGGCAAACATTCACGATCAATAGGTATAAGAACATGTTGTATGAGTGCCAATGAGACAACTCTCCATCCAAGTCACAATTTGCAAAAAAGAAAAACCATTATAGACATTATAGATCTAAGTACGGTCTTCAACACGGAGCCGAAGTAGGCTGACACTGAACACCCTCTCCTTGGATCCGCCACTGCAGTGATCACCCATAACACAGAGCTAAATAGACTTTATAATAAAAAAAAATGGCACTCATACCACATCATCCTACATCTATTGACATAGTATCCTGACTACAGACTAGTTCAACAAAAGTTGCAGAGAGATGAAGAGTGATAACGTGTACAATGCACTATGAAGTAACTGAGGAACATTTTTGCCTTCTTTTTTTAGCTCAAACTAGACAACTTATTTATGTTTCTTTTAAGTTTTTGAATATAGCGCAGTATCTGTGTATATATAATCTGTTTTAAACTAGACTATATTAATAAGATACAGGGAATCTGAACAACAGACACTCAGACTAGTTGCTTTGAACAGTGCACATTCATCAATCAATGTATTTTCCAAAAATATAAAAACATGTAATTTTATCGGGATTTTGCGATATTGTCATAATAAGGCTCTGGAAATCGAGATGAACAAAAGTAAACTCGGGATTTAGGAATTGGGCCCATCTCAACCCCAACCCAACATAATGGAGCAGGTCTTATAGCAGTGCAAAAGGAAAGAATTTAATATACATGCAATTTTAAATGGATTTACATAAGTCATATTTTAGGGCCTTTTGTAGAAGAGGGGCGAAAGATACCAGAGGAACATTCAAAGTCAAAAATCGAAAATAAACTGACAAATATCAATTGACCAGTATTAGCCAGTATTGACCACTTGCGGAGTATAATTGTCCGGGGAGGTAAATACCGGTAAATACCAGGGGTGGTATTTACCGCCCAACCTTGACGCCATGGCTAAACATGAAAAAGATAAACAGACAAACAATCGTACACATGACACAACATAAAATACTAAAGAATAAGCAACACGAACACCATCAAAAACTGGAGTTATTGCCCTTTATAGTCAATTTTAACCATTTTTCATAAATTAAATTAATCTTTTACAAAAATCTTCTCCTCTGAAACTACTGGGCCAAATTAATCCAAACTTGGCCACAATCATCTTTGGGGTATCTAGTTTAAAAAATGTGTGGCGTGACTTGGTCAACCAACCAAGATGGCCGCCACGGCTAAAAATAGAACAAAGGGGTAAAATGCAGTTTTTGGCTTATAACTCAAAAACCAAAGCATTTTGAGGAAATCTGACATGGGATAAAAATGTTTATCAGGTCAAGATCTATCTGCCCTGAAATTTTCAGATGAATCGGTCAATCGGTTGTTGGGTTGCTGCCCCTGAATTGGTAATTTTGAGGAAATTTTGCTGTTTTTGGTTATTATCTTGAATATTATTATAGATAGAGATAAATTGTAAACAGCAATAATGTTCAGCAAAGTAAGATCTACAAATAAGTCAACATGACCAAAATGGTCAGTTGACCCCTTTAGGAGTTATTGCCCTTTATAGTCAATCTTTAACCATTTTTCATAAATCTAAGTAATCTTTTACAAAATCTCCACTGAAACTACTAGGCCACAATCATCTTTGGGGTATCTAGTTTGAAAAATGTGTCCGATGACCTGGCCATTCAACCAAGATGGCCGCCACGGCTAAAAATAGAACATAGGGGTAAAATGCAGTTTTTGGCTTATAACTATGAATTCAAAGCATCTAGAGCAAATCTGACAAGAAGTTAAATTGTTAATCAAGTCAATATCTATCTGCCCTGAATTTTTCAGATGAATTGGACAACTGGTTGTTGGGTTGCTGCCCTCCAATTGGTAATTTTTAAAGAAATTTTGCCGTTTTTGGTTATCTTGAATACTATTATAGATAGCGATAAACTGTAAACAGCAATAATGTTCAGCAAAGTAAGATCTACAAATAAGTCAACATGATCAAATGGTCAATTGACCCCTTAAGGAGTTATTGCCCTTTATAGTCAATTTTTAACAATTTTCATTAATTTGGTAAATATATGTAAATTTTTACCAAATATAGTTCTCTGTTACTAATGGGCAAAGTTCATTATAGATATAATTGTAAGAAGCAAAATCGTTCAGTAAAGTAAGAACTTCAAACACATCACCATCACCAAAATACAATTTTGTCATGAATCCATTTGTGTCCTTCGTTTAATATGCACATAGACCAAGGTGAGCGACACAGGCTCTTTAGAGCCTCTAGTTTCATTTCGTTTCGTTTCTTCATTTTTTCATTTCGTTTCGTTTCGTTGTATTTCGTTGCGTTTCGTTGTATTTCATTTCGTTTCGTTTCGATTCCGTTTCTCACTTTATAAGTACCCGTTCTACAGTGGCGGATCCAGAACTTTTCCTAAGGGGAGCCCGCTGACTGACCTAAGAGGGGGCCCGCTCCAGTCATGCTTCAATGACTCCCTTCTATAATCAACCATTTTTTTCCACGAAAAAAGGGGGGGCCTGGATCCGCCTATGTTCTAGTTTGAAAGATCAGTTGAAACATTAATGCTTTAAAACATTCTTTATTTTTGTCTAAGTTTTCATTTAACTCCTGTGTAAAATTCAAGTAATTCAACTTTATTTCTATTAAGTTTACAAACAGAAACCCATAAAACATGATATCTTTTAAAATATTTTTCTGAATGGTAAGACTTCCCAGAAGTACAAGTTAACTTTTTTGGTTCCAATGCCGTGGTACGAGTTAACTTTCTTCCGTATCTTATCACCGTAATTCTAGGAGGAACCCTAAACTGGACCCCTGTTGTGTTCACTTATCGCTACACTGACCTTCGGTTTGAAGCTATATATAAAACGGCGGACCAATTTAGGAGGAACCCCATTTATATTCCTTAACATTGTCAAATATTTGAGTTTTATATTTAATAAATGGTTTTTCTAATTTACAGTTTTGTTTCTGAAATAACATGGATTTTGTCTTCTTTATGTTTACTGTTAAGTGCCATTTATCACAGTATTGAGATAATTTATTCATACTATTTTGAAGTCCATCTTTAGTTTCTGAGAGTAAAATTATGTCATCTGCCAAGAAAAGACTATTTATATCTGAATCTACTAGTTTAAGTGGTCTGCATTCTTCAGTATTTAAAAATATATCATTTATATCATTAATAAAAATGTTAAACAATGTAGGACTGATTGTGTCGCCTTGGCGTACTCCTCTCTGTATTTAAAAAAAAATGGAGATGAGGCATTATCAAATGTAATTGAAGATTCTGTACCTGAAAACTTGTTTTATTACTTGGTATATATTTTTGCCAACCCCTAATTGAGCCAATTTGTACAGAAGACCATCTCTCCAAACAGAGTCAAATGCTCCTTTTAAGTCCACAAAACATGTATATATCTTTTTATTACACCCTCACCTTTACACTCGGATCCGACAACATTGTTAATATTTTTCCTCCGCTCCTCGCTTAGTTTTAACTTTCTATCGAAATATTTATGTTCAACTTCTATTCCGTTGGCTTCCTTTACTTTCTGAATTTGAACTAGCTCACCCCTTGCTTTTCAAGCGAACAACGCTTTTCTCAAACATTTGTGTTTCCATTGTTCCTTCATCTGGAATTAAAAAGTCAATAGATATGTGATTTAGAAGCTCGATAGTCATAACCGGTACATATAAGTGGCTCACAAATTTATCATAAAGCCTAGATAATTGTCCTGGTTCATGAAGTCTTGACGCGGCGTCAGCAATCACATTATTACAACCACTGAAAAATGTTGCTCTGATTTCGAAATTGTGTGTAGCCGACAACCAGAAAAGTTCTCTCAAATGAGTCATTAAGGTTTTGTTTTTGTTAATGATGCATTTTGTAGTCAAGTTTTCTGTAGATACGACAACACGTTTATTAGTCCACATCGCGGACAACACAATAGCCATAGTCTCTTTAATATTTATGTGATAGTTCTTAAAATTCGGTAAATCTGTGTCCCAATTCACATAAAAAAAATCACCTTCATAATATCCAGCACCACCATGTAAACAAGCATCAGTTTGAAAGCAAGTAACTGGTTCAGAATCTGAAAATGTTACTGTTCCATTGACCACATTCATAAAATTAACCCACAATTTCAAATTGACTTAACCAATCTGTTATCTACCATCAAAGCAAACAGGAGTTACAATCGGCTTATTTGACAACTTGCCACAGTGTGTGACCTTGTCGTCCGCGGTTTTAAACGCGCGGAAGTGGTGTCGGTGTTGACGATAAGCGTGTTTGTGAAGTCCCTTTATTTTTATCCCGTACTGTCACAAAAGCATCCCAAGCTCTTGTTACCTCTGGTGTGTCATACTGATCTCCCAGATAGGTACTTTCGTACCTAGGACTAAGGGCCTTCTTAATTGGACTATGTGGTGATGGAAGCCGCTTCCGAGTAGTTATACTTCTCAACCCGATAAGGTTTAGGCGATAAGGTAACTCTCTTGTACTCATCCATATCCGGAATAAGCCTTCTCCGGGGTATTGTTCCTGCATAGTCCTATCTTGTGAACAAGAGAACTAGGTGTGCCTGTACCCAAGTCATGGAATTTAGCCCTAAGCTCAACCTCAGCGAGATACAATTCATTCTCTTCAATCTTTTGTTTCATTTCCCGCAACTCTTTTCTAATCTTTTGACTATTCATAACTAACCCTTAAATTTCTTTTATTTATTTTTTTTTTTATTTTTATTTTTATTTTAAAGTGCTTTAACTTATTTAGTTTTTATAAACAAATAAAAATTTTCTTGTCAGATTTTATCAAAGGGAGATAATTGCTCTTGTGTGTCTCTTAAAAGTTTAAATCTTAAAGCAATAAGTTTATTTTTGTAATGTCTCCTAATAAATCTAATCAAAATAATTTTCAACATCATTACCAATTTCAAAGTCACTATCATCGTTAGCTTCATTCTTTTCTATTGGTGATTGTTCTAAATTTCTGATCTCTGTAAGGATTGAATGGAGTTCAACCGATGTTATGTCTTCGGAACCATTTACATGTTGCGATTTGTTCAAAAGCTCAATAGATAATAAACCATGAACTGTTTGAGGAATGCTAAATTCAATATTATTTCTTAACAAGTCCTTACAGTTATTTCCAATTAATCTAAGATTGAAATGTTTGTTATATAGTTATTGATGCTTTCATACTGCTATACGGCTTTGATCAGCCTTAACAGTTGACAAACATTCAATTATTTCAGTGCTTTGCTTTAGTAAGTACTGGACATAAATTACGCCTTCTGCATAAGTAGGCTTTGATTTCTTCTCTTCTTTTGCACGAAGAAGATCAAAGATTTGGCTTCAGCAGCTTTTTGTTGGAAATCTTGACACAATCAAGCTCATCAACTATTGGTGAGGAATGTGACAAAACTGAATTTAAATCCAGTGGTTCACTGCCCAGGCATTGGTTTTGATTCACTAGCTCTTTCTCAATTTTATTAGCATTTTGAGAGAACTGAACACATTTTGCCAATCCATTTGCTACATACATAGTATGTCTTAGTGGTTGAACCTTTTGGACCATCGTACACTCCACAATCGTCCGAAAAATTACTGATGGCTCCCCTTTTTCTTCGATGTTTTTTTTTTTTTTTTTTTAAATATTAAACATATTTTATCAAATTCAAATTCAAATATTTATTGCCATGTGAACTTTAAACATTAAGTTTGTGACATACAAAATAATAAACAATATAACTATATTTCACATATATATATATATACACACAATCATTCATTTACAGTTTTATCAACAATCACCTGTTACATCAACCCTCAGTTGTCCAGGAGAGCAACTAATGGGGCCCCAATTTTTACAGTCTCATTTGTCTGGGAAAAAGCAAATGAGAAAAAAAACTCCTACTATAAATTATTAACATCAACCTTTATAAATATTATCTATCCTTGTACATGTACCTGCAATCATTATCGATCTATATAAATATACCTCTCACCATATATAATTATTTGAATAAAGTATGCAATTTTATCGGTCATCAAGTCTTTTGTTATGTTAATTTCAATTACATTTGTTTTATGGTCGAGTGATCATTTACCACGTGCGATTTGTTACAATTTTATCGTACATCAAGTTTTTTGTTATGTTAATTTCAATAACATGTAATTTATGGTCGATCATTTACCACGTGCGATTTGTTAAAGAGATGTGTCATCACTACCTACCTTCAACCTCTGATGGGTAAATGAAATATGCGATTCCGAATCCGAGACGCAAATACAACTCTCTGTTTTCAACTTTACCTCTTCTGGTTCTTGTTTCATTTTCACATCATCGTCATCAGAGTTAATGACTAGTACGGTTTCTACTTCCTCTCTGACTTTTGTCTCATACG
Source organism: Mytilus galloprovincialis (assembly GCF_965363235.1). Classification (NCBI taxonomy): domain Eukaryota; kingdom Metazoa; phylum Mollusca; class Bivalvia; order Mytilida; family Mytilidae; genus Mytilus; species Mytilus galloprovincialis. The sequence continues at coordinate 34,100,749 of NC_134848.1, forward strand.
TTTTTTCTTTTCTTAATGGTTCAGCTTTGTTTATCAGTTTTAACAGTTGTTTTGAACCATTAGGAATCTTATGTGTCCTTACCAAGTGATCCCTCAATATCTACTAGTTTTGACTCTTTCTGCGATTTGTCTACTTCTCTCTTACTTATATATTCGAAAATACGTCTTCAATTAGTTGTTTTATACTAAAATTTGATTTTATATTTTTATAATTTACTTATATTCATAAGTAAATGAAATGTATCTCTAATTTTCTGTAACCAAATTCTGGAAAACTTATATATATTTGCTTGTTGTATCACAATTTTTCCTTTTTTATTCTCTATTATCTATTTTCACCAATAGCAATCACATCAAGAGAAGCATAACCCATTCAATCATTGAAATATGATTTAGTACTGGTATAGTTAACACTTTGATTTCTAGTGAAAATAATTGTCGACAATTGCATTACTTCTTACTTTGCTGATGTCTGTTTGTTGAATATTTATTTTCTCCAAAAGACATGTTCTTACTCATTGTATTGAATGATTGCTTGATTCTTGCTTTTTTAAATAATTTCTTGTTTACATTTCTTTTGTCAGAATCAGAAACGACAGCATTTTCATCTTCTACTGCAACATGTAATCCAGCAAGTACAACGGAGAGCACTACAAGCGAAAAATCCACCCCTGTTTTAGTTATAAAGTATCTTAACTCAAAAAGTTTAAATCTTACTTTCCGCAAAAATATACAGGTTAAAAATAACACTATATTAAGTTTCATGAAATTTGGATACTAGTTGGTTCTTAAGTTACGATGCGACATGTAGACGCCGGACTTTTGAATACCATTTTACGTCCCGTCAAATTTTTGACGATCGTATAAAAATGTGAGCAAATGCAGACAATGCAAGATACCTAAAAGCCTTATTGAAAAGCGTATCAACCAGGAAATGTTGTCTCTATTGTATAAGTTGGAGATAAAGATGAAAAAGAAAATAAAACTTATTACGAAATAATAACTGTGAAGATACAGACTTTACACGTGGGATTACTTGATAACTGCTGTATAAGGGATGCAGCATATCATGTTTTTAATGATATATGACGATCTTCCCATGAGATGGTAGTTTAGTGTAGAAGACATCAATAAAAGTTATCACATAGAAATACAAATAAAACCAGGCGTTAATATATACTTTAATAGTGACATTGAAAGACTTATAAAAGATAAAATTACAATTAATTCTATCTTCATTTGATATTATGCAGCTTAATGTTCTGTTAATTAAAAAGCCATTTGCACTGAGGGGAGTGTACAACGCCTGCATAAATATTACTGTTTTAACACTTTATATATGATGTATTATATAATTATTCTTTTAGGATTATAGTGGTTTCCCCCATATGGATGGTAGCGGTCTCTGCTGACTGGAGTTAAACTCCGCTCAATGGCATTAAATGCTGACATTTGAACAGTCATGGCATTTGTTAACCCATTAATAGCTTCTAACAGACGAGCCGATGAAAATTCTACATTTCCAGTTAACCTACGAAATTCTGTTCGTAATGGGTTAACTTCTGAATTCTGCTGTACAACAGGATCAACAGTCTGCACATCAGACACTTGTGCCTCTTGGAACGAAGAAGATGTAGTTAAATCAATATGATTGTTATTTTGATCACTGTTGTTGTCATTATTCGTAACTATGTCATCTGGGCATTCAACTTCATCTCCAATAGATTGAGATGATACCGAGACAGGAGACTTCCAGCTTCCACATTTCTAAATTGTCCTCTAGATCAAACTGAAACTAATCCAGAGGTGGAACTGGTATAGAAGACTCTAGGTGTTTCCTTATTTAAAATACACGACGCAATAGGAATTTAAATTACAAACTTGGTGACAGTCGTAAACTCCCTAGATTAATCGACAGGCGGACAATAAGGTGAAGCTGTCTGTGCCACAGAATAATTAGAGAAAGTTGGCATACTAAGGCAAGGCATATTTGATTGTAACAGTCTACTATAACTGTCTATAGATGCTGCTGAAGAAATAATTGTGGATGTCTCCAACGGAGCTAAAGGTTTTGGAGCTATCGGAATAGGAGTAGCTGTATAGATAGGTATGGTTGGCTTTATACGGATGCCTGACCTAAAAGCCCAATGCTTTTGTGATTCTGAGTGTGACTGCTTCACGATATCACGTCCATCTTCAAATAAGTACGGTATTGACGCCTTCTTCAAGTAGTTTCTTTCATTATAAATTTGTCCATTTTTTTTTGTAGGGTTTTGACCTCCCTAACATGCTTCCCATACCCACGGGTATGGCTATTAAGGTGATTCTCATTCCTTCACCTAAACATACACAAGGTGCAAAAATAATCACAGTGTTCCAATGGTACATGATATTTGTAGAAATGGTCTGTCACTCGTTTTTTCTCTCCTCTATAGGGACACCTCCCGCAGACATAAAAGTAGCCTCTTGTTCGAACTAAATCTGGATCTCTATCCATTTACAAAAATTATATGATAAGCCTTGCTATTCATGTCAATGTTTAACTTTTACATTGTAATGTCATATTATATAATACATTTATAGTATAGTATAACTATGTTAACAATTGTATTTATTGTGAACTTGTTCTCGTCCTGAATATGCATGAAATATTTGCCGCTGGACGTTAAGCAACCAACAATCAATTAATCAATCAAAATTAAAAAGGGAGATCAAGTAACAAGCCTGCATAACCAAACGTTGCTGTAATTCAATTTTTTACCTTTTCTCTAGCAGCATCCTCATCTGTGTAAACACCTGTCCTCATTGTATCTGCTAGTAACACTGAAATAAAGATCTAAATGGACTTGTATAGAAGGGTTATAGTGACGATACTGTTGTCAGTACATTAAATAAAAATTGCATATTTTGGCTATAATATTGATTCATTTAAAGGGTCTTTGCATCGGAACTAAACACATTTAATTATTTTCTGTAATATATTTCTGTGTTGTTGGTTTTTTTTTTTGCAAACTTAGAAACTTTGACTTAATGGCGTTTTGTTATGAGATGCCGAGAACGTCGTACCGGTCTTCCACTCAATCGTTTTTCACTATTGTAAATGACTTGTGACTTGGCGAATTCTATAAGGACCTGTACACCATTTGCAGGTTGAATACCCTGTTAATTTTTCACTCTATATTTTCTGGACCATTCATTCCAGTTGTAGGATGATCTTTAATTCTTGAATGAATTCCTCAATATTAATCGTATATCTTGTTAGGTTTCCAACTAGATCTTCTTTTTTTTTCCTTTCCAACTTATCTTTAAAGCGCATAGCTTGTTTTTTTGGCCTTTAATTTGGTGTTGAAACTTCCCCTCTCGTATTCATTATACGATTTATTCGATGCTAAAAAGTGTATTTCTTCATTTTCTGTGTTCAAACTTTATGCTATTCTCTCTGTACTTTTGGAGACAATAGTGTGAATTCTCTTTTGCTTCTCGTGTGATGTTATCTTGTCAAGTCATATAACTTGCATGCGGTTTCTTTTATGTTAGTGTCAAGTTTGTGCTCTATGAATGATTCAAGAGTATGTAAAATCTTTGCTGCTTTTGTTACATTTTTTGCTATTTTCGTGAGGTTTTCACACAGATTGCTTACTTTTATTGTAGAAGATGTCGTATATGTGTGCAGTGAACCATTAAAGATTTCGGTCCTTTTAAAAATGTTTATACAAAGCTTTGAATTTTTCGAAAAAATATGGATTTTCTTGTCCAGGAATACATTACCTGAGCCGTATTTGGCACAATTTTTTGGAATTTCCGATCCTCAATGCTCTTCAATTTTGTACTTGTTTGGCTTTATAACTATTTTGATATGAACGTCACTGATGAGTCTTATGTAGACGAAACGCGCGTCTGGCGTACTAAATTATAACAGATATGGATGTAAGTATATACATATAGTATCGCGTTTTAAAGGGCGAATTGATTGATTTAACACATTTCACCATTGTAAAACACCACAGCAAATTACAGAGCGTACAGCTTAACCACAATTAAAGGGTTATCAATGACGATGAAAAATTGCAAAAAAAAAAAACCTGTCATTACTAGCTTTTCATATAATTATACAACAACATCATTACAAAGCGTTGCTTCTTTTTCACATTTTTTTCTCCGCATGTCTATGGTTGAATCTACCGAAAGTTGCAAAACGTGGCAGCTAGTCAGAGTAATTATTGTGATGATTTCAGGTTGAAGTGATTTTGGCAGAACTGTTGGCTTGCTTTGCGAGGAACAGCATAATTTAATTTTGAATCGTTTTCCTCGTTTTGCAATATTTTCAATATAAAGATTTGATTACAAAGTCCTTTCATGACGTTTTCACCCCATTGTTGTACTATTACACGTCGGACATGGTTAATGCGAAGAAGGAATTTGGCAAATAGAAATATGGTCACTTGGTCTTTTCCAAACCGACAGTAAAACGATTTCTAAAGTGGAACGTCCGTTTGGCTGTGAGGGAAGTTCGCTGTCACGTCCGGTCAGAATGGGTGACGTTAAATCCGATGTCTCGTGTAAAGAGGATGTCACGCTCTTTGCAAGTTCAGAACCCTTGCAACAACTTTTTGAATATGTATTTATACGAGGGTGTAGGCATGATTGTGTTTCCAATGTCAAGGTTAGATTTACAGTAGCACCTCTTCCTGTATCAAGAGCTCATCACAAAACCCTTCAAAGCCCGTAAATGCCATTTCTAGGTCAGCAATGAACTACCTATATCTTCGTATTTGGATTACATGGTATTTTGATCTGGTTAATACATGTATTCCTCATTTAATACCTCCATGGTATCCGAAAAGTTTTTAAAGTCTTTTATTTCGACATCACATGTCTTTATTATGGCATCTCGCTCTGAAAAGCTATAAACTCTTTCTAGTCATTAAAATGCTAGAATGGTCACTCTATTTCTCTTAGTCTATATACTTTCTTTTAAGATGCAGTAACCTCGAGTTTCCCACAGTTTAGTCTTTTTGTTATTCTGGTTTTAAATTTTTCTTCAAATCTAAGTTATCTGTACAATTTTCACTTGTACAGAAGCTAAATATATCTAGTCTGCGTTAACCATTAGCGAAGTACTGGAACTCAACTTAAGAGTTACCTGATATTGATGTACGGCATATCACATTTTAATCATGGCATTGGATAGGGGTATTCTGATGGAATTTCTAGAGTCATGTATCTCTTAGTTGTTTAATATTTTCTAAGTCATTTTGAAATGAATCTTTCTCTGATTATGTTCCATGAGGAATGTTAATTAAGGATGTTTCCATTTTTTTTCATTAACTCAGGACATTTCGTGAAACTTCCTTTAGTTTTAACAGTTCTTGTGGTGATATTTTACTTGTTTTTTTTAATATGTTTAAGTGTCCGGTTGGTATTGCAAGCTTTTGAAATTGTGTAAATAAAGAATGAATAAAAGGCAGGCATTACCTTGATGTTAGATTTGCATTTGAGGTCTTACTGATGTAGCACCATATTTGATAACATAGAGCTGACAGGCATATCTTAAAACAAACATTGATTTTACAGGAAACTCTTTGAACACTTTAATTATCCCCTTTGATTCAAAACTGACTACTTGTTCTTTGACCCCCAAGGCTGACCGGGGAAACGAAATATGGTCACTTGAATAAAACTGTTAAAACAATGGGTGATGTCCGTTTTTATCATTAATAAATATATGAGAAGAATAAAAACACATGTCAGAGTTGACATGCTTTATACACATAACGAATTGAAGTATATTTCCTTAATTATATGAATTAATGAATTAACTTATCTGACATAAAGTAAGAATGCTCTCTGGTTAAGGCATGTAAACACATGGATGTTGCTAATTGATAGTTGAGCTAACCGAAATGATTCTATTTTTTGTTTGCTTTCGTAATGCCAGTAAATTTTGCACTGCCAAGATGAAAATGTTTAATGTTTTCATAAGCTTTTTTGGTGGGAAAACCAAACATTTACCCAAAGAGCATGTGCACTATGACACGTTAGTGTGTATTATAGATGATTTCGAGTAAGCGACAATATGTTTGGCTGAACTATACAATAAATATATATAATTTTTACTCAATTTTTTTTAACTCTCAGTCTTTTTTTGCCTTTGTTGTGTTTTGGGGTACAAATGTATTTGCATGAATAAAAAAAGAGTGAAGCGCAAGTTTTATACCTGAATTAAACCCCCGTAGAACCTCATTATGTATTCATATATTCATTAATGGCGGAGCTGCGTCTATTGATGAAAATGTATGAATTCAAATTACAATACAAATATACCAGTTAAATAAACATGGGTATTCATTATTTCTTAATAAAAATTTGCTGACTGCTTCTGTCCATCAGCATAGAAACTTCATAGACCTCCGATTAGCAAGAATCCTAGTCTTTTATCTAGTTATCAGGAACAATAGAAATCTCACTTTCTATTTAAAATTCTAATATGCAATATTAAGACCAGTCAAAATGAAAAAAAAAATCCTTTATGTTAACAAACCACACATGATCAATATTTATATATGTTCATGTTAGTAAATAAATATATATGTGCCACTACCAGACAATATCTGTGAATTCAAGAAACTGCTTCTTATATGGTAACATAATATATTTTGTATGTGCATCATCTCAACCATAAACCTGAATGGTATTGTCTATATCACTAACAAGGTAAAATCCAAGTAAATCTTAGTCTAATGGTGTATCAAAACATTTGATTGTCTGTTAACAGATCATGTATGTGGCCATTGTTGTGGCTCCCGCACTCATTAGAATCCTCTCCTTCACTAAGCAATTTCCTTAAGTTAGATCGAGGTTGGTCATCATGTCTTCTTTTGACACTCAGGTGCTCCGGAAGGGTAAGCAGATCCTGCTCCACATGTGGCACCCGTCGAGTTGATTATGTGATAACAATTCCGGTAAGTCACATTCATCAAAGGGAAGGGGATTGTAGTTATGACGTAAGGAACATATCCGATATCATTTGTGAAATGGTTATTCCATAAAGGTCAACCAACTCGTGATGGCAAATTTACAAAGGGATGATTTTAACTTGATATGGGAAGATGTGGTGTGAGTGCCAATGAGACAACTCTCCATACAAATAACAATTTAAAAAGTAAACCATTATAGGTTAAAGTACGGCCTTCAACACGGAGCCTTGGTTCACCATTTGGAACTCTTGGTTTAATAGCTTCCTTGTGAGCAGCAACCCTCTATCAAGAAAATCATAATAGGAAAGGCAAGCACGGGAATATCGTATCAATTGAGAGATATATACCCCGTATGCAGGTGCTGATGGAATGTTGCTACTTCGAAAAGGAAACTTCATAATTGGAAAGCTGAAATCATCTCTTTTGTCGTAAAGTTTTGTTTTCAACCGACCCTCATTGTCAATTTCTAGATGAAAGTGAAGATATGAAGCCGACTTAACTGTATCTGTTGTATCCTTTATCTCTAGTTCGAAGTTCGATGGGATAGATGCGTTCCACATAGTCACCAAATTTTGAATTATTTAGTGAAAGAACATCATCTATATAGCGGAAAGTAGAGTTAAAGGATATTGCTAACTTCTTATCTTTCTTCCTAAGAACATGTCAAACCAACTGAAACGTATCAGTACCTCCCAATTACAAGTGCACATCCTAAACATACTTTTAGAAGTATTATTACAGGTGAAACAATTCGTCACATAAGAAACAATAGCAACGAAACTGATCTCAACAAACATCTTCTGACTTTGGAGAATAAACTTATAGATAGAGGCTATGATAAGTTGGAAACGGCAAAAAACATTAAAGATGTGAAATACAAGATTAAACGATGCAGTACTCTGTCAGATAATTTTAGACAAAGGGAAATTCCACTTACACTAGTAACTAAATATAACCCTACAGTTATAAATCTTAACAGAGCTATTAAGAAGCATTGGCAAATTTTGCAAAGAGATGAATATTGTAAAACAATATTTAAACAGATGCCTATCATTGCGTATAAACGCAGTAAAAATTTAAAAGAGCACCTAGCAAAAACTAGACTTTTAAATAGGGAGACTTTTGAGAAGGGACCCTTGCTAAAATAAAACTTGGCTAAAAAATCCCGAAACATCGTTAATTAATTATATATATATTTCTAGTAAAAAAAGGCAATTAGTCATTACGACTCTATAAAAACGGTGTCAAGTCTTGAGGTTTAAGAATGTATGTTGGTGATGGGAATCTTTGCATTTGTGGAAAGTTTACCCAAATGTTTGTTAATTTGATTTATGCGGCGGAGCACGCACTTGACTTCTTCCCGAGTGCATCAGAGTGATATTTCTCACAATGATCCATACATGCCCAAGACATTTATCACCGTTGACAAAGCAAGTTATTAACCTCAACGAAGAATTATCGAAAGTTACCAAAAACAAAACTATAAATATGTCTACATGAAAATGTAAGAGTAAAAACAGAAACCTCACACAGTGACAGTTAATTTAAGGTCACATTCTTTGGAGGTCCGAGCCATCATTGTTTCAAATGAAATCAAGTCGATCTAAGCTTAAACTAAAATTTTAAAAAATGGAGAATAATAGTTCTGAAATACCTTGCTCACAAAAAGAAGTAATGAAACCTATATTTAGTGAGAGTGTGTTAAGCACAGATGAAGAATCTAGTACTTCTATTCCAACAAGCGATGGAACTGTTAAAAAACTGAGATTCTTGAGTGATGTTAAACTCAATTATAACACGATTATGGAGGGACTCAATCTGGCTAAAAATTCTAAAGCCTTACCCCCATATATGAACATAACAGTGAACTTTACACCTAGAATGCTGCAACATCAAACGAAAGATATTGTTAAAGATCAAGTCCGGGAACTAAATGCCAGAATCAAGACGGAAGTGATTTCCTCAATGTCTGGAATTACTGCTAAAGCCATTACAGAAGTTGGAAAAGAGATGGACAGCATCGTCCAAGAGGTAGATGAGCAGTTCCTCAAAGCTGAACAGTTTGAAGAAAGAAACAGGTTCTTCAAAACAGCCATTGAAATTAAGGAGGAATATGCCACTAAATTGGCTAAATACAAAGAAAATCTACCTCGTAAACAAACATACAGCAGTGGTTTTAAACCAAAGGACAAATTCAGAAAATCTTAATATTTTGTTTTGCATACAATGATTCTATTAGTATAGTGTAGGATTTTAGTTACTATAGTTCAGTGAATCTTCTAAGGATTTTAATTTCTAAGTTGTCAGTTATGTGTGTGTTATCTCACTTGGATTTATTACAATATTGGATTTACGTGTTTATATTATAATTGGAAATATTAAATCTTTTCTTTCACCTGTGTGTTTGTTATCTTCTGCTAAGCGTCTATTGGTTAATAGTTTGTTGTGCATTGCGCATGCTTGTCATATGCTGCTCTTCCTTCTGCAAACAGTCTTACCAATTTACTATTACTGTTAGGATGGTTTGCAGAAGATTTAAGAGTTCCTGTAGATATAGGAACAAAAGAAAACGGGAAAAACTTAAAACCCGTAAATTAAATAACAAGTACAAATCAAGAAAGATTCGAGAAAAAAAGTGTGTGTTGAACTTGTCCAGTAGACTACTGACAAATGAGGAATATCTCCTCTTGGGAAAAGGGATGAAGTTTATTCCTACCCCTAAAGTTTCAAGTACTTACATACGTAAACAAATCATGAAGGATTTTCTTGAACTAGCTAGAAAATTGAGATGTAGATTTCACTACTCTACAAACACAATTAAAGAAATCCATCCTTTATACTTACAAACAGGGCATATTCCTCCTAACGGAAATAATGCCCTTGAAGGTTACATAACTGATACAAAACTTGAAATTTCTAGATTAAAGGTTAAACAGTTCAAACACAACCTTACACTAGCACAGCGTACAGCTTTCAATTATCTCATAAAAGATGACAGCATCTATATATCTAAGGCAGATAAAAACAACACAACTGTGGTCGTAAACACACTTGATTATATTAATGCAGGAACTAATCACTTAAACAGTGATCATTACAAGAAAATAAATCATACAAACACAGAGCTTATCACTAGATCTATTTCAAAGATTGTAAATAAACTATTTACAAACAAAGAAATTGATGAGCACACTTATAACTTCTTAAGTGACTGCAAAAATCCTAAACATGGATACATGTACCTTCTTCCAAAGATACATAAAATTCGGCAAGACTCATTTGAAGCTATCAAAATAGATGGGTATAAAATTGGAGAATTAGCTGTGCCTTTTAGGCCTATAATCAATAAATGCAATTCTCCAACAAGAAAAATTGAAAAGTTTTTAGATTTAATATTAAAACCTTCATTGAGGAAACTAGAGTTTTACATTCAAGACACAAAAGATTTTATCAATAGGATAGAGTCAAAGACCTGTGTACGTAGCTGTACACTAATTGCCTATGATGTAACTTCAATGTATACAAACATGAACATCGACAATTTACTAGATACAACCAAGAATTTCTTAGATCAAATTGATCGAACAAAGTATAAGTTTAAAGTACCAAACAAATCAGATCTATTATCTTTTGCAAAAATTATATTGGAAAACAATGAGTTCCAATTTAATGGGACTTTATATAAACAAGTTATAGGGGCGCCACAAGGTGGAATATTAGCACCCACTGCCACCGATCTGCATCTGTCAACAATACTTACAAAAATCTTAGACAGATTTTAATTTAAACTAGAGGCTCTCAAGAGCCTGTATCGCTCACCTGATTCTACTTGGGTTTTTGAAATCATATGAAAAAATATAAAATTTGGCTAAAAGTGACAACACAACCTCATTGATAAGGAAAGGAACATGTTTAATTTCATTCAAAAGTCCCCCACTGGCGGCCATCTTGGATGGCGGATCGGCTACAAAGTAACAACACTTGGTCAGCACCTCATAAGGAACATTCATGCAATGTTTAGTTTTATTCCATTCAGTGGTTCTCTAAAAGAAGTCATTTGTATGCATTTCCAATAGGGTCCTATGTTAAACTAAGTCCCTGCTGGCGGCCATTTTGGATAATGGATCGGCTACAAAGTAACAACACTTGGTCAGCACCACATTAGGAACATTCATGCCATGTTTGATTTCATTCCATTCAGTGGTTCTCTAAAAGAAGTCATTTGTATGCATTTCCCATAGGGTCCTATGTTAAACTAAGTCCCATGCTGGTGGCCATCTTGGAAGATGGATGGGCTACAAAGAAACAACACATGGTCAACACGGCATAAGGAACATTCATGCAATGTTTGGTTTCATTCCATTCAGTTGTTCTCTAAAAGAAGTCATTTGTATGCATTTCCCATAGGGTCCTATGTTAAACTAAGTCCCCCGCTGGCGTCCATCTTGGATAATGGATCGGCTACAAAGTAACAACACTTGGTCAGCACCACATTAGGAACATTCATGCCATGTTTGATTTCATTCCATTTAGTGGTTCTCTAAAAGAAGTCATTTGTATGCATGCATTTCCCATAAGGTCCTATGTTAAACTAAGTCCCCCGCTGGCGGCCATCTTGGATGATGGATTGGCTACAAAGTAACAACACTTGGTCAGCACTCCATAAGGAACATTCATGCTATGTTTGGTTTCATTCCATTTAGTGGTTCTCTAGTAGAAGTCATTTGTATGCATTTCCCATAGGGTCCTATGTTAAACTAAGTCCCCCGCTGGCGGCCATCTTGGATGATGGATCCGCTACAAAGTAACAACACTTGGTCAGCACTCCATAAGGAACATTCATGCTATGTTTGGTTTCATTCCATTTAGTGGTTCTCTAGAAGAAGTCATTTGTATGCATTTCCCATAGGGTCCTATGTTAAACTAAGTCCCCCGCTGGCGGCCATCTTGGATGATGGATCGGCTACAAAGTAACAACACTTGGTCAGCACCCCATAAGGAACATTCATGCTATGTTTGGTTTTATTCCATTCAGTGGTTCTCTAAAAGAAGTCATTTGTATGCATTTCCCATAGGGTCCTATGTTAAACTAAGTTCCCGGCTGGCGGCCATCTTAGATCATGGATCGGCAACAAAGTAACAACACTTGGTCAGCACCCCATAAGGAACATTCATGCCATGTTTGGTTTCATTCCATTCAGTGGTTCTCTAGAGGAAGTCATTTGTATGCATTTCCCATAGGGTCCTATGTTAAACTAAGTCCCCCGCTGGCGGCCATCTTGGATGATGGATCGGCAACAAAGTAGCAACACTTGGTCAGCACCTCATAAAGAACATTCATGCCATGTTTGGTTTCATTCAATTCAGTGGTTCTCTAAAAGAAGTCATTTGTATGCATTTCCCATAGGGTCCTATGTTAAACTAAGTCCCCTGCTGGCGGCCATCTTGGATGATGGATCGGCTACAAAGTAACAACACTTGGTCAGGACCACATAAGGAACATTCATGCTATGTTTGGTTTTATTCCATTCAGTGGTTCTCTAAAAGAAGTCATTTGTATGCATTTCCCATAGGGTCCTATGTTAAACTAAATCCCCGGCTAGCAGCCATCTTGGATGATGGATCGGCAACAAAGTAACAACACTCGGTCAGTACCTCATAAGGAACGTTCATGCCATGTTTGGTTTCATTCCATTCAGTGGTTCTCTAAAAGAAGTCATTTGTATGCATTTCCCATAGGGTCCTATGTTAAACTAAGTCCCCCGCTGGCGGCCATCTTGGATGATGGATCGGCTACAAAGTAACAACACTTGGTCAGCACCTCATAAGGAACATTCATGCCATGTTTGGTTCCATTCCATTCAGTGGTTCTCTAGAAGAAGTTCAAAATGTAAATTGTTAACGACGACGACGGACGACGGACGCCAAGTGGTGAGAAAAGCTCACTTGGCCCTTCGGGCCAGGTGAGCTAAAAAAGGATTATTATGATTTGTCAATATCGTGACGATATTTTCATGATTACAGAGTGCAACAAATCACAAATTGATGAGTTCTTTGCAATTGCAAACAACATTGACCCTCTACTTAAGTTTACGTATAATTTCTCCAATACAGAAGTGACGTACTTAGATACTGAGGTGTACAAAGGGGAGCGTTTTAAATCGAGTGGTGTCCTTGACATCAGGTTACATGTCAAACCAACTGAAACGTATCAGCACATCCTAAACATACTTTTAGAAGTATTATTACAGGTGAAACAATTCGTCACATAAGAAACAATAGCAACGAAACTGATCTCAACAAACATATTCTGACTTTGGAGAATAATTGAGGAAACTAGAGTTTTACATTCAAGACACAAAAGATTTTATCAATAGGATAGAGTCAAAGACCTGTGTACGTAGCTGTACACTAATTGCCTATGATGTAACTTCAATGTATACAAACATGAACATCGACAATTTACTAGATACAACCAAGAATTTCTTAGATCAAATTGATCGAACAAAGTATAAGTTGAAAGTACCAAACAAATCAGATCTATTATCTTTTGCAAAAATTATATTGGAAAACAATGAGTTCCAATTTAATGGGACTTTATATAAACAAGTTATAGGGGCGCCACAAGGTGGAATATTGTAACAAACCTAGGGTTACTGTAATACTGTTTAACTCATTCAGGAGGAGTGGAATACTGGTTCAATTCAACGGAAGTGTAAAGAATCAGATGTAATAAGCGTAACGATAATATTTATTTATTAATAAGCAGTATTTTTGACTTGTTATTTCATCAACAATAAATACACATTCAACATTCAACAAATAACAACAATGCACCGGGTGGTCACCAAGAACTTGAACTAGTTATAACTTATAATCATTAGAGAAACACAACGGAAAATCATCTAATTAAGAGTTTCTGTTTCTGGCCAATAGAAATGACTTGTAAATCCCTTTAAAGAATAGTAAGTTTTAGCGCCAAGTCTAGTTTCGCGCCAAAAATCTAGTTTCACTAAAACAGATCAAAATCTAAATATAGACTCAAGTATTTAAATTATCATTATTACCTTTCTTATTTAACTTTGATTATTTGACTTTTCTATTTTTATGTTGACAGCTCAAAGGATTGATTTCGACTGACATGTTGTTCTGCAGGCTCCTATTTATGTGTTTTGGCTCTAACTATGACGTAAGAGTAAACGTCCAATCGTCCAGTCAAAAGCAACGTTTCTTACGTCTTTTGGCTTGAAACGTTCAAGAAGACTATCCGATTTCATTATTACTAAATAAATACTCATTATTGAGTTGTCCTCATTTTGTCCTTCTTGTCCGAATTTTATTTAAAAGCGAATAAAACCAAAAGGACATTTCTACATAATGCTATAATTAAACGGACAGTAAATTCCTTTCTCACTACGGCGTATGAACTTATGTGTAATTTACCTAAACCTTACGCATTAGATATAATGCCTAAATGAAATCAATGAAAACCCTGTTCTCTCATAAATAAACACAAGGTTAATGAAAAGGGAGGCACAAACATAATAAATACGCAATTAATCTGCATTGATAAAGTGTTAACTTAAACAAATAATGATATTGAGATCGCAAAGTGAAAGTACAGAAAGGTGTCATGGCGGATGTAAACAAGTTGAATCTCACGACAAGGTTTGTCAAAATAAACCACTATATAACGAGATAATCAAAGTATTTCATAGGTAAACATTACCAAGATATACATATAAAACTGGCCCTTATCCCTTGCAAAGTACAAATAGTTTAAATCATGAGTATGAAAGTCAATGCATTTCAGCACACCCGAGAAGTTGACCACCCGGCAATATTCAAATAAATATATGTAATATACAGTTAATAATACAATAAATAATAACAATTATCAGTCCAGATTTGTCACAATTTCCCCCACCCAAGTCTTAAAATACTCCTGTATTTTCTGGAGGTAACAGTATACCAGTACTTTTATTCTTTACTCAGACTCTGGATTTTGCAGTCTTAATGGAATATATTTACACTGTTTAATTATGTCATCTACACTTCTGTCTCTTTGAGGAAAACATCTTTCCATCATCTGGAGAAACTTTTCATCATCTATTTCCCCTAGAGCAATCTGCTTTAACACTTCATGATTGTAATATCTGGATTTTGTGATATGTTGGTCTTTCTTGTGAGCAGGTTGGATTTTGGTACCTGGTAGAATGAGAAAATTATATTTCTCTAATAAAAATGATCTGTGTGGTATAGCGTTTGGACTTTTCTTCAATTCTAGTTACATGGCAGTATGTTCTGTTACAAGAAGTTTCTGATCTGGAGTTAATGCTTTGTGATTTTCAGGCGGCCAAGTTATGTCTTCATTTAATTTCACAAAATTTCCACTCCAATCTCTCCTGGAAGGAGGAAATACTGGCATACAACCCATAGTTAAAAGTAATTTTGCCATAGATTTTATATTTGTAGAGAACTCATCTTCATCACTGATATCTTCTACCATGGAACTTAGGGACGTAGAATCTATAGGTGAAATGGTGGGCAATGATGGACATGAAGTGGAAGATGATGATGTAATGGTAACTGAAGTTGTAGCTGAAGTTGAAGAAGACGCTATATTCAAAACAGAAGCTGAAGTCAAAGCAGGAACTGATGTCGGTGCAGGAAGTGATGTCAAACTAAGAATTGGAGTAAGTGTGTGAGCTGCTGTCAAAGAAGCAGTTGGATTCAAAACAGAATCTGAAGTCAAACCAGGAATTGATGTAGGAACTGGAACTGATATCAAAGGAGACAATGGTTGCACTGCAGAATCTGATGTCAAAGAAGAAGTTGGAGTTGTTGATATGGTCATAGGATGTATTAATCTGAAGATTTTCTGGAAATAACAACTTAATATACTGGTTCCTTTGGAAAATAGTTGGACCTTCACTAGTTCTTCTGAGGGATGTAAAGCTTCTTCTTTGAGATTTTGAACCATATTAGACCGATCATTTGTTAATGTGCCCATCTTTCTGCAGAGACTTTCTCTAACCTTAGGATCTTTTAAGGTATTATCTGTAAGTTTGACCCTATAGAAATCTGTTCCATACTGGATATCTAATTGTATGTGCCCTAATGCTAAATTAATGTTGATGATTTCTACCTTCAGTGGTTTTTCTGGAGAATAAGATGGAACAAATTCTGATTCAATATCTGTTTTCTTTGATTTTTTCTCTTCTTTGTGTTTTTTCCAGCCCTCATACCACTCGTCTTTTCTTTTTACAGTCTTATTAATGGTCAGCAATTGCAGTATTTCTAGACGGGCCTCCTTTGCTTCTGTACTTTCCCTTCTGGATGGGTTGATTATCTTCTTATAATCATCAGGCTTATTGGCTAACCAAAACCCATTGTTTTAACTACTTTGGAAATATCACAATAAACTTCCAATTTTCACCAAATTTTCTAGAAAACTCCCTCTTTTCAACCAACTCTGGGGTGATCAGTCCCTTTAGGCAAATCTGGGCTACGTTTCTAGAAAGCATCACATAACTACTGAATGCATTCACAACACTTCACCAATACTTTTTCATAAACACTATATCTCAACACATGAATAATTTTATTCATAAAATAAAAATAACAAATGATACACTTTTCCTGGTTTCTTTGGATATTTCTTTACAATATAGTTCACATCATCAATTTTCTTAGTCACTATGTATGGCCAGATTCCTAAAACAAAATTTGGGCACCACTTCCCCTAAAAATTACACTTTTTCATCCTTAACCCCAGACCAGAACAGAGGGGGATTCAAAAGAAAAAAGGAGAGGTGTGGGGCAGGTTCATTAAAACCATACACCCAGTAAAATTAGTATACAGAATCTAGAGAGAATCTTGTAAATTCTTACTTAATTCAATACAAATGCACCGGTCTCACTTCTTTTTTTTTCAATTTCCACACTGTTACAAGCACTGCAACTACTACAGGGTAGAATAAAATGCTACCAAGGCCGTTCAGGTGCTCGCCTACAGTGTTACAATTAACTGCTAGGGACAATTACACAATTTGCAGAAGAGATCCTGTGCGAGATGGAGCAATTCGACTACCCGACGAGCTTCTTTTTATGTTTCGTCAAACGAAGGATCACAGTGAAAGGACACCGATTGTGCAATGTCCAACTCACAAAAACTTGCATCTTGCGAATTATTAGTGAGAGTATAAGTGTGGTCTTCCCGACTGAGGCTTTTTAAATTATTCATTCTTAAAGGTTAAAAACAAATCAAAAAACAATTATAGGTAACGATCTTAATTTGGAAACCTTAATTATTCAGACAATGGCAGTATACAATTTCTTCACCTGTGAAGGTACATTGCAACGGGAGATCAATTGAACTTAACAACTGTTATTACGAGTTACATAGTATACATTACTGATAAGTGCTATTGAATGATGACTTTAAATACAAATATGCACTGCTTATACATCTTCTACAGAATACTAAGTACTAAGAAATAAACAAATCCTATTCTAATGTCATGTTGATCTGACTAGATGTAAATTTTTTACAACTTATGAAAATAAGCTGTTCTTTGTTTAGGCATGCATTTATTCATGTTTAATGTTTTATCTCATTTTCAGGGACAAGAATGATAGCCAGAAATGTGACACAATCATAGAGAACACAGAAAAAGTTGTTCGAGATATTCTTGCACGTGTTTTAGCTAAAGTGACTATACATACTGCTCTGTAAAATTTTAAGATTTATTACTCTGGAGAAACCATAAGTCCTTTAAGAAATACAAATACAATTAATTTTGTATGGGCCAATGAGCAAAACTTTACACTAATGCTCTTTTTCTTGTCTTTCACTCTGATTTATGATCAAATATGACTGTCATAGAAACAAACTTTATTCACTTGGATAGAATTTTTAATTTCCTTGAAATAGTTCTTCGAATTGTTTTAAATCTTTGATATATGAAAATTACATAAGGGGATAATTCCTTGTACATTCCTTATCCCGAAGAAACAGTAAGTGATTGGCAGACGGAATGGAAGTCCCAATGTCATATTAAAGGTGTAAAAAATGTTTTTCTGACATTTGATGAACAATATGCTGAGAGCTTAGACAACCTGGAAGAAAAGAAGTAATTATATCTTCATGTGATTCATCTCTTGTAGCTAGAAGGGAATGTTTAAATAAACTAATCATTGATACCAGGACTAAATTATATATATACGCCAGACGCGCGTTTCTTCTACAAAAGACTCATCAGTGACGCTCGAATCCAAAAAAATTAAAATAAAAAAAAGCCAAATAAAGTACGAAGTTGAAGAGCATTGAGATCAAAAATGTCTAAGGGTGTTGCCAAATACAGGCAAGGTAATCAATGCCTGAGGTGCCTTAGTATTTCAAAAAATTCAAAATTTTGTAAATAGTTAATTTATAAATATAACAATATCAATGATAATTCATTTAGTTTATTGATAGAGCGACATTGAGTGTCAGAGAAACTTACTTTTGAATAACTACTTCGACCACTTTGCCACCAAGTTATTTAGTATTGCTTTGTAAGAAATAGCTAGTATCCTTATTTCTGAAATATAAACCATGAAAATTAATACATTCCTATAGTTAATTCCTACTTTCTACTTATGGAATTGAATTGTGCTGATGCTCATTATGATTGTTCAGAAGTAAATCATTCAGTTGAATGCCTACAGTTTCTAATTTATAAAAGATGAACAATGTAATAGCAAAGCAGAAAAAGCTGTTTTTTTAAAAACTGCAGATACAGTTAGTTAAAGAAAAGACCTTGGAAAGAATATTGAAAGGTTTGTACTTTTGATTACAGTTATTTTGTTATATTGCGAACATTCAATCAAGAAATGTATCTCATTTTCAATTTTTCCTGTTCAAATTTTTTTTAAATCTCTCATTAGAGGGTATTTTTGGTCTTGCATACCTACCAGTTTCTATTGCTAATGAGTGTGCACTTATTCTTAATTTAGTTAGGTTTTTTTCTAAGGTATGTAGGAATATTCAAGTTTTTATATTCTTGTTGTTTCAATATAGTATAAATTTTGCTAAAAAATAAAAAAAGTTTACCACAGTTTCCATCTTTTATCTTAGATAGTTCAAATGTAATTTTATTTTTGCAGAAAAGTTGTTTCTGTTTGAAATTACTATTACAATGCTTGTTTAAGGGTATTCCAATATATTTCATTAATTCTTTTTATTAGCATGGAGCATGGAGTATTTGTTGGTCGCGGAAAGAACCCATCCATAAACCGAACTCCAGAAGGTGATAGGCATTTTATAAGGGAACACATACAATCATTTCCAACGGTATCATCACACTACACAAGAAAGGACTCCAACCGCCAATATCTAAGCTCAAACCTGTCAGTACAAAAGATGCACCAGCTGTATGAAAAAGAATGTCAGAGGAAAGGCAAAAAAACATGTAAAATTAATGTCTATCGTGATACCTTCTGTAATGAGTTTAACCTGGCATTTCATAAACCAAAAAAGGACCAGTGTTCAACGTGTACTATCTATTATGAAAAGAAACAAAGAGGTGAAATGAAAAATGAAGACGAAGAACAATTTCAAGAGCATCAAACGAAGAAAGAGAAATCAAGGGAGGAAAAAAGACTCGACAAGGAAAGAGACAAGACAGATCGATCTGCCACTGCTGTTACCTTTGACTTGGAGGCAGTGCTGCCAACACCTTGTAGCATGGTTGGGGATCTTTTTATAAAAGATGTCTGTCAACATACAACCTGTCATTCTATTCACTTGGGGATAGTAAAGGCACATGCTATTTGTGGGACGAGACGAATGGAGGAAGGGGTTCAAGTGACATTGGATCGTGCATACTAATGCACATCAACTCACTAGCGGAAAAAAAATCCGTTGATGAAGAAATTACATAATTTTCAGATACTTGTGGTGGACAAAACAGAATTCAGTTTGTGACCTCTGCATTGCTGTATGTCTTAAATTTTCATCCAAACTTAAAAGCAATTAATCACAAGTGTTTTGAAAGGGGTCACTCGGAAATGGAAGCCGACTCCATACACTCATCAGTTGAGAGAGCCAAAAAAGTACAGAGGTATACCATCCGTCACAGTGGGACACTGTCGTGTCAATGGCGAGGAAGAGAAATCCTTATATTGTTATTCCAGTGAATTATAGAGATTATTATGACCTAAAAGGCTTAAAAACCGACTTGAACATCAATTTGAAAAAAAAAACAGTTTCGGGAGAAACAATCAATTGGCTGAAAGTCAAGTGGATTCGGGTAACGAAAGAAAATCCAGGAAGTGTATTTTTTAACAATGGCTTTGATCCTGAGAATTTTATGGAAGCTTAGTTCCAGTCAAGTAGTTTAAGAGGAAGAAAAAACAAGACTGGAAATTTTAAACTGTCACCTTTGTACGAGTCTAAACTACAAATTTCTGCTGCAAAGAAAGCAGATCTCCTATCATTGTGCAAGAGCGGGGTTATACCAACTACATATCACTCGTACTATGAAAGTCTTCCGGTCGGAAAATTAGTGAAGGACACCTTGCCAGAGCCAGAAATTTTGCCTTGCAACAGGCCACCTACGGACCCATCCAAGAGTTGTCGCAAGGGTTCTTAACGTGCAAAGAGCGTGGCATTCTCTTTACACGGTCATCGGATTTAACGTCCCCTTTCTGACCGGGCGTGACTGCGAACTTGATACATCCCGCACAGCCAAACGGACGCCCCACTTCGTCGAGCGTTTTACTGCCGGTCGGGAGAAGACCAAGTGACCATATTTCTATTCCCAAGTCACCCTTGGGAGAGAAATTAATATTAAACAAATATCAATCATGTTAATGAAAATGTATATATATGTGATGAACTGTGTATAATATTGTTTATTTTGGAAAAGATCGATTTTCAATTAACACCATTCCTTAAATCAATGAATAAATGTTTCTGCTCTCAATATGCGATCCAACAAACAAGAGATGAGAACAAGTCAAGTTGTGATAAAACAATCACTAAAATAGCTTTCCCTGTTTTAGAAAAATACATATGAAAAATTGTAATGATATTCATATTTATTAAGACGCAAATAATACAGAATCAAAATACATTGTACAATAATCATATTAAATAAATATATTTTTGAACTGTTTATAGAAAATAAAATAGCTGTCAGAAATAAAAATAAAATGAATAAAATAGATCCAACAAATTTAAAGTTTATAAAGAAACTATCCCTGATAAATATCATTTCCTTAATCCACATATATCTGAATTCAATTTTTCTGTTTATCTCGCTAACTATCCGCAACAACCTCTCCATGATACATCCTTGCTTTATAACAAATTATCCGTCCATTTTAATCCCAATACTAGTAGAACTTGTTCATAGTCCTATTTTACATCATGTAAACAACTTTTGGATATCACATGTAATCCACACATTAGGAATATTTCAAATGCCAAATTCAATCCACAATATAAAAATCTTTTGTCAATCCATTGCTAGTCAAAAATCACCATCTAACATGTTCCTCTGTATAAAAATGCAAGTACTGATTCTGCATGTTCTGCAAACAATAACTACTCCGATTGTTTCCGTAAATACTGTAAACATGGTAAACGCCTACATCATGTACATAGTCCAACAATCTCATTATACTGTTAAAATAACAAACCTACAAATAAATAACAATGAAATTATTATACATGGTATAAAAAAAATATATCTGGTTTATTTTATTATATATTTATAGTCTCAAATTATGGCAAAAAAGGAATAGTAAATCTAATGTATGGGAACAATTAAATGAAGTATGTGTTTAAATACATGTATGAATGCTTATATATATATTTGTGTTATGTCTCATTTTCTTCCATGAGCATTGTGAAGTATGTGCAGGGTTTAAAAAATCCACTAGCCCGACGCCCGGGACTAGACATTTACGTCTCGGGCAACCAAAACTTATAACCCAGTATGCCCGACGGACTAGTAACAAAAAATTCTTGGCGTGTCTAAAATAGAAAGTGGAAAATCTCTTCATCACTTTTCTGTCTTAGCCAATCAGATTCAATTACGTCATCCGGGATTCCAAGAATTTGAACTGGTTTGTACAGGTCCTCACCTCATGCACAGTAACATGTTTTAAAAATAGAACAAATAACTCCGGGTGGCCCGGTATCATGTATTGATCGCAGTTATTGTACTTTCAATATCGATTTCTCGTTATATGTTATAATTAAAATGGCGGAAGTACTGAGCACATGCGATAAGAAGAGCTCCTGAAAAATTTATTATTTTGGTCTGATGCAAACAAAAGATAGATATGATACATGGCTATTGACTAAATATAGTCACTAAATGACTAGGGAAAGTATAATTTTGAACTAAACGAATATTTTATAAGAGAAAATGGCTGAAAATGGAAAGATACAATCCAAGGGAGGTAATCAAAATGTATGAACATTGAAATGTAACAAGACATCAATTCTAGTTTGGAGGAGGGCTTTTGCCATCAGAGAAAACGCTAACTATCTAGTGAAGTGGAATGACTTTGATGAGAAAGCGAATAATTTAACAATTAATGACGAGAGTAAGATTTTTGACTGATCCCAAGTTGAATAAAACTACAGTAACAGTGTCATTCAGCAACAAAAAACTGTTTGTTATAACATTATATTACACAACTAACACGATTCTGGTACAGGGACAAAAAACGGGAGAATGGGAAAAGTACGAGAAAATATCCATAGCCGAAAGTGTAGCACAGTTTGTAGACAATCGTGCAAAGGGACGTAACTCTTTCGGACATATGGACTCGAAATTTAGAAACATCCCATTTAACGACACATGGTTGACAGATAGCGAGGAAAACACTGGTACTTCAGTGGTACATGTAGAGGAGGGAAAAGTAGAAAATAACGAAAAAGAAACTTCCGAGAATGAGAAAGGTATACAAAGAGACGAGTCGACAGCTGATTCAAAATCCAAAAAAAAGAATGACGTAGAAAAATGTAAACACGACGGAAAAGAAACAAACAAGTCTGAAAAAGATGATTTGATGGGTCTTCAAAACAAAATAAGAGAACAAACTGAAGATATTGACAACATAAAGACAGTGTTGCACAGAATTGAACAAAACCAGGTAGATCAAGATTTGAAAATTTCGTTTCTGAAAGAGATTTGTGTAGAAATAAAAGAAAATGTTACAAAAATGTCAGAGAAAGGAAGTACACACGGTGAGTTAGATGAAATAATAAAAACTGACCAAGCAAAGACAAAAAAGAAAGTAGAAGAAAACAAAGGTGAGATAAGGCAAAACAAAATAAACATTGAAATGTTAGACTCATTTGTGAATGAAATAACATCAACAGTAACAAGAATAGCAGATAAGGCTAATGAAAGCTTAAGGAATGTAGAAACAATAGGAAACAAGATGACAAAATTACATGACATCACAATAAAAACAATAAAGGAAGAGATTTCAAAAACACAAAAACAAGACAGGGAAGAACATGGACATGGAACAAAAAGACATAGAGCTTGAAATGGAAGAAAAAACAAGAGAAAAGAGAATGAGAAAAAAACAGCAATGATAACAACTCAAGCTTAGATACAAGTAATAAGACACAAGAAATACAGGCAAAAACAACTAATAGAGAACATCAACAGGATAAGGAACAAGATCTCTGGATTATAGGATCTTCCATTATCAAGGATATCAACAGTCGCAGAATGTATAGGAACCGAGCAGTGAAGATAACAACATTGTACGATAAAACTATTTACGGAGCGACACAATTTTTGAAGTCGGGTAAAGTGAAAACAAAAAATGTTATGTTCCAAATTGGTTCAAATGATTTAGACACAAAAGAAGCAGAAGAAGCACTATTAGAAAGAGAGAAATTGGTAGATGAAACTAAGAAAATATTACCGAAATCAACAATTGTGATAGGCGAATTGCTGCCAAGATACTATAAAGATCACAGATTATCACTAAAATATCAAAAAAAAGAGAGCTGTTTATAACAGTATAGTTAAAGAATTTTGTAATCAGAAATCTATTGAATTTGTTACATATGCTAATTTAAAGTTTATTGATTTCTATGATGGGGTACATGCTAGTGAGACTGGTGTTAAAATTGTGGTATCAAACATGAAAAAGGTTCTTAATACCTTATTAGGTATAAAAATTGAAGGTGACGTTTCAGAGAATGACAATCATAGGGGTAAATATTATAGTAACCATGGCAATGGAAATCGAAATTTTAATAACAGGTTTATAGATAGGAGACAATATAAAGATAAAACTCAAGATGTAAGATATTAAAGATATCCATACAATGATGACACACAGCTGTCATGGCAGGGTAGTAATTATAGTTACAATAATGAGACGTCACAAAACGTGAATAACAATTATAGATACAACAATCACACAGCACAAACTAACAGCAGTGATAACATGTTATCACTTATAGAATGTATGTTAAAAGAAATGAAAAACACATAGTTCTTTGTTTTGAACTGAAAAAGCTAAATGATATTCTAAACAATTGATATATATATAGCAAAAAACAGGTGTTTATTGTTGTTTTATTTTTGTTTTTGTTCAGTATAGTTTTTAATTGGGTGGATTTCAATATTACCCTTTATAAAAAATCTTTGAAATCAGGGATGTAAAATTTTGCATCAATGTTGAAAAGATATGTTTAATCTAATTGTTTTAAAGAAAAAATACAGTTCAGTATAGTTAATCATTTTTTAATTTTATTAGCTTAATGAAAAATATCTTGTATGATATATGAGAAATAAGAATTGGTCATTTTCTGATTCATAACAAAAATAAAATTAGCTTTAAAAGTTATTAGAAACCACCATAAGATACACACTTGTGTATCAATTATTTTTGTTCTTTAATAAGAGACTTAAAAGATATTTATTTATTCAAACATTTCTATTATCTGTAAAAGAAATTAATATAAGATTTGATTATATTGTATGGAAGTGAAAGGCTTGGAAAAACAAAAATTTACAAAGAGTAAGTCTAGAGTTATCTTTCTTTGTATGCAATACATTTGTATCTTGCATTGCAATGCGAGTATAAATGATATATATATAGGCGAGTGATATGAGAGCCAAATTTGCATTTTTAATGCATCTAGCTAACACACGGCTAAATTATATATCACTAGAAAGCTAAGAATGTGTACTTTCTAAATATCCCGGTCGTCAAAAGAAATTATGGTGCATTTTTTTTTAAATCGAGGTCAAAGGTCATGGGTGCAATTTCAATTCACGGATACTTCCAGTTGTAAAATCGAGTCAAAACAAATGCAAAAACGAAACAATTTTATAGGAATGCTGTATAACTGTTGGGAAAATATATTTCTATCATAATATTAACTAATTTTGGTTGATTTTAACGGTAACGCATGTTACATAACGTTTTCTCTCGGAGTCTTTGAAAATCAACATTTAAGTCACACAAATGTATCTGTAGTCGCCCTTGCATTATCTAAATCATATAATACCTCCATATCATTTGATTGCACGTATTTACAAACACATATATCTGCAAATTTGATATAAATAATCCGAAACAAAATATTTGAAGCAAGAGGAAAATATAACATATGACGTATTTTTAATTGTTTAGAAAAGTCCCGTGATGAGCTGTTTATTAAAATTGAGGAAGCGTATGGTCTCCTGTTAGTTTGAAAGCCTGACAACCATAGAGCAGATTTTCTTTTATATATGTTGCAATATGTTGATATATAAAAAAAAAAAGATGTGGTATGATTGCCAATGAGACAACTATCCACAAAAGACCAAAATGACACAGACATTAACAACTCATACATCACTAAATCAGATATGATAAGAGTACTAACAAACATAACTAAAATGAGTAAAGTGCTACTGGTATATTTATATCAACAAATTGACAATTTTAATATAAAACATCACAAGGAAAATATGATCACTCATTGTACGTCAAAATGTGTTTGATTTTTCTTCAGTCGGCCGCCGTGTATCTTGAGATATATAATTAATCAAACAACACTTGACAAAGTAGTTTGTTTTCTTTTTAAATATTAGACTAGTGATGACGTTCGGCTACTTTGGCACTAAGTATTACGTTTTTTTATCTTGTTTCACCGCTTCAAACGGAGGACAAGGCTATCCTAATATTGAACCTTTTATTTGGCTTTCTAATGTTAAATTCCCGTGATCGAAACGTCGGACCAACGGGATGTTGGACCATTTAGGTGTCGGAATATTGCGATATTGGAATATTATAGCTTCATTTTAACTTGTAATCTCATCATTCTTATCGGTCAATATATCCATACAAAGACAACTTCCTTGGCATGGGCATATATCAGTACAGCAGAGGTTTTGCTCAAAGAGGACACAAGATCTACTATATACAGACTGAATTAAAAATTTGGAATAGACATGAGGGATTTGTCAAAGAGACACCAACCCACTAAAAAGCAGGCAACGGCCAAAAACCACCAATGGGTCGTCAATGCAGCAAGAAACTCCCAAACCCGGAGGCGTTCTTCAGCTGGCCCCTAAACAAAAATGTACTACTTTGAAATGATAATGGACGTCATACTAAGCTTCGAAATATACTCAAGAAGTTAAAATAAAAAATCATACAAAACTAAGAAAGGCACGATGCTCCTGACTTGGGACAGGCGCAAAATTGCGGCAGTGTGAAACATGTTTTTTGGAAATCTCAACCCTCCCCCTATACCTATACCAATGCGTGAACAGATCAAATCTTGTAGAAAGTTGGATGACATCATACCGGACCGATGTTGCCTGTTAGTCAACCACAGTCATACGGAGATCTTTTATTGTTTCTGTAGTTGGGTCGACATTGTCTTGGATAAAATTTTAACCCCCAGAAGAAAAATAATGCCATGTAGAATGTATGCCCCATTTTCATTGTTTCTAATCTCCTGATCAGTCAAACTTGTTAATAGTTATCAAAGGTGTGTCCATAAACACGGTGCATTGGTAGTGATAAACCTAAATGAAAAAGAGTAAACAAAATATTTATAGATAATATACATTCTACTAAAGCCATACATCTAAGAACTTTGTCAATAGGAATATCGTACGCTTTATTAACTGCCGATCCCCAAGGGTGACTGGGGTATAGAAATATGGTCACTTGGTCTTCTCCCGACCGGCAGTAAAACGCTTGCCGAAGTGGGGCGTCCGTTTGGCTGTGCGGGATGTATCAAGTTCGCAGTCACGTCCGGTCAGATTGGGGACGTTAAATCCGATGTCTCGTGTAAGGAGAGTGCCACGCTCTTTGCACGTTAAGAACCCTTGCAACAACTCTCTGAGGGGTCCGTAGGTGGCCTGTTGCAAGGCTAAATTTCTGTCCCTATCCAATATACCCTCTTTTTCCGGTGGCAGTCCAAATTTCTCCGACCATCATCAAAAGTGGCCTCTATTGTATCAACCTACCTATTGTATTTATTGTGAACTTGTTCTCGTCCTGAATATGCATGAAATATTTGCCACTGGACGTTAAGCAACCAACAATCAATCAATCAATCATTAACTGCCGCAGATGTGCCATCATCCAAAAGACAACACAGAAATGTTTTTAAAGCAGGTGGCATAATTTCAATTGAATAATCCAGTGAAATGTTTTTAGATAGTGGATATTCATCTGATTGGATTACAACTTTACCCTATATCTGCTCCCGTAAAGTAGCTGCACTAAGTGCTTGCAACCAGTTTCGCAGTCACTGCTCAGATCTTTAAAGTTTACAGACCGAATATCACAGTCATTTTAAACGGGTAATTTTCCGTCATTACGGCATAAGACAAAATTGTAGAGCTACTGTATACAATATTGGATGTACCTTGGCCTTGTTGAAGCTGTATACATGTAACTATGAAGCTGATAATATGTTGTGTAGTTTTCTCGGCGGCGATCCTCGGGCAGAAATTAAGCCTGGTTAACTGATCAAGTTGTTAACCAGAATACTTCCTTGTGTACAGACACGTCATCTTTAATCGTCGAAATGTTAGTAAAAGCTGTTTTATGTTAAGAACTAAATAGCTCTTTAATTTCTGATTTCAAATTTTGTAGCAAATATTTAGCGATGCAAGCTCGATGGTATAAAGATTTAATAGTAAAATTATCATAAGTTATTTTGTAAATCAGATCATTGTAGGAGATATATGTAGTAACACTCAATACAGCTTGAGTTTGCTCCTCAGAGGATACCTTATGAAGTTGTGTAACTTGCTTATAGGCTTTATACATTTGCAAAATATACAAACAGACAAATCAGAATGAGTTGTAGATCTACTGTCCTCGTTGATATATGAGAAGATCTACTGGTCGGTAGAATTGGTACATGTAGTACAAAGTCTTTGTACAGACAAAACAGAAGTTGATAGGTTGTGCTTACTTTTGAAATATTTATAGCAACTCTTATGATATTTTGTATTTTCAAATGGGATGTTTTCATTTTTTTCATATTCATCGACCAGTCTTCTGTAAACTTCATCTTTTTGTTTTCCCACTGCGGCAATACAACTGTATTTTCATTTAAGTGTTAACTACATAGTTTCTATGTAGTAAATATATGACAGACTATGCATCTGTGTCAATAAATGGATAGTTTTTTTGCTTTTTAGGAAAGGAAGGGTTTCATTGTGAACTGGACTGTGAAAATTTGACACGACTCGGAAGATTTTCTACAATTTTCCGATACGATTACTTATTTAGAAAGGGGTGAATTCTACAAAACTCAAAAACTATGTTTTACTTTGATTTGATCTTTATTTTGGACGATTTTATATCTATTTAAGCTACACTGAAGTTAAAGATAGAAATAGAACCGTTTAAATATGATTTATCGTACTCTAATAGCACTATTAGGTACACAGAAATCGACTAATATATTCAGTAAAAAAACGATAACGAAATAGATAAAGGAATCCGGAAATTATAGTGATTTTACCCAACATCATAAAATTACAGAAATTCGTGATTTGAAGAAATGTTGAGATAAAGTCTTGATCTTGAATGAAAAATAATAACTGATGAGTAATTTGGTGTGATCTAAAACGGATAGATTGCAAAAACATTTAATAAAAATTTAATTGTAGATCCGAAAAGGTCGGGATTATGAAAATTTTCGTACAAAATGTCAAATATTTAGAAGGAATGCAAAAGCATGCGGACTTACAGTTGTAAATATTGTTTTTCATTATTTTAAGAATCTAATTCACTTATTTATTCTGTCTAAAAGAAGAGATACGACTAATTTCCTTTGCTTGAAAACATGTCGTAATTATATAATTTTCAACTAATTTCTGAAATAAACGTCAATTTTACCAAAACTGCACCGTACGATTTTGTGACGACCGGGCAAAAATCAAAGTTTAATCATTATTCTTTCATTTAAAAAAAAAATTAGCCGTGTGTTAGGTGGGTGCATTAAGGTCCTTAACTAGACGTCTTTTTTCAAATATTACACTCGCCTAATAGGATATATATAATTTAAAAGTTACAAGTGTAACTTACTTGAATTTTAAGTACTTGTATGGTTTATTATAAGAATATTGAAAAATTTACAATATTATAATTTTTATCTCAAGATGAAGTTAGCTCAGACCAAAATAATGGAGTTTTTATATATATTAATTTTATGGTATCTAGGAAAGAACAGCTTTCTATTTCATCATGGAATGTTCATGGCCTTGGGGACAAGATAGATGATCCATTCTTTTTAAATAATATTAAAAGTGATATTAATATTTTATTAGAAACCTGGAAAGGAGAATGTGAGGAATTCAAAGTAAAGGGATTTAACTTAATTTCAAAATGTCGTAAAAAGAAAAAAGGGTCGAGACGATATAGTGGGGGTATAATAATTTACATTAGAAAAGAATATATGAATGGAATTAGCTATTTAAAGGATGCTTCACTATCAGAAAATAGACTTTGGTTGAAGGTGGATAAATATTTTTTCGGTTTATCAGACGACATTTATATATGTGCTTCTTATATTCCTCCAGTTTCATCTACACATTTTGAAAATGACTTTATTATGCTTGACCATGAGTTAAGCACTCTATCTAGTAGAGGTAAGATATTGGTTATAGGAGATTTAAACTCCAGAACAGGAGAATTACCAGATTATATCAAAAGTGATTCTTTACAGATAAATAATTTTGATGGTTCAGATTTACTACCACCAGACTATGCCAATGATATAGAAAACAAGAGAATTAACCAAGATTAAGTTTTAAATACACATGGTAAAAATCTTTTGGATCTCTGCTTGTCCTCAGGGCTACGTATAGTAAACGGAAGGTTATTAGGAGACTCGTTAGGTTATTATACTTATATGTCTAAAAATGGTTTTAGCACTGTTGATTATGCTTTAGTGAGTGAGAGTCTTCTGTCCTCAGTTCAATATTTTAAGACAAATGACTTTACATATCTCCCAGATCATGCTAAAATTGATTTATTTTTAAAATGTTCAATTAATGAGAACACTGAGTTTAAATTAGATAATAAAAAATGGAAGAGTATTAATACTTATAAATGGACAGAACAATCAAAGAACTTGGTGATTAATGCTCTATCCACTGATTATATCAGAGAAGAAATTATTAGTCTGGAAATACTTGATATTAATAAAACTCAAGATGGTGTTGATGAAGCAGTTGAAAAGCTAACAGATATTTTACAAAATATTTCTGAGATGGCATGTAAGAAATTTTTTGGAAGTAACAAAAAAAAGAAAAAGAAAAACAGACAACCTTGGTCAGATAATGTAATTTATGAAACAAAAAGAGAGATTAATTCCATTGGTAATAAAATAAAAAATAACCCTATTTATAACCATTTAAAACAAAAATATTTTTTTCTTTGTAAAAATCTTAAAAAGATGGTAAAACTAAAGAAAATAGAATATAAAGAAAAAATATTTGCTTCACTGTCGGATAATAGTGGTAAAAGTCCAAAAGAATATTGGAACATTCTAAAATCATTTGTAAAAAAGAGAACAGATGAAAATGATGATATCCCTGAAATATTAAAAGAAGAAGACAAACTGATCAAACACTTTATAGATTAAGGAAATCCAACTAAAATTAATACTACCTTCCAAAGGGAAATAGAAAATAAACATAAGAATATAGAAAATAATATAATAGAAAATTTAGAAACAGATAAACCATTCAGTTTCTCTGAAATAAAAAAAGTTATAAATGGACTAAAATTAGGGAAAGTTGCTGGCCGTGATAGAATTATAAATGAAGTTATAAAATACTCTAACCCATTTATGATTAAAAATTATGTAAAAATATTTAATCTTATTCTACTTACAGGGAAATACCCTAAAACATGGAGAAACTCATTTTTAGTCACATTACATAAATCTGGAGATAAAAATGATCCCAGTAACTACAGAGGAGTCTTTATGATTAATTGTCTTGCAAAAATATTTAATGCAACTCTAAACAATAGGCTTACTAAAATTATAGATGAACAATTAAGTAACAGTCAATTTGGTTTTAGAGAGAACCACAGAACTGCAGATAGCATTTTTATATTAAAATCTCTAATAAATAAGTATTTACATAAAAACAAAAAGAAATTTTATGCTTGTTTTGTAGATTTAAGAAAGGCATTTGA
Organism: Mytilus galloprovincialis; assembly: GCF_965363235.1. NCBI lineage: Eukaryota > Metazoa > Mollusca > Bivalvia > Mytilida > Mytilidae > Mytilus > Mytilus galloprovincialis. Next base: position 34,132,428 of record NC_134848.1, read on the forward strand.
CTGTATGGAGAGATGCTCTTTTGTACAAACTTTATAATATGGGGGTAGGAAAGAAACTTTTTAACATTATAAAACATCAATATGATGACACTGGGTCTTCAATTAAATACAAAAACATGGTAACTGATATGTTTAATATTACAAGAGGGGTAAAACAAGGTGATTCACTGAGTCCTACTTTATTTAATATATTCATTAATGACATCACAGAGGTCTTTGAAAATGACTTGTGTTATCCTCTAAAAATTATAGACTCAAAACTAAGTTGCCTGCTTTTTGCAGATGACTTGTTAATTTTTTCAGAAACTATAACAGGGCTACAGAATAAAAAAAAATATAATTAATAATTTGAATATAGTATTCATACTGATAAAATAAAAATGCACCAACTTAAATAAAACTTATATATAAGCGTATGATTTTTGTGAGTGCACAGTTCCATCAATATATTCATATCGGTTATTTCCAACATGATTAGCATACAATTTATAATGCCGTGTGATAATTGTAATTGATGTTACCTTAAATCGGTCATTGACTAAGACAATTTTCTAATATGTATTGATAATTGTATTTGATGTTACCTTAAATTGGTCATGTGACCGATATACTTTTTAATTATAAAATTGTAATACTTTTTTGGAAAACTTTACCACTTTTTGGATGTTTCATTCAGATGTTACCTTAAATTGACCATATTCTCAGAATAACTATATATAATATAACAGCAAACCTGATATTGGTATTATGATGATTTTTCGACATTTTATTGTAAATTTGACAATTTTTTTAGATAATTGTAATTGGTGATTTGACAAAGACAATTTTCTAATATGTATTGACAATTGTATTTGAGGTCAATTTGGACAAACCAAACCTTCATTAGAGAACTAGAAATACTTATTTAGTCAGTTTTACCGTTTTTGTGATAATTGTAATTGCTGTTACCTTAAATCGGTCATTTGACCAAGACAATTTTCTAACAAGTATTGATAATTGTATTTGAATTGAATTTGAACCAATCAAACCTTCATTATAAAATTGTAATACTTTTTTAGAAAATTTTACCATTTTTGGATAATTTATTCAGATGTTACCTCAAATTGACCATATTCTGAGGATAATTGTCAATAATACAACAGCAAATCGGATATTGGTATTTTGATGATTTTTCGACATTTTACTGTAAATTTGACAATTTTTTTGATAATTGTAATTGATGTTACCTTAAATCGGTCATTTGACCAAGACAATTTTCTAATATGTATTGATAATTGTGTTTGATGTTGCCTTAAATTGTTTATGTGACCGATGTGCTTTTTAAAGTGTATTGACAGTTGTATTTAAATTCAATATGAACCAATCAAACCCTTATTATAAATTGTAATACTTTTTCAGAAAATTTTACCGCTTTTTGGATAATTTATTCAGATATTACCTTAAATTGGCCATATCCTGAGGATAATTGTAAATAATACAACAGCAAATCTTATATTGGTAATTTGATGATTTTTCGACATTTTACTGTAAATTTGACAACTTTTTGGATAATTGTAATTGATGTTACCTTAAATCGGTCAATTGACCAAGACAACTTTCTAATAAGTATCAATAATTGTAATAGAAGTCAACTTGAACCAACCAAACCTTCACTATAAAATTGTAAAAAAAAAATCAATATATATTACCACTTTGTGGATAATTTATTCAGATGTTACCTAAAATTGCCCATATTCTGAGGATAATTGTAAATAATACAACAGCAAATCTGATATTGGTATTTTGATGATTTTTCGATATTTTACTGTAAATTTTACACTTTTTTGATACTTGTAATTGAAGTTACCTTAAATTGGTCATTTCACCAAAACAATTTTGTAATACGTATTGATAATTGTGCTTGAATTCAATTTGAACCAATCAAACCTTCTTTATAAAATTGTAATACTTTTTTAGAAAATTTTACCACTTTTTGGATAATTTATTCAGATATTACCTTAAATTGACCATATTCTGAGGATAATTGTAAATAATTTAACAGCAAATCTTATATTGGTATTTTGATGATTTTTCACCATTTTACTGTAAATTTGACAATTTTTTTGATAATTGTAATTGATGTTACCTTAAACCGGTCATTTGACCAAGACAATTTTCTTATATGTATTGACAATTGTATTTGAGGTCAATTTCGACAAACCAAACCTTCATTAGAGAATTAGAAATACTTATTTAGTCAGTTTTACCATTTTTGTGATAATTGTAATTGATGTCACCTTAAATCGGTCATTTGACCAAGACAACTTTCTAATAAGTATTGATATTTGTATTGGAAGTCAACTTGAACCAACCAAGCCTTTACTATAAAATTGTAAAAATTTTCAATAAATTTTACAACTATTTGGATAATATATTCTGATGTTGCCTTAAATTGACCATATTCTGAGGATAATTGTAAATAATACAACAAATCTAATTTACATTTTGATTTTTCGACATTTTACTGTAAATTTTACAATTTTTTTATTCTTTTAATTGATGTTACCTTAAATCGGTCATTTGACCAAGACAATTTCCAATACGTATTGATAATTGTGTTTGAATTCAATTTGAACCAATCAAACTTTCATTATAAAATTGAAATACTTTTTTAGAAAATTTTACCACTTTTTGGATAACTTATTCAGATGTTACCTTAAATTGACCATATTCTGAGGATAATTATAAATAATACAAAAGCAAATCTAATATTGGTATTTTGATGATTTTTCGACATTTTACTGTAAAGTTACTAATTTTTTGATCATTGTAATTGATGATACCTTAAATTGGTCATTCGACCAAGACAATTTTCTAATACGTATTGATAATTGTATTTGAATTCAATTTGAACCAATCAAACCTTAATTATAAAATTGCAATACTTTTTTAGAAAACTTTACCACTTTTTGGTATTTCATTCAGATGTTACTTTAAATTGACCATATTCTTAGAATAACTATATATAATATAACAGCAAACCTGATATTTGTATTTTGATGTTTTTCGACATTTTACTGTTAATTTGACAATTTTTGGATAATTGTAATTGATGTTACCTTAAATCGGTAATTTGACCAAAACAACTTTTTTATATGTATTGACAATTGTATTTGAGGTCAATTTCGAACAACCAAACCTTCATTAGAGAATTAGAAATACTTATTTAATCAGTTTTACTATTTTTGTGATAATTGTAATTGATGTTACCTTAAATAGGTCATTTGACCAAGACAACTTTCTAACAAGTATTGATAATTTTATTTGAATTGAATTTGAACCAATCAAACCTTCATTATAAAATTGTAATACTTTTTTAGAAAATTTTACCATTTTTGGATAATTTATTCAGATGTTACCTTAAATTGACCATATTCTGAGGATAATTGTCAATAATACAACAGCAAATCGGATATTGGTATTTTGATGATTTTTCGACATTTTACTGTAAATTTGACAATTTTTTTGATAATTGTAATTGATGTTACCTTAAATCGGTCATTTGACCAAGACAATTTTCTAATATGTATTGATAATTGTGTTTGATGTTGCCTTAAATTGTTTATGTGACCGATGTGCTTTTTAAAGTGTATTGACAGTTGTATTTAAATTCAATATGAACCAATCAAACCCTTATTATAAATTGTAATACTTTTTCAGAAAATTTTACCGCTTTTTGGATAATTTATTCAGATATTACCTTAAATTGGCCATATCCTGAGGATAATTGTAAATAATACAACAGCAAATCTTATATTGGTAATTTGATGATTTTTCGACATTTTACTGTAAATTTGACAACTTTTTGGATAATTGTAATTGATGTTACCTTAAATCGGTCAATTGACCAAGACAACTTTCTAATAAGTATCAATAATTGTAATAGAAGTCAACTTGAACCAACCAAACCTTCACTATAAAATTGTAAAAAAAAATCAATATATATTACCACTTTGTGGATAATTTATTCAGATGTTACCTAAAATTGCCCATATTCTGAGGATAATTGTAAATAATACAACAGCAAATCTGATATTGGTATTTTGATGATTTTTCGATATTTTACTGTAAATTTTACACTTTTTTGATACTTGTAATTGAAGTTACCTTAAATTGGTCATTTCACCAAAACAATTTTGTAATACGTATTGATAATTGTGCTTGAATTCAATTTGAACCAATCAAACCTTCATTATAAAATTGTAATACTTTTTTAGAAAATTTTACCACTTTTTGGATAATTTATTCAGATATTACCTTAAATTGACCATATTCTGAGGATAATTGTAAATAATTTAACAGCAAATCTTATATTGGTATTTTGATGATTTTTCACCATTTTACTGTAAATTTGACAATTTTTTTGATAATTGTAATTGATGTTACCTTAAACCGGTCATTTGACCAAGACAATTTTCTTATATGTATTGACAATTGTATTTGAGGTCAATTTCGACAAACCAAACCTTCATTAGAGAATTAGAAATACTTATTTAGTCAGTTTTACCATTTTTGTGATAATTGTAATTGATGTCACCTTAAATCGGTCATTTGACCAAGACAACTTTCTAATAAGTATTGATATTTGTATTGGAAGTCAACTTGAACCAACCAAGCCTTTACTATAAAATTGTAAAAATTTTCAATAAATTTTACAACTATTTGGATAATATATTCTGATGTAGCCTTAAATTGACCATATTCTGAGGATAATTGTAAATAATACAACAAATCTAATTTACATTTTGATTTTTCGACATTTTACTGTAAATTTTACAATTTTTTTATTCTTTTAATTGATGTTACCTTAAATCGGTCATTTGACCAAGACAATTTCCAATACGTATTGATAATTGTATTTGAATTCAATTTGAACCAATCAAACCTTAATTATAAAATTGCAATACTTTTTTAGATAATTTTACCACTTTTTGGATAACTTATTCAGATGTTACCTTAAATTGACCATATTCTGAGGATAATTATAAATAATACAAAAGCAAATCTAATATTGGTATTTTGATGATTTTTCGACATTTTACTGTAAAGTTACTAATTTTTTGATCATTGTAATTGATGATACCTTAAATTGGTCATTCGACCAAAACAATTTTCTAATACGTATTGATAATTGTATTTGAATTCAATTTGAACCAATCAAACCTTAATTATAAAATTGCAATACTTTTTTAGAAAACTTTACCACTTTTTGGTATTTCATTCAGATGTTACTTTAAATTGACCATATTCTTAGAATAACTATATATAATATAACAGCAAACCTGATATTTGTATTTTGATGTTTTTTCGACATTTTACTGTTAATTTGACAATTTTTGGATAATTGTAATTGATGTTACCTTAAATCGGTAATTTGACCAAAACAACTTTTTTATATGTATTGACAATTGTATTTGAGGTCAATTTCGAACAACCAAACCTTCATTAGAGAATTAGAAATACTTATTTAATCAGTTTTACTATTTTTGTGATAATTGTAATTGATGTTACCTTAAATAGGTCATTTGACCAAGACAACTTTCTAACAAGTATTGATAATTTTATTTGAATTGAATTTGAACCAATCAAACCTTCATTATAAAATTGTAATACTTTTTTAGAAAATTTTACCATTTTTGGATAATTTATTCAGATGTTACCTTAAATTGACCATATTCTGAGGATAATTGTCAATAATACAACAGCAAATCGGATATTGGTATTTTGATGATTTTTCGACATTTTACTGTAAATTTGACAATTTTTTTGATAATTGTAATTGATGTTACCTTAAAACGGTCATTTGACCAAGACAATTTTCTAATATGTATTGATAATTGTGTTTGATGTTGCCTTAAATTGTTTATGTGACCGATGTGCTTTTTAAAGTGTATTGACAGTTGTATTTAAATTCAAAATGAACCAATCAAACCCTTATTATAAATTGTAATACTTTTTCAGAAAATTTTACCGCTTTTTGGATAATTTATTCAGATATTACCTTAAATTGGCCATATCCTGAGGATAATTGTAAATAATACAACAGCAAATCTTATATTGGTAATTTGATGATTTTTCGACATTTTACTGTAAATTTGACAACTTTTTGGATAATTGTAATTGATGTTACCTTAAATCGGTCAATTGACCAAGACAACTTTCTAATAAGTATCAATAATTGTAATAGAAGTCAACTTGAACCAACCAAACCTTCACTATAAAATTGTAAAAAAAAATCAATATATATTACCACTTTGTGGATAATTTATTCAGATGTTACCTAAAATTGCCCATATTCTGAGGATAATTGTAAATAATACAACAGCAAATCTGATATTGGTATTTTGATGATTTTTCGATATTTTACTGTAAATTTTACACTTTTTTGATACTTGTAATTGATGTTACCTTAAATTGGTCATTTCACCAAAACAATTTTGTAATACGTATTGATAATTGTGCTTGAATTCAATTTGAACCAATCAAACCTTCATTATAAAATTGTAATACTTTTTTAGAAAATTTTACCACTTTTTGGATAATTTATTCAGATATTACTTTAAATTGACCATATTCTGAGGATAATTGTAAATAATTTAACAGCAAATCTTATATTGGTATTTTGATGATTTTTCACCATTTTACTGTAAATTTGACAATTTTTTTGATAATTGTAATTGATGTTACCTTAAACCGGTCATTTGACCAAGACAATTTTCTTATATGTATTGACAATTGTATCTGAGGTCAATTTGGACCAATCAAATCTTCATTAGAGAATTAGATATACTTATTTAGTCAGTTTTACCATTTTTGTGATAATTGTAATTGATTTTACCTTAAATCGGTCATTTGACCAAGACAACTTTCTTTTATGTATTGACAATTGTATTTGAGGTCAATTTCGAAAAACCAAACCTTCATTAGAGAATTAGAAATACTTATTTAGTCAGTTTTACCATTTTTGTGATAATTGTAATTGATGTCACCTTAAATCGGTCATTTGACCAAGACAACTTTCTAATAAGTATTGATATTTGTATTGGAAGTCAACTTGAACCAACCAAGCCTTTACTATAAAATTGTAAAAATTTTCAATAAATTTTACAACTATTTGGATAATATATTCTGATGTTGCCTTAAATTGACCATATTCTGAGGATAATTGTAAATAATACAACAAATCTGATATTGTAAAATTTACATTTTGATTTTTCGACATTTTACTGTAAATTTTACAATTTTTTTATTCTTTTAATTGATGTTACCTTAAATCGGTCATTTGACCAAGACAACTTTCTAATAAGTATTGATATTTGTATTGGAAGTCAACTTGAACCAACCAAGCCTTTACTATAAAATTGTAAAAATTTTCAATAAATTTTACAACTATTTGGATAATATATTCTGATGTAGCCTTAAATTGACCATATTCTGAGGATAATTGTAAATAATACAACAAATCTAATTTACATTTTGATTTTTCGACATTTTACTGTAAATTTTACAATTTTTTTATTCTTTTAATTGATGTTACCTTAAATCGGTCATTTGACCAAGACAATTTCCAAGACGTATTGATAATTGTATTTGAATTCAATTTGAACCAATCAAACCTTAATTATAAAATTGCAATACTTTTTTAGATAATTTTACCACTTTTTGGATAATTTATTCAGATGTTGCCTTAAATTGACCATATTCTGAGGATAATTATAAATAATACAACAGCAAATCTGATATTGGTATTTCGTTGATTTTTCGACATTTTACTGTAAAGTTGACAAGTTTTTTGATAATTGTAATTGATGTTACCTTAAATTGGTCATTTGACCAAGATAATTTTCTAATATGCATTGACAATTGCATTTGATGCTACCTTAAATTGGTCATTTGACCAATATACTTTTTAATATGTATTGACAGTTGTATTTGAATTCAATTTGAACCAATCAAATCTTCATTTTAAAGTTGTAATACTTTTTTAGAAAACTTAACCACTTTTTGGTATTTCATTCAGATGTTACTTTAAATTGACCATATTCTTAGAATAACTATATATAATATAACAGCAAACCTGATATTGGTATTTTGATGATTTTTCGACATTTTACTATTAATTTGACAATTTTTTGGATAATTGTAATTGATGTTACCTTAAATCAGTAATTTGACCAACACAACTTTCTTATATGTATTGACAATTGTATTTGAGGTCAGTTTCGAACAACCAAACCTTCATTAGAGAATTAGAAATACTTATTTAATCAGTTTTACCATTTTTGTGATAATTGTAATTGATGTTACCTTAAATCGGTCATTTGACCAAGACAATTTTCTAATACGTATTGATAAATGTATTTGAATTCAATTTGATCCAATCAAATCTTCATTATAAAATTGTAATACTTTTTTAGAAAATTTAACTACTTTATGGATAATTTATTCAGATGTTACCTTTAAATTGACTATATTCTCAGGATAATTATAAATAATACAACAGCAAATCTGATATTGGTATTTCGTTGATTTTTCGAAATTTTACTGTAAATTTGACAATTTTTTTGATATTTGTAATTGATGTTACCTTAAATTGGTCATTTGACCAAGATAATTTTCTAATATGCATCGACAATTGTATTTGATGCTAGCTTAAATTGGTCATCTGGCCGATTTACTTTTTAATATGTATTGACAGTTATATTTGAATTCAATTTGAACCAATCAAACCTTCATTTTAAAATTGTAATACTTTTTTAGAAAACTTTACCACTTTTTGGTATTTCATTCAGATGTTACTTTAATTTGACCATATTCTTAGAATAACTATATATAATATAACAGCAAACCTGATATTGGTATTTTGATGTTTTTTCGACATTTTACTGTTAATTTGACAATTTTTGGGATAATTGTAATTGATGTTACCTTAAATCGGTAATTTGACCAAAACAACTTTCTTATATGTATTGACAATTGTATTTGAGGTCAATTTCGAACAACCAAACCTTCATTAGAGAATTAGAAATACTTATTTAATCAGTTTTACCATTTTTGTGATAATTGTAATTGATGTTACCTTAAACCGGTCATTTGACCAAGACAACTTTATAATACCTATTGATAATTGTATTTGGATGCAGTTTGAACCAATCAAACCTTCATTATAAATATGTAATCCTTTTATAGAAAATTTTACTACTTTTTGGATAATATATTCAGATGTTACCTTAAATTGACCATATTCTGAGGATAATTATAAATAATACAGCAACAAATCTGATATTGGTATTTTGATGATTTTTCGACATTTTACTGTAAATTTGTCAATTTTTTGGATAATTGTAATTGATGTTACCTTAAATCGGTCATTTGACCAAGACAATTTTCTAATACGTATTGATAATTGTATTTGAATTCAATTTGATCCAATCAAATCTTCATATAAAATTGTAATACTTTTTTAAAAAATTTAACTACTTTTTGGATTATTTATTCAGATGTTACCTTAAATTGACCATATTCTGAGGATAATTATAAATAATACAACAGCAAATCTAATATTGGTATTTTGATGATTTTTCTACATTTTACTGTAAAGTTGCCCATTTTTGATAATTGTAATTGATGTTACCTTAAATCGGTCATTCGACCAAGACAATGTTCTAATACGTATAAATAATTGTATTTGAATTCAATTTGAACCAATCAAACTTAATTATAAAATTGCAATACTTTTTTAGTTAATCTTACCACTTTTTGGATAATTTATTCAGATGTTGCCTTAAATTGACCATATTCTGAGGATAATTATATATAATACAACAGCAAATCTGATATTGGTATTTAGTTGATTTTTCGACATTTTACTGTAAATTTGACAAGTTTTTTGATAATTGTAATTGATGTTACCTTAAATTGGTCATTTGACCAAGATAATTTTCTAATATGCATTGACAATTGCATTTGATGCTACCTTAAATTGGTCATTTGACCGATATACTTTTTAATATGTATTGACAGTTGTTTTTGAATTCAATTTGAACCAATCAAATATTCATTTTAAAGTTGTAATACTTTTTTAGAAAACTTTACAAACTTTTTGGTATTTCATTCAGATGTTACTTTAAATTGACCATATTCTTAGAGTAACTATATATAATATAACAGCAAACCTGATATTGGTATTTTGATGATGTTTCGACATTTTACTATTAATTTGACAATTTTTTGGATAATTGTAATTGATGTTACCTTAAATCAGTAATTTGACCAACACAACTTTCTTATATGTATTGACAATTGTATTTGAGGTCAATTTCGAACAACCAAACCTTCATTAGAGAATTAGAAATACTTATTTAATCAGTTTTACCATTTTTGTGATAATTGTAATTGATGTTACCTTAAATCGGTCATTTGACCAAGACAACTTTATAATACTTATTGATAATTGTACTTGGATTCAATTTGAACCAATCAAACCTTCATTATAAAAATGTAATCCTTTTATAGAAAATTTTACTACTTTTTGGATAATATATTCAGATGTTACCTTAAATTGACCATAATCTGAGGATAATTATAAATAATACATCAACAAATCTGATATTGGTATTTTGATGATTTTTCGACATTTTACTGTAAATTTGTCAATTTTTTGGATAATTGTAATTGATGTTACCTTAAATCGGTCATTTGACCAAGACAATTTTCTAATACGTATTGATAATTGTATTTGAATTCAATTTGATCCAATCAAATCTTCATATAAAATTGTAACACTTTTTTAAAAAATTTAACTACTTTTTGGATTATTTATTCAGATATTACCTTAAATTGACCATATTCTGAGGATAATTATAAATAATACAACAGCAAATCTAATATTGGTATTTTGATGATTTTTCGACATTTTACTGTAAAGTTGCCCATTTTTTGATAATTGTAATTGATGTTACCTTAAATCGGTCATTCGACCAAGACAATTTTCTAATACGTATTGATAATTGTATTTGAATTCAATTTTAACCAATCAAACCTTAATTATAAAATTGCAATACTTTTTTAGTTAATTTTACCACTTTTTGGATAATTTATTCAGATGTTGCCTTAAATTGACCATATTCTGAGGATAATTATATATAATACAACAGCGAATCTGATATTGGTATTTCGATGATTTTTCGACATTTTACTGTAAATTTGACACATTTTTTGATAATTGTAATTGATGTTACCTTAAATTGGTCATTTGACCAAGATAATTTTCTAATATGCATTGACAATTGCAATTGATGCTACCTTAAATTGGTCATTTGACCGATATACTTTTTAATATGTATTGACAGTTGTATTTGAATTCTATTTGAACCAATCAAACCTTCATTTTAAAATTGTAATACTTTTTTAGAAAACTTTACCACTTTTTGGTATTTCATTCAGATGTTACTTTAAATTGACCATATTCTTAGAAAAACTATATATAATATAACAGCAAACCTGATATTGGTATTTTGATGATTTTTCGACATTTTAATATGTATTGACAAATGTATTTGAATTCAATTGGAACCAATCAAACCTTCATTATCAATTTGTAATAATTTTTTAGAAAACTTTACCACTTTTTGGAAATGTTATTCAGATGTTGCCTTAAATTGACCATGTTCTTAGACTAACTATATATAATATAACAGCAAACCTGATATTGGTATTTTGATGATTTTTCGACATTTTACTGTAATTTTGACAATTTTTTGGATAATTGTAATCGATGTTACCTTAAATCGGTAATTTGACCAAGACAACTTTCTTATATGAATTGGCATTTGTATTTGAGGTCAGTTTGGACCAACTAAACCTTTATAAGAGAAGCAGATATACTTATTTAGTGAGTTTTTTCCCATTTTTGTGATAATTGTAATTGATGTTACCTAAAATCGGTCATTTGACCAAAACAACATTCTAAGAATTGATAATTGTATTGGAAGTCAACTTGAACCAACCAAGCCTTTACTATAAAATTGTAAAAAATTTCAATAAATTATACCACTATTTGGATAATTTTTTCAGATCTTACCTTATATTGACCATATTCTGAAGATAATTGTAAATAATACAACAGCAAATCTGATATTGGTATTTCGATGATTTTTCGGCAATTTATTGTAAATTTTACATTTTTTTTATAATTGTAATTGATGTTACCTTAAATCGGTCATTTGACTAAGACAATTTTCTAATACGTATTGATAATTGTATTCGAATTCAATTTAAACCAATCAAACCTTCATTATAAAATTGTAATACTTTTGTAGAAAATTTTACCACTTTTTGGATAATTTATTCAGATGTGACCTTAAATTGACCATATTCTGAGGATAATTATAAATAATACAACAGCAAATCTCATATTGGTATTTTGATGATTTTTGACATTTTACTGTAAGTTTGACAATTTTTTTGATAATTGTAATTGATGATACCTAAAATCAGTCATTTGAACAAGACAATTTTCTAAGATGTATTGACAATTGTATTTGATGTTACCTTAAATTGGTCATGTGACCGATATACTTCGTAATATGTATTGACAAATAAATTTGAATTCAATTTTATCCAAATCAAACCTTCATCATAAAATTGTAATACTTTTTTAGAAAACTTTACCACTTTTTGGATATTTCATTCAGATGTTACTTAAAATTGACCATATTCTTAGAATAACTATATATAATATAACAGCAAACCTGATATTGGTATTTTGATGATTTTTCGACATTTTACTGTAAATGTGACAATTTTTTGGATAATTGTAATTGATGTTACCTTAAATCGGTAATTTGACCAACACAACTTTCTTATACGTATTGACAATTGTATTTGAGGTCAATTTGGACCAACCAAACCTTCATTAGAGAATTAGATATACTTATTTAGTCGGTTTTACCATTTTTGTGATTATTGTAATTGATGTTACCTTAAATCGGTCATTTGACCAAAACAACATTCTAAGAATTGATAATTGTATTGGAAGTCAAATTGAACCAACCGAGCCTTTACTATAAAACTGTAAAAATTTTCAATAAAATTTACCACTTTTTGGATAATTTATTCAGATCTTACCTTAAATTGACCATATTCTGAGGATAATTATAAATAATACAACAGCACATCTGATATTGGTATTTTGATGATTTTTCGATATTTTATTGTAAATTTTACATTTTTCATAACTGTATATATTTCAACTTAAATCGGTCATTTGATCAAAACATTTTCTAATATGTATTGACAAATGTATTAGAAGTAAAATTGAAAATCCACAGCTTTAATTAAAAATTGCTACATTTGCTCGGTAACATTTTTTCAGTAAATTTTACTATTTTTAAATATTCATACATTTTTACCAATATTGATATTTTTCAACATTTTACTGTAAATTTGACATTTTTGATAACTGTATATATTTCAACTTAAATCAGACATTTGATCAAAACATTTTTCTAATATGTTTTGACAAATGTATTCGAAGTAAAATTGAAACAACCACAGCTTTAATTTAAAATTGCAACATTTCCTCGGTAACATTTTTTCAGTAAATTTCAATTTTTTTGGATATTCTTTCATTTTTACCAGTATTGATATTTTTTCAACCTTTAACTTTAAATTTGAAAATTTTTTGGATAGCTGTTTTTTTATATTATCTTAAATCGGTCATTTGATCAAGCTATTTTTCTTTTTTTTTTTTTAACACTTGAATATAAATTTATTGCACTAAAGCTGTTAACAATGACCTTACCGCTACAGCTTTAACTGTAAGGTACCCTGAAATAGTTAGTATCTATAAGAACAGGGTTTCATATAGATAAGTATTTTTTCTTAAATTTTATATTAGTATATTACAATTAAATATAATGTTCAATAATAATGTAATACAATTCAGTACCCTGATCTGAAATAAATGATATATTTTCCTTCTATACATGTAATCAGATTAAATAACGCCCATTTAATACTCTTATCCGAAATTGAATGTTTGGTGTCAATTATCTCGTTTAAAAATTACATGATTTAAGAGTGTGTGACATCGATTTTCTTGATCGGAAGGTTTACCTTGTTTAAAGGTGAGAGAGAGCATGCTTTTTAATGGATGTATGTTGAATTAGGCTACTTTACTTCTTTTTTATTTGGATTTTAAACATTTTAGGTGAGTCTTTTCTTTATTTTTATTTATTTAGTTAAAGTGTTCTAGAAATATCTTCTTTAAGAGTGTTTTATTTTGGAGAAATTAAAGTTTGAAGCACTTGGACTGTAGTATATTCTTGTAGATTGTAGGATCTTAAGTATTCGTCCAGTTCAACTTTAAACAGATTGAATACATTAGTAGATTTATTTCTCTGATCGGATACATAGTATGATTTGTAGATAGCAAATCCTATAAGTGTCAGAATTATATTGAATCCGATATACTCATTATCTGTTATTTTGTAGCCTATTACAATGTCTTTTAAGTTAATGTTTTTGTTAAAATTCATTTGAGATAAGATTTTATTAATGATTTCCCAAAATTCTTTTAGAAATTTACATTCGATAAAAAAGTGTTGATACGTGTCTTTGAGTTGACAAAGTTGACAAAACGGACTAGTTACGATTTTCCATTTATAGAGATTATCTCTATTCGGTAAAATGCAAGTTATTAGTTTCCACCTAAACATTTTAAATTTATTAAGTTTTAAATGTTGGTGTATAAACTTAAACATATATTTGGTAAAGTCATAATTTATTTCTAATTCATTTTTCCATTTATTTATGCCAATGTTTGGAGAAATTTTTTTTTGAACGAGCAATTGATACACGTTTTTGTTGCTTAAATTTTCAATTTTAATGTTTTCTTTGTTTATATTGATAAATAATCTGTTAAAATTTACTTTTGATTTGATGGATTCTTCTGTAGCTAAAATTTTTAGCCATGAGGTTGGAATTGAGTTTTTTACTTTTGAAATTTCTGCTATCCAATTTTTAGTGTTTCGCAGTTTTCTAAATATTTTATCTTGGGCAATTTTTCCATTATCGTCAATAATATCGTTAATGTAAATAAAATCACTGTGTATCCAGTTATGCATAATAAGCGGCTTGTTTTGAAATTTTATAAATTTATTACCCCAGATAACTTGCTTTCTTATTTCGACAAAGTTTTTCAATTCTGTGATGTTCGTTTCATGAAATAAAATCCAACTTTTTATTATTTCTAAGTAAAATTCTGGAATGTCCTTAGTTATGTAATCTAGTTTTTTTAAAGTTTGGTTATTTAAATTCATTCTAAAAATGAGGAAATTAGAACCTAATTTACTTAAAAATAATTTTGGTATCAATGTCCAATTTTCTTGTTTTGCCTGTAGCAATCTAGAGACCCATCTTATTTGAAGAGAGGAGAAATAGCTTTTTATGTCGGTCATTTTAAGCCCTCCCTGGTTATAATCTGCTACCAAAGTATGTCTTTTAACTTTGTCTTTCTTATTGTTCCATATAAAACCAAAAATTTCTCTTTCTATATCAACTATTTTTGAGTTACTTAAAGCTGTAACATTTGCTAAAAAAGTAAATTGTGGTATAATGAGAGTTTTAACTATTAGAATTTTGCCTAAAATGGTTAAGTTTCTTTTTTTCCACGATGTTATCAGGTTTCGACTCTTTTCAAATCTTGTATCCCAATTTAATTTTTCACAATCTTTTTTATTAATGCCGAAATATATACCTAGCACTTTTACAGGTTTGTCCGTGAATTTAATTTCATCTACTTTATCTCTACAATGCTTTAGTTTACCAATCCAAATTCCTTCCGTTTTATTTTTGTTTAGTTGTAATCCAGAAAAAGTTCCAAAAATTTCGATTATATTTAATGCTGTTCGGATTTCTTCTTTAGATTTTAGGAATAGAGTTGTATCATCAGCCACTTGCGTGATTTTTAAGCAATGTGTTTTACTATCAATTTTTAATTCTATGCCTGTTATATTTTTGTTTTGCCTTAGTTGGTTAGCCATTATTTCTACTGACATTACGAAAAGTATAGAAGAGCACGGGCATCCCTGTCGGATACCTCTTAGGGGTCTAAAGGGGGCAGATATCCAACCGTTATTAAATATAGAACTATCTATATTTGTATACAAGGTTTTTATCCAGTTTATGAAGGGTTTATTAAAACCAAAATATTCTAAAGTATGATACATAAAATTCCATTCTAATGTGTCGAAAGCTTTCGAAAAATCTATGAATAAAATTGCTCCTTCTATATTAAACTTATCTGCGTAATCTATAACATCTTGTATTTGGCGTAAATTAAAACCTATAAATCGGTTTTTTATGTAACCGGTTTGATCGGCATTAATGATTAAATTTAAGATTTTTTTTATTCTTAAAGCTAGAGTGTATGAAAGTATTTTGTAATCACTATTTAATAATGATATTGGTCTATAATTTGCAAGTTCTAAAGGATCATTTTTTTTATAAATTAGATTCAGTAAACTTTGTCTTTGCGTAAATGGCAGATATTTATTTTCAAAGCTAAAATTAAAATTTTTTACAAGCATCGGTCCGAGAAGTTCCCAAAACTTTTTATAAAAGTTTATACTTATTCCGTCCATACCAGGACTTTTGTTTATCTTTAGATTATTGACTGCAATGGTTAATTCTTCTAGAGTTACATTTCCATCACAAGACTTACTTTCTTCTTCTGACAGTTTATAATTACGTTTTGTTTCAGAAATGTATTTTTTAACATCTATATCCGGTTTTTGTTTAGTGTCGTATAGATTAGCATAAAAATCTCTTTCAAGCTTTAATATTTCATCTTGATCTGTTACTATATCACCCTTATCGTTTTTTAGTTTAAGTATTGTCTTTTTCGTTTGTTTAGATTTTTCAAGACCTAGGAAATATGCATTATTTTTTTCTCCCTTTTCTACCCACTCTTGTCTTGATCTTATTTGAGCTCCTTTTGCTTTGTATTCATATTGATTTTCTAGCTCTTTCTCTAAAGTGGATATTGTTTCTTTAATAAAATCATTATCTTCATTATTAGATTTTTCATATAATATTTTTAATTGTAGTTCTAAATTACGCGTTACATTTTTTCTTAGTTTAGCTTTACTTTTACTATACTGAATACTGTATTCCTTTATTTCCAACTTGAGGGAGTCCCACAGAAGTCTAGGATCTATTTTATTTTTTCCTATCTCATTACTTTGTTTTTGTATAATTTGATTTATTTTGTCTTCGTATTCTTGCTCGTCGAGAATACCGTTGTTAATTTTCCAGTATCCCGGGCCTCTAGTTTCAGATGATACAGATTGTAATTGTATTGATACTGCTTGGTGATCAGTACTTTTAATAAGAATAGGCCTAATATCACATGACTTTACGTTTAACACAAAGTCTTTTTTAACAAGGAACATGTCAATTCTACTAGATTGGACTGGATTTTTACGTCTCCATGTATATTGGATCTTTTGAGGGTTAACGTATCTCCATATATCTATGAGATCATTTGATTTAATTAAATTTTTTAGGCTATTAACTGGTTTACTTACTTTTTTACGAATATTTGAGCTTTTCCTATCTTCATTTTTAAGGGCATCGTTCATGTCTCCTCCTAAAATTATTGTACCTATTGCGTTTTTGTTTAAAAAGTCATTTAATTTTTTATAGAAGCTATTTCGTTCAGATTCTATATTTGGGGCATATATGTTTATAAGAGAATATATTATATTTTCAAATTCAATATTTATCATAATTATTCGACCTTCTAAATCTTTATGCTCGTCTATTAATTTATAGTCTAGTTTGTTATTAATTAATATTGCAACTCCTCTGCTGGAAGTCGTTCCGTGACTATAGTAACAAGAATGATCTGATTCTATTGTTAGGGCATTTTCTAGGGATGTATTGAAATGAGTTTCTTGAATAAAAGTTATTTTACATTTCTGATTTTTTATCCATTGATAAAATCTCAATCTCTTTTGTTTATCTCGAAGTCCTTTAACATTTGCTGTACAAATGTGTAGGTTATTTAGCATATTTTGATTAAAAGTTGTTCGATTTGTTTAATACCTTTACTTAGTGAGCGTACATCACGTTTTAGTGGCATTTTTAAGGTAAACTTTATTTCTCCTAGTTTTGATCGTATTTTTTTAACGTGGGAGTTACCTGTGAAAATAATTATGTTAACCAATTTTCTTTTTTGTAATTGGATTATAACAATATTGTTATAGTCTGTTTCACGATTGTGTTTTGACCGATATTTAGATGTTAATTTTGAAACAGCATATAAAACATACTCATACACAATTACTATATATATGAAATATATAAAACACAATGTATACAAAACTATAATAACTGAAATTACAAAATAATACATGTTTTGTTGATTACAAACTAGAACAAATGTATGGTTTTGACAGTGAAAAAATGATAATCTCTTTCTAGTTTTCCAATTTCGTAATGTGTAAATAATGTCAAATCTATGATACTCTAGTAAAGTACTGCTTTTTTTTGATGTTTTGTTTTCCGTAACATTTTGACAGTGTTTATTTAATTTTTTCTTAATATTTTCCTTTTTTCTATTTTCAGTTACCTTATATGATTTACGGTGTTCAGATGTTCTAAGAAGAGATGTTAATATGGTAGGTAAATCTTTTCTTTTGATTTGATATTTTTGAGTACTTCTACTATAGATAGAAGTTCTAATCCTAAAAGGTTTTAAATAGAAATCATACAGTTTAACTTTTCTAATAAGATTGTTTTTATATGTATCATTTTTTGTTTTTGGTATTATCAAAGATACTTCTGTCAGTAGTAGCATTGACATGAATATCATGTATGTTATAATACAATGTTTGAAAAGTTTCACTTTTCTTTTTTTTATATTTACTCTTGTAACATTTGTTTTTGAATCTTTCTTCCATTCAAATATCTTCTTATAATTACTTAATACACACAAACATAAATACAATAGACCAGACAAATAGACATACATGGGTTTTTTTTTTTGGTTTTTTTTTCTTGTTATATATAAAATGTTCTATAATTTACAGATGTACGGATTGTCTTTTCCCATCTGGTTGATTTGGAGTAGGTGGGGTTCTCTCCTTCGCTGTTTTTGTTTTATTGTTTGGGGTTAAAAATTTCGAAATGTCAGGTTGAGTTGATGAAGAATTTTTATTCACTTCAGTATTATCTGCTGATTTTGATGCCTGATGTTTAGAAGAGTCACACTTTTTTTCTTCCTTTTTTGCAGACTTGTTAGCAGCTTTTCTTGTTTTTCTTGTTTTTTGGTTATTTCCTGGTGTTATTTCTTTGTTTAGTGACATAGAATGAGCCAGAATATCATCATCATCTCCTTCTGTTAATTCAGATTGTTCATCAGTTTCTTCTATTTTGTCATTTTCTATGGGAGTTTCATCTTGTTGACTTTCTTCATACTTTGAATTTACTTCATCAATATCTATTGTTGTTTCCTGTGGCTCTCCTTCTTGGGTTTCAGGTTGGTTTCCACTTTTCTTTTTTATAAAGATAGGGCATTCAAGCATTTTATGGCCATTTTGATTGCATAATCTGCATTTCCATTCATTTGGACAGTTATGTATATTATGTCCTTTCAGTTGGCATTTGTTGCATAAGAACATGTCTGTATCTTTCAGTTGACCAAAGTGATATACTCTTGCTGTGTATTTTCCTATTGTAAGGAACCTTGACAGTGGTGTGTCAAACTTTTTGCATACCACTAATCTGTCACCTGTCCAGCATTGGGTAACCAAGTTGTCAACTCTGAGTCTTTCTCTGTTTATACTCATGACTTCTATGTTTTTTTGTCTTAATTCTCTGTCAATTTGACCGTCATCTGTTGATAGTGGGATGTTTTTTACTCTTATTGTTGTTGTTAATAACTCATCCTTTTGATAGTAAGGGTTTTGAGAATGCAGGGGTATCGTCTTGTTTCTTAGGGTGATACCTTCTGTTAGCAGCAACATTCTGTCTTCTTCATTGTCTAAATATATTCTCCACATTTGTTTTATTCTTTGTATGCCTCTTACAAATTGCGGTTTTATCTTGTGTTCAAGTGCTTTGTAGATTTCAACATGTGTTATCCAAAGTTCTTTTGGTGGAGATTTGTTACTAAAGAAGTCTGATTCTTTAATGAAGATGGGTTTGACTCCTGTAAGCTTTGGTTTAGGATCACTGTAGGCCTGATAATTTGCACTATGATATTTGACAACATTGGAGAAAGATGGCGCCGAAATGTTTTCACTACCACCGGACGAAGATTTGTCAATTTCTGGTTGTTTACTATCTAAATCTTGCTTGTTGTTCTCAATTTGCTGTTCTGGTGTCATTGTTTGATTGTTAGACATCGTTTTAAAGACTTACTCTTCTATAAATATACACTTTTTATGATTTTTTCATCAGAGCTATTCACCATTAGACCTTGGTTAAAGGGCGATAATTCTCTCTTCTCAAGCTATTTTTCTACTATGTATTGAGAAATGTATTAGAAGTAAAAATGAAAATCCACAGATTTAATTAAAAATTGCTACATTTCCTCGGTAACATTTTTCAGTAAATTTTACTATTTTTAAATATTCATACATTTTTACCAATATTGATATTTTTCAACATTTTACTGTAAATTTTACCTTTTTGATAACTGTATATAATTCAACTTAAATCGGTCATTAGATCAAAACATTTTTCTAATATGTTTTGCAGGGGTGGGGTAATTGAAAATGTAATGGTAATTAAGTGTAAAGCATTACAATTTTCCATGTAATTGAATGTTATGTGTAATTGAGCATTTTTTTAATTACTTTTAATGGTAATTTAATTAATTACATTGAAAAAAGCATGTAATGCTCAATTACTTTTGAATTACATTTCAATTACATATACTTTTATGGTGGTAAAGATAAGGATTTGTGTTTAATAATATAAATTGTAAAATAATACTTGTTTTTCAAATATTGATATCACATACTTTTTTAATATATGAAGTCTATAATTTATACTGAAGTTACAATGTATATCAATATAAAAAAAAATGTCAGTATCATATATTAGTGTTCATTTTTTAAGAAAGATCTTTTAACTAAATAGATTGATAAGTAACTAATCACCTTGTTAAACAAAAAACCACAAAAAAGTGTCACTGTGAAAAATCTTTCTTAGACAGTTCATTTAGAATTTAAAATCACTGCACACAGAATCATTTTGTCAAATTAGTATACACAAAAGGATTATAGAAATGAAAATTAACAGCTGTAAAAACAAACAGCAATTAATCAGATTTAAATGTCCAGGGGCAATACCACTGTTGCATGTATTTTTATCTAATTAGCAAAATATTGCTAATATTTAGACATTATTCATACATTAATTGTATTCAATATTGTGACAAGCACACTTTTTGATATTTTTAGTGTAAAAAAAAATATTTATGATTTATGTATAATATCTTTATTTATATTATGTTTAATTTAAATTACTTCATTTCTGAGATGTCAAATACCCCTTGATGTATTGGCAAGTTAAAATAGGAACCAATTCCTCTTCCTTTCAATATGATGATCTTCTGAAAATAGAATTTCCATGTTCTGATCAAGCAATATCTACCGCATGAGCTCCTGTCAAAAAGCTATTTAGAATTGATGTCAAAGTGTTCAGACCAGAGAGATTAAGACTAAATGACAAAATATAAAATAGCTAATGATTATCAAATGCAACGCTTAAACTATGCTAACATGAATATTTTACACATGCATTATTTATACATGTATAATATTGTTAAAAAATACCATGACGAAATGTAATGTGTAATTTAATTAATTACTTTAGTAAAGTAATTGTAATTTAATTAATTACATTTCAAAAACAGTGTAAAGTGTAATTGATGTAATTGATCATTTTTGCAATATAATGTTTAATTTAATTAATTACATTCCAATGTAATTGACCCCAAGTCTGATGTTTTGACAAATGTATTAGAAGTAAAATTGAAACAACCACAGCTTTAATTAAAAATTGCAACATTTCCTCGGTAACATTTTTTCAGTAAATTTCACTATTTTTGAATATTCATTCATTTTTACCAACATTGATATTTTTTCAACATTTTACTGTAAATTTGACAACTGATGTATTAAAAGTAAAATTGAAAATCCACAGCTTTCATTAAAAATTGCCGAATTTGCTCGATAACATTTTTTCAGTAAATTTTACTATTTTTAAATATTCTTACATTTTTACCAATATTGATATATTTCAACATTTTACTGTAAATTTTACCTGTTTATTACTGTATATAATGTTACCTTAAATCTGTCATTTGATCAAGACATTTTTCAAATATGTACTGACAAACGTATTAGAAGTAAAATTGAAACAAGCATCGCTTTATTTCAAAATTGCAACATTTTCTCATTAATATTTTTTCAGTAACTTTTACTACTTTTTGGATATTTATTCAGATTTGACTTTTATTTATAATTTGCAACCATTTTACTGTAAATTTGACATTTTTTGGGATAAATGTATATGATTTTATCTAAAATCGGTCATTTGATCGAGACAATTTTCTTCTATGTATTGAGAACTGTATTAGAAGTAAAATTAAAACATCACAGCTTTAATTAAAAATTGCAACATTTCCTCGGTAACATTTTTTTCAGTAAATTTTACTATTTTTTTATATTCATTCATTTTTACCAATATTGATATTTTTTCTACATTTTACTGTAAATTTGTCAACTTTTTTGCCACTTTTTTGATAACTGTATTTGATGTTACCTTAAATCGGTCATTTGATCAAGACAATTTTATAATATGTATTGGCAAATGTATTCAAAATAAAATTGAAACGACCACAGCTTTATTTTAAAATTGCACCATTTTCTCAGTAACATTTTTTCACTAAATTTTACTACTTTTTGGATATTCTTTCATCTTTAACAATCTTGATATTTTTCAACATTTTACTGTAAATTTGACCTGATTTATAACTGTATATGATGTTACCTTAAATCTGTCATTTGATCAAGACATTTGTCTAATATGTACTGACAAACGTATTAGAAGTAAAATTGAAACAAGCATAGCTTTATTTCAAAATTGCAACATTTTCGCATTAGTATTTTTTCAGTAAATTTTACTACTTTTTGGATATTTATTCAGATTTGACTTTAATTTATAATTTTTCAACCATTTTACTATAAATTTGACATTTTTTTGGATAATTGTATATGATTTTACCTTAAATCAGTCATTTGATCGAGACAATTTTCTACTATGTATTGAGAAATGTATTAGAAGTAAAATTGAAACATCACAGCTTTAATTGAAAATTGCAACATTTCCTCGGTAACATTTTTTCAGAAAATTTCACTATTTTTGGATACTCATTTATTTTTACCAATATTGATATTTTTTCAACATTTTACTTTAAATTTCACAACTTTTTTGATAACTGTATTTGATATTACCTTAAATCGGTCATTTGATCAAGCTATTTTTCTACTATGAATTGACAAATGTATAAGAAGTAAAATTGAAACAACCACAGCTTTAAATAAAAATTGCAACATTTCCTTGGTAACATTTTTTCAGTAAATTTTACTATTTTGAAATATTCATTTAGTTTTACCAATATTGATATTTTTCAACATTTTACTGTAAATTTGACCTCTTTGATAACTGTATTTGAAGTAAAATTGAAACAAGCATAGCTTTATATTAAAATTGCAACATTTTCTCATTAACATTTTTTCAGTAAATTTTACTTCTTTTTGGATATTCATTCAGATTTGACTTTTATTGATAATTTTACAGCATTGTACTGTAGATATGACACTTTTTTGGATAATTGTATATAATTTTACTTTAAATCGTTCATTTGATCAAATCAATTTTCTACTATGTATTAAAAATTTATAAGAAGTAAAATTGAAACACTACAGCTTTAATTGAAAATTGCTACATTTCCTCGGTAACATTTTCCAGTAAATTTTTACTATTTTTGGATATTCAGTCATTTTTACCAATATTGATATTTTTTCAACATTTTACTGTAAATTTGACCTGTTTTATAACTGTATATGATGTTACCTTAAATCTGTCTTTTGATCAAGATATTTTTTTAATATGTACTGACAAACGTATTAGAAGTAAAATTGAATCAAGCATAGCTTAATTTCAAAATTGCAACATTTTCCCATTAAAATTTTATCAGTAAATTTTACTACTTTTTGGATATTCATTCAGATTTGACTTTTATTGATAATTTTTCAACCATTTTACTGTAAATTTGACATTTTTTTTAAACATCATCGCTTAAATTCAAAACATTTCCTCGGTAACATTTCTTCAGTATTTTTGGATATTCATTCATTTTTACCAATATTGATATTTTTACAACATTTTACTTTAAATTTGACAACTTTTTTTATTACTGTATTTGATATTACCTTAAATCGGTCATTTGATCAAGCTATTTTTCTACTATGAATTGACAAATGTATAAGTAAAATTGAAACAACCACAGCTTTAAATAAAAATTGCAACATTTCCTTGCTAACATTTTTTCAGTAAATTTTACTATTTTTAAATATTCATTCCTTTTTACCAATATCGATATTTTTCGACATTTTACTGTAAATTTGACCTGTTTGATAACTGTATTTGATATAACCTTTAATCGGTCATTTGATCAAGAGATTTTTCTAATATGTATTGACAAATGTATTAGAAGTAAAATTGAAACAACCACAGCTTTATTTTAAAATTGCAACATTTTCTCAGTAACATTTTTCAGTAATTTTGACAACTTTTTTTATATTCATTCAGATGTTACCTTTATTGTAAAATTTCCACATTTTACTGTAAATTTGACTTTTATTGATGATTGTATATTATGTTAACTTAAATCGGTCATTTCATCTAGAAATTGTTTTAATATGTATTGACAATTGTTTTAAAAGTAAACTTAAGACAACCACAGCTTTATTTAAAAATTGCAACATTTTCTCACTTACATTTTTTCAGTTATTTTGACAACTTTGTTTATATTCCTTCAGATGTTACCTTTATTGTAAAATTTTCACATTTTACTGTAAATTTGACTTTTTTTCATCATTGTATATGATGTTACCTTAAATCGGTCATTTTATCGAGAAATTGTTTTAATACGTATTGACAATTGTTTTAAAAGTAAACTTAAGACAACCACAGCTTTATTCAAAAATTGCAACACTTTCTCAGTAACATTTTTTCAGTAATTTTGACAACTTTTTTTATATTCATTCAGATGTTACCTTTATTGATATATTTTCACATTTTACTGTAAATTTGACTTTTTTTTTTTGACAATTGTATATGATGTTACCTTAAATCGGTCATTTCATCGAGAAAATTTTCTAATTTGTATTGACAATTGTTTTAAAAGTAAACTGAAGACAGCCACAGCTTTAATTAAAAATTGCAACATTTTCTCAGTAACATTTTTCAGTAATTTTGACAACTTTTTTTATATTCATTCAGATGTTACCTTTAATGTTAAATTTTCACATTTTGCTGTAAATTTGACTTTTTTTGATAATTGTATATGATGTTACCTTAAATCGGTCATTTCATCGAGAAAATTTTCTAATATGTAGTAACAATTGTTTTAAAAGTAAACTTAAGACAACCACAGCTTTATTTAAAAATTGCAACACTTTCTCAGTAACATTTTTCAGTAATTTTGACAACTTTTTTATATTCATTCAGATGTTACCTTTATTGTTAAATTTTCACATTTTACTGTAAATTTGACTTTTTTGATAATTGTATATGATGTTACCTTAAATCGGTCATTTCATCTAGAAATTGTTTTAATATGTATTGACAATTGTATTAAAAGTAAACTTAAGACAGCCACAGCTTTATTTAAAAATTGCAACATTTTCTCAGTAACATTTTTTCAGTAATTTTGACAACTTTTTTGATATTCATTCAGAATTTACCTTTATTGGTATATTTTCACATTTTACTGTATATTTTACCTTTTTTTTGACAATTGTATATGGTGTTACCTGAAATCGGTCATTTCTTCGAGAAAATTTCATAATACGTATTGACAATTGTTTTAAAAGTAAACTTAAGACAACCACAGCTTTATTTAAAAATTGCAACATTTTCTCAGTAACATTTTTCAGTAATTTTGACAACTTTTTTTATATTCATTCCGATGTTACCTTTGTAGTTAGATTTTCACATTTTACTATCAATTTGAAAATTTTTATAATTGTATATGATGTAACCTTAAATCGGTCATTTCATCGAGAAATTTTTTTAATATGTATTGACAATTGTTTAAAAAGTAAACTTTGACAACCACAGCTTTATTTAAAAATTGCAACATTTTCTCAGTAACATTTTTCAGTAATTTGACATATTTTTTTATATTCATTCAGATGTCACCTTTATTGTTAAATTTTCACATTTTACTGTAAATTTGACTTTTTTTGATAATTGTATATGATGTTAACTTAAACCGGTCATTTCATCGAGAAATTGTTTTAATATGTATTGACAATTGTTTTAAAAGTAAATTTAAGACAACCACAGCTTTGTTTAAAAATTGCAACATTTTGTCAGTAACATTTTTTCATTAATTTTGACACCTCTTTTTTATATTCCTTCAGATGTTAACTTTATTGTTAAATTTTCACATTTTACTGTAATTTTGACATTTTTTTGATAATTGTATGTGATGTTACCTTAAATCGGTCATTTCATCGAGAAAATTTTCTAATATGTATTGACAATTGCATTAAAAGTAAACTTAAGACAGCCACAGCTTTATTTAAAAATTGCAACATTTTCTCAGTAACATTTTTTCAGTAATTTTGACAACTTTTTTGATATTCATTCAGAATTTACCTTTATTGGTATATTTTCACATTTTACTGTATATTTTACCTTTTTTTTGACAATTGTATATGGTGTTACCTGAAATCGGTCATTTCTTCGAGAAAATTTCATAATACGTATTGACAATTGTTTTAAAAGTAAACTTAAGACAACCACAGCTTTATTTAAAAATTGCAACATTTTCTCAGTAACATTTTTCAGTAATTTTGACAACTTTTTTTATATTCATTCCGATGTTACCTTTGTAGTTAGATTTTCACATTTTACTATCAATTTGAAAATTTTTATAATTGTATATGATGTAACCTTAAATCGGTCATTTCATCGAGAAATTTTTTTAATATGTATTGACAATTGTTTAAAAAGTAAACTTTGACAACCACAGCTTTATTTAAAAATTGCAACATTTTCTCAGTAACATTTTTCAGTAATTTGACATATTTTTTTATATTCATTCAGATGTCACCTTTATTGTTAAATTTTCACATTTTACTGTAAATTTGACTTTTTTTGATAATTGTATATGATGTTAACTTAAACCGGTCATTTCATCGAGAAATTGTTTTAATATGTATTGACAATTGTTTTAAAAGTAAATTTAAGACAACCACAGCTTTGTTCAAAAATTGCAACATTTTGTCAGTAACATTTTTTCATTAATTTTGACACCTCTTTTTTATATTCCTTCAGATGTTAACTTTATTGTTAAATTTTCACATTTTACTGTAATTTTGACATTTTTTTGATAATTGTATGTGATGTTACCTTAAATCGGTCATTTCATCGAGAAAATTTTCTAATATGTATTGACAATTGCATTAAAAGTAAACTTAAGACAACCACAGCTTTATTTAGAAATTGCAACATTTTCTCAGTAATATTTTTTCAGTAGATTTGACAACTTTTTTGATATTCATTCAGGTTTTACATTTATTGATAAATTTTCACATTTCGCTGTAATTTGGGCATTTTTTTTTGATAATTGTATATGATGTAGCCTAAAACGGTCATTTGATCGAGAACATTTTCTAATATGTATTGACAATTGTATTAAAAGTAAACTTAAGACAATCACAGCTTTATTTAAAAATTGCAACATTTTCTCAGTAACATTTTTTCAGTAGATTTGACAACTTTTTTTATATTCATTCAGATTTTACCTTTATTGATAAATTTTCACATTTTACTGTAATTTTGACATTTTTGTTTTGATAATTGTATATGATGTTACCTTAAATCGGTCATTTGATATAGAAAATTTTCTAATATGAATTAACAATTGTATTAGAAGTAAACCTTAGACAACCACAGCTTTATTTAAAAATTACAACATTTTCTCAGTAACATTTTTTCAGTAGATTTGACAACTTTTTTGATATTCATTCAGTTTTACATTTATAGATAAATTTTCACATTTTACTGTAATTTTGACATTTTTTTTGGATAATTGTATATAATGTAGCCTAAAACGGTCATTTGATCGAGGAAATTTTCTAATATGTATTGACAATTGTATTAAAAGTAAACTTAAGACAACTACAGCTTTATTTAGAAATTGCAACATTTTCTCAGTAACATTTTTTCAGTAGATTTGACAACTTTTTTGATTTTCATTCAGTTTTACATTTATAGATAGATTTTTACATTTTACTGTAATTTTGACATTTTTTTTTTTGATAATTGTATATGATGTAGCCTAAAACGGTCATATGATCGAGGAAATTTTCTTATATGTATTGACAATTGTATTAAAAGTAAACTAAAGACAACCACAGCTTTATTTAAAAATTGCAACGTTTTCTCAGTAAATTTAACAACTTTTTTGATATTCATTCAGATTTTACCTTTCATGATAATTTTTCAACATTTTACTGTAAATTTGACATCTTTTTTGATATTCATTCAGATTTTACCCATATTGATGATTTTTCAACATTTTACTGGAAAATTGACACCTTTTTTGATAATTGTATATGATGTTACCTTAAATCGATAATTTGCTCAAGTCAATTTTCTAGTATGTATTGACAATTGAATAAATAGTTAACTTGACCTAACCACAGCTTTTTATAAAATTTTCAACAATTTCTCTGTATTATTTTTTCAATAAATTTAATAACTTTTTTATATTCATTCAGATTTTACCTTTTATGATAATTTTTCAATATTTTACTGTAAATTTGACAAATTTTTCATAATTGTATATGATGTTACCTTAAATCGATCGAGAACATTTTCTAATATGAATTGACAATATTTTCTAATATGAATTGACAATTGTATTAGAAGTAAACTTTAGACAACCACAGCTTTATTTAAAAATTGCAACATTTTTTGAATAACATTTTTTCAGTAGATATGACAACTTTTTTTATATTCATTCAGATTTTACATTTATTGATAAATTTTCACATTTAGCTGTAATTTTGACATTTTTTTTTTTTGGATAATTGAATATGATGTTACCTAAAATCGGTCATTTGCTCAAGACAATTTTCCAGTATGTATTGACAATTGTATTTAAAGTAAACTTAAGACAACCACAGCTTTATTTAAAAATTGCAACATATTCTCAGCAACATTTTCTCAGTAAATAAAACAACTTTTTTGATATTCATTCAGATTTTACCTTTAATGATAATTTTTCAACATTTTACTGTAAATTTGACAAGTTTTTTGATAATTGTATATGATGTTACCTTAAATCGGTCATTTGATCGAGAAAAATTTCTAATATGTATTGACAATTGTATTTAAAGTAAACTTAAGACAACCACTGCTTTATTTTAAAGTTGCAACATATTCTCAGTAACATTTTCTCAGTAAATTTGACAACTTTTTTGATATTCATTCAGATTTTACCTTTATTGATAATTTTTCACATTTTACTGTAAATTTGACTTTTTGGATAATTGTATATGATGTTACCTTAAATCGGTCATTTGATCGAGAAAATTTTCTAATATGTATTGACAATTGAATTTAAAGCAAACTTAAGACGACCACAGCTTTATTTAAAAGTTGCAACATATTCTCAGTAACATTTTCTTAGTAAATTTGACAACTTTTTTGATATTTATTCAGATTTTACCCATATTGATAATTTTTCAACATTTTACTGTAAATTTGACAAGTTTTTTGATAATTGTATATGATGTTACCTTAAATCGGTCATTTGATCGAGATAATTTTCTAATATGTATTGACAATTGTATTTAAAGTAAACTTAAGACAACCACAGCTTTATTTAAAAATGGCAACATATTCTGAGTAACATTTTCTCAGTAAATTTAATAACTTTTTTGATATTCATTCAGCATGTTCAGATTTTACCTTTAATGATAATTTTTCAACATTTTACTGTAAATTAGACAAGTTTTTTGATATTCATTTAGATTTTACCTTTATTGATAAATTTTCACATTTTACTGTAATTATTGCATTTTTTTTTGATAATTGTATATGATGTAGCCTTAAACGGTCATTTGATCGAAAAAATGTTCTAATATGTATTGACAATTATGTATTAAAAGTGAACTTAAGACAACCACAGCTTTATTTAGAAATTGCATCATTTTCTCAGTAACATTTTTTCAGTAAATTTGACAACTTTTTTGATATTCATTCAGATTTTACATTTATTGATAAATTTTCACATTTTAATGTAATTTTGACATATTTTTTTTTTATAATTGTATATGATGTAACTTAAAACGGTCATTTGATCGGGAAAATTTTCTAATATGTATTGACAATTGTATTTAAAGAAAACTTAAGACAACCACAGCTTTATTGAGAAATTGCATCATTTTTTCAGTAAATTTGACAACTTTTTTGATATTCATTCAGATTTTACCCATATTGATGATTTTTCAACATTTTACTGAACATTTGACAATTTTTGATAATTGTATTTGATGTGACCCTAAATCGGTCATTTGCTCAAGACAATTTTCAAGTATGTATTGACAATTGAATAAAAAGTAAACTTGACCTAACCACAGCTTTATTTAAAAATTTCAACATTTTCTCTGTATTATTTTTTCAGTAAATTTAACAACTTTTTTTATATTCATTCAGATTTTACATCTAATGATAATTTTTCAACATTTTACTGTAAATTTGACAAGTTTTTTGATAATTGTATATGATGTTACCTTAAATCGGTCATTTGATCGAGAAATTTTTTTAATATGTATCGACAATTGTATTAAAAGTAAACTTAAGACAACCACAGCTTTATTTAGAAATTGCATAATTTTCTCAGTAAATTTGACAACTTTTTTGATATTCATTCAGATTTTACCCATATTGATGATTTTTCAACATTTTACTGAACATTTGACAATTTTTTAATAATTGTATATGATGTTACCCTAAATCGGTCATTTGCTCAAGACAATTTTCTAGTATGTATTGACAATTGAATAAAAAGTAAACTTGACCTAACCACAGCTTTATCTAAAAATTTCAACATTTTCTCTGTATTATTTTTTCAGTAAATTTAACAACTTTTTTTATATTCATTCAGATTTTACCCATATTGATGATTTTTCAACATTTTACTAAACATTTGACAATTTTTTAATAATTGTATATGATGTTACCCTAAATCGATCATTTGCTCAAGACAATTTTCTAGTATGTATTGACAATTGAATAAAAAGTAAACTTGACCTAACCACAGCTTTATCTAAAAATTTCAACATTTTCTCTGTATTATTTTTTCAGTAAATTTAACAACTTTTTTATATTCATTCAGATTTTACATTTAATGATAATTTTTTAACATTTTATTGTAAATTTGACAAGTTTTTTGATAATTGTATAAGATGTTACCTTAAATCGGTCATTTGATCGAGAAAATTTTCTAATATGAATTGACAATTGTATTAGAAGTAAACTTTAGACAACCACAGCTTTATTTAAAAACTGCAATATTTTCCCAGTAACATTTTTTCAGTAAATTTGACAACTTTTTTGATATTTATTCAGATTTTACCTTTATTGATAAATTTTCACATTTTACTGTAATTTTGACCTTTTTTTTATAATTGTATATGATGTTACCTTAAATCGGTCATTTGATCGAGACAATTTTGTAATATGTATTGACAATTGTATTCAAATTAAACTTAAGACAACCACAGCTTTTTTTAGCAATTGCAACATTTTCTCAGTAGTATTTTTTCAGTAAATTTGACAACTTTTTTTGATATTCATTCAGATTTTACCCATTTTAATGATTTTTCAACATTTTACTGGACAATTGATACCTTTTTTGATAATTGTATATGATGTTACCTTAAATCGATCATTTGCTCAAGACAATTTCTAGTATGTATTGACAATTGAATAAAAAGTAAACTTGGCCTAACCACAGCCTTATTTAAAAATTTCAACATTTTCTCTGTATTATTTTTTCAGTAAATTTAACAACTTTTTTATATTCATTCCGATTTTACATTTAATGATAATTTTGCATCATTTTACTGTAAATTTGACAAAATTTTGGATAATTGTATATAATGTTACCTTAAATCGGTCATTTGATCGAGAAAATTTTCTAATATGAATTGACAATTGTATTACAGGCAAACTTAAGAGAATCACAGCTTTATTTAGAAATTGTAACATTTTATCAGTAACATTTTTTCAGACATTTTTTTTGATAATTGTATATGATGTTACCTAAAATCGGTCACTTGCTCAAAACAATTTTCTAGTATGTATTGACAATTTAATAGAAAGTAAACTTGACCTAACCACAGCTTTATTTAAAAATTTCAACATTTTCTCGGTATTATTTTTTCAGTAAATTTAACAACTTTTTCGATATTCATTCAGATTTTACCTTCTATGATAATTTTTCAACATTTTACTGTAAATTTGACAATTATTTTTAATAATTGTATATGATGTTACCTTAAATCGGTCATTTGATCGAGAACATTTTCTAATATGAATTGACAATTGTATTAGAAGTAAACTTAAGACAACCACAGCTTTATTTAAAAATTGCAACATTTTTTCAGTAGATTTGACCACTTTTTTTGATATTCATTCAGATTTTACCTTTATTGATAAATTTTCACTTTTTTCTGTAATTTTGACATTTTTTTTGATATTTGTATATGATTATTACATATTATAAATATATCTTGATCAAATGACCGATTTCAGGTATCATCTATTACAATTATCGAAAAAGTTGTCAAATAAACAGAGTTTTTAAAAAATATTGATTAAAACCGTTGGAAGGTTTGGTAATATATTCTATACAACTATCTTTAGAATATGGACGATATAATGTCATATCAGAATGAATTATCAAAAAGGGGTAGAATTTACTAAAAATATAACATCCTTAAAAGAAATTAAGTTGGTTCAAGTTTACTTCAGATACAAGTGTCATTACATATTATAAATTTCTCTTAATTAAAAGACCGATTTAAGATATCATATATCAAATTTTCTAATATGAATTGACAATTGTATTAGAAGTAAACTTTAGACAACCACAGCTTTATTTAAAAACTGCAATATTTTCCCAGTAACATTTTTTCAGTAAATTT
This sequence comes from Mytilus galloprovincialis, assembly GCF_965363235.1. NCBI lineage: Eukaryota > Metazoa > Mollusca > Bivalvia > Mytilida > Mytilidae > Mytilus > Mytilus galloprovincialis. The sequence continues at coordinate 34,166,003 of NC_134848.1, forward strand.
GACAACTTTTTTGATATTTATTCAGATTTTACCTTTATTGATAAATTTTCACATTTTACTGTAATTTTGACCTTTTTTTTATAATTGTATATGATGTTACCTTAAATCGGTCATTTGATCGAGACAATTTTGTAATATGTATTGACAATTGTATTCAAATTAAACTTAAGACAACCACAGCTTTTTTTAGCAATTGCAACATTTTCTCAGTAGTATTTTTTCAGTAAATTTGACAACTTTTTTTGATATTCATTCAGATTTTACCCATTTTAATGATTTTTCAACATTTTACTGGACAATTGACACCTTTTTTGATAATTGTATATGATGTTACCTTAAATCGATCATTTGCTCAAGACAATTTCTAGTATGTATTGACAATTGAATAAAAAGTAAACTTGGCCTAACCACAGCCTTATTTAAAAATTTCAACATTTTCTCTGTATTATTTTTTCAGTAAATTTAACAACTTTTTTATATTCATTCCGATTTTACATTTAATGATAATTTTGCATCATTTTACTGTAAATTTGACAAAATTTTGGATAATTGTATATAATGTTACCTTAAATCGGTCATTTGATCGAGAAAATTTTCTAATATGAATTGACAATTGTATTACAGGTAAACTTAAGAGAATCACAGCTTTATTTAGAAATTGTAACATTTTCTCAGTAACATTTTTTCAGACATTTTTTTTGATAATTGTATATGATGTTACCTAAAATCGGTCACTTGCTCAAAACAATTTTCTAGTATGTATTGACAATTTAATAGAAAGTAAACTTGACCTAACCACAGCTTTATTTAAAAATTTCAACATTTTCTCCGTATTATTTTTTCAGTAAATTTAACAACTTTTTTGATATTCATTCAGATTTTACCTTCTATGATAATTTTTCAACATTTTACTGTAAATTTGACAATTATTTTTAATAATTGTATATGATGTTACCTTAAATTGGTCATTTGATCGAGAACATTTTCTAATATGAATTGACAATTGTATTAGAAGTAAACTTAAGACAACCACAGCTTTATTTAAAAATTGCAACATTTTTTCAGTAGATTTGACCACTTTTTTGATATTCATTCAGATTTTACCTTTATTGATAAATTTTCACTTTTTTCTGTAATTTTGACATTTTTTTTGATATTTGTATATGATTATTACATATTATAAATATATCTTGATCAAATGACAGATTTCAGGTATCATCTATTACAATTATCGAAAAAGTTGTCAAATAAACAGAGTTTTTAAAAAATATTGATTAAAACCGTTGGAAGGTATGGTAATATATTCTATACAACTATCTTTAGAATATGGACGATATAATGTCATATCAGAATGAATTATCAAAAAGGGGTAGAATTTACTAAAAATATAACATCCTTAAAAGAAATTAAGTTGGTTCAAGTTTACTTCAGATACAAGTGTCATTACATATTATAAATTTCTCTTAATTAAAAGACCGATTTAAGATATCATATATTACAATTATCGAAAAAAATGTCAAATTTACAGTCATATTTAAAAAAAAACTTTATTAAAACCGTTGACAGATTTGGTAATATATTGTATACAACTATCTTTAGAATATGCTCGATATAATGTAATATGAGAATGTGAATTATCAAAAAGGGGCAGAATTTACTAAATAATATAATATTGTTAAAAGAAATTAAGTTGGTTCAAATTTACTTCAGGTACAATTGTCATTACACATTATAAATCTATCTTGAGCAAATGACCGATTTCAGGTATCATCTATTACAATTATCGAAAAAGTCAAAATAACAGTGAATTTTTAAAAAATCGTGATTAAAACCGTTGACAGGTTTGGTTATATATTCTATATAACTATCTTTAGAATATGGTCGATATAATGTAATATTAGAATGTGAATTATCAAAAAGGGGTAGAATTTACTAAAAAAATATAATATTGTTAAAAGAAATTAAGTTGGTTCAAATTTACTTCAGGTACAATTGTCATTATATATTATAAATCTATCTTGAGCAAATGACCGATTTCAGGTATCGTCTATTACAATTATCGAAAAAGTTGTCAAATTTACAGTGATATTTAAAAAAAACTTGATTAAAACTGTTGGCAGGTTTGGTTATATATTCTATACATCGATCTTTAGAATATGGTCGATATAACGTTATATCAGAATGAATCATCCTAAAGGGGTAGAATTTACTAAAAACATAATATTGTTAAAAGAAATTAAGTTGGTTCAAGTTTACTTCAGATACAATTGTCATTACATACTATAAATCTATCTTGATCAAATGACCGATTTAAGGTATCATCTATTACAATTATCGAAAAAGTTGTCAAATTTACAGTGATATTTAAAAAAAAACTTGATTAAAACTGTTGGCAGGTTTGGTTATATATTCTATATATCGATCTTTAGAATATGGTCGATATAATTCTATATCAGAATGAATTATCCAAAAGGGGTAGAATTTACTAAAAATATAATATCGTTAAAAGAAATTAAGTTGGTTCAAATTTACTTCAGATACAATTGTCATTACATATTATAAATTTCTCTTGATCAAATGACCGATTTAATATATCATATATTACAATTATCGAAAAAAGTTGTCAAATTTACAGTCATATTTATAAAAAAAACTTGATTAAAACCGTTGACAGATTTGGTAATATATTCTATAAGCAACACGACGGGTGCCACATGTGGAGCAGGATCTGCTTACCCTTCCGGAGCACCTGAGATTTCCCCCTAGTTTTTGGTGGGGTTCGTGTTGTTTATTCTTTAGTTTTCTATGTTGTGTCATGTGTACTATTGTTTTTCTGTTTGTCTTTTTCATTTTTAGCCATGGCGTTGTCAGTTTGTTTTAGATTTACGAGTTTGACTGTCCCTTTGGTATCTTTCGTCCCTCTTCTATACAACTATCTTTAGAATATGGACAATATAATGTCATATCAGAATGAATTATCAAAAAGAGGTAGAATTTACTAAAAAATATAATCATTGATAATATTGTTAAACGAAATTAAGTTGGTTCAAGTTTACCTCACATCATTTGTCATTACATATTTTTAATTTATCCTGATCAAATGACCGATTTAAGGTATCATCTATTACAATTATCGAAAATGTTGTCAAATTTACAGTGAAATTTAAAAAAAAAACTTGATTAAACCTGTTGGCAGGTTTGGTTATATATTCTATACATCTATCTTTAGAATATGGTCGATATAATTTTATATCAGAATGAATTACCCAAAAGGGGTAGAATTTACTAAAAATATAATATCGTTAAAAGAAATTAAGTTGGTTCAAGTTTACTTCAGATTCATTTGTCATTACATATTTTAAATTTCTCTTGATCAAATGACCGATTTAAGATATCATATATTACAATTATCGAAAAAAAATGTCAAATTTAGTCGTATTTAAAAAAAAACTTGATTAAAACCGTTGACAGATTTAGTAATATATTCTATACTACTATCTTTAGAATATGGTCGATATAATGTAATATCAGAATGTGAATTATCAAAAAGGGGTAGAATTTACGAAAAAATATAATATTGTTAAAAGAAATTAAGTTGGTTCAAATTTACTTCAGGTACAATTGTCATTACATATTATAAATCTATCTTGAGCAAATGACCGATTTCAGGTATCATCTATTACATTTATCGAAAAAAGTCAAATTCACAGTAAATTTAAAAAAAAATCTAGATTAAAACCGTTGACAGGTTTAGTAATATATTCTATACAACTATCTTTAGAATATGGTCGATATAATGAAATATCAGAATGTGAATTATCAAAAAGGGGTAGAATTTACTAAAGAAATATAATATTGTTAAAAGAAATTAAGTTGGTTCAAATTTACTTCAGGTACAATTGTCATTACATATTATAAATCTATCTTGAGCAAATGACCGATTTCAGGTATCATCTATTACAATTATCGAAAAAGTCAAATTTACAGTGAATTTTTAAAAAATCGTGATTAAAACCGTTGACAGGTTTGGTTATATATTCTATATAACTATCTTTAGAATATGGTCGATATAATGAAATATTAGAATGTGAATTATCAAAAAGGGGTAGAATTACTAAAAAATATAATATTGTTAAAAGAAATTAAGTTGGTTCAAATTTACTTCAGGTACAATTGTCATTATATATTATAAATCTATCTTGAGCAAATGACCGATTTCAGGTATCGTCTATTACAATTATCGAAAAAGTTGTCAAATTTACAGTGAAATTTAAAAAAAAACTTGATTAAAACTGTTGGCAGGTTTGGTTATATATTCCATACATCTATCTTTAGAATATGGTCGATATAATTCTATATCAGAATGAATTATCCAAAAGGGGTAGAATTTACTAAAAAAATAATATCGTAAAAAGAAATTAAGTTGGTTTAAATTTACTTCAGATACAATTGTCATTACATATTATAAATCTATCTTGAGCAAATGACCGATTTCAGGTATCATCTATTACAATTATCGAAAAAGTCAAATTAACAGTGAATTTTTAAAAAATCGTGATTAAAACCGTTGACAGGTTTGGTTATATATTCTATATAACTATCTTTAGAATATGGTCGATATAATGTAATATTAGAATGTGAATTATCAAAAAGGGGTAGAATTTACTAAAAAAATATAATATTGTTAAAAGAAATTAAGTTGGTTCAAATTTACTTCAGGTACAATTGTCATTATATATTAAAAATCTATCTTGAGCAAATGACCGATTTCAGGTATCGTCTATTACAATTATCGAAAAAGTTGTCAAATTTACAGTGATATTTAAAAAAAACTTGATTAAAACTGTTGGCAGGTTTGGTTATATATTCTATACATCGATCTTTAGAATATGGTCGATATAACGTTATATCAGAATGAATCATCCTAAAGGGGTAGAATTTACTAAAAACATAATATTGTTAAAAGAAATTAAGTTGGTTCAAGTTTACTTCAGATACAATTGTCATTACATACTATAAATCTATCTTGATCAAATGACCGATTTAAGGTATCATCTATTACAATTATCGAAAAAGTTGTCAAATTTACAGTGATATTTAAAAAAAAAACTTGATTAAAACTGTTGGCAGGTTTGGTTATATATTCTATACATCGATCTTTAGAATATGGTCGATATAATTCTATATCAGAATGAATTATCCAAAAGGGGTAGAATTTACTAAAAATATAATATCGTTAAAAGAAATTAAGTTGGTTCAAATTTACTTCAGATACAATTGTCATTACATATTATAAATTTCTCTTGATCAAATGACCGATTTAATATATCATATATTACAATTATCGAAAAAAGTTGTCAAATTTACAGTCATATTTATAAAAAAAACTTGATTAAAACCGTTGACAGATTTGGTAATATATTCTATAAGCAACACGACGGGTGCCACATGTGGAGCAGGATCTGCTTACCCTTCCGGAGCACCTGAGATTTCCCCTAGTTTTTGGTGGGGTTCGTGTTGTTTATTCTTTAGTTTTCTATGTTGTGTCATGTGTACTATTGTTTTTCTGTTTGTCTTTTTCATTTTTAGCCATGGCGTTGTCAGTTTGTTTTAGATTTACGAGTTTGACTGTCCCTTGGTATCTTTCGTCCCTCTTCTATACAACTATCTTTAGAATATGGACGATATAATGTCATATCAGAATGAATTATCAAAAAGAGGTAGAATTTACTAAAAAATATAATCATTGATAATATTGTTAAACGAAATTAAGTTGGTTCAAGTTTACCTAACATCATTTGTCATTACATATTTTTAATTTATCCTGATCAAATGACCGATTTAAGGTATCATCTATTACAATTATCGAAAATGTTGTCAAATTTACAGTGAAATTTAAAAAAAAAACTTGATTAAACCTGTTGGCAGGTTTGGTTATATATTCTATACATCTATCTTTAGAATATGGTCGATATAATTTTATATCAGAATGAATTACCCAAAAGGGGTAGAATTTACTAAAAATATAATATCGTTAAAAGAAATTAAGTTGGTTCAAGTTTACTTCAGATTCATTTGTCATTACATATTTTAAATTTCTCTTGATCAAATGACCGATTTAAGATATCATATATTACAATTATCGAAAAAAAATGTCAAATTTAGTCGTATTTAAAAAAAAACTTGATTAAAACCGTTGACAGATTTGGTAATATATTCTATACTACTATCTTTAGAATATGGTCGATATAATGTAATATCAGAATGTGAATTATCAAAAAGGGGTAGAATTTACGAAAAAATATAATATTGTTAAAAGAAATTAAGTTGGTTCAAATTTACTTCAGGTACAATTGTCATTACATATTATAAATCTATCTTGAGCAAATGACCGATTTCAGGTATCATCTATTACATTTATCGAAAAAAGTCAAATTCACAGTAAATTTAAAAAAAAATCTAGATTAAAACCGTTGACAGGTTTAGTAATATATTCTATACAACTATCTTTAGAATATGGTCGATATAATGAAATATCAGAATGTGAATTATCAAAAAGGGGTAGAATTTACTAAAGAAATATAATATTGTTAAAAGAAATTAAGTTGGTTCAAATTTACTTCAGGTACAATTGTCATTACATATTATAAATCTATCTTGAGCAAATGACCGATTTCAGGTATCATCTATTACAATTATCGAAAAAGTCAAATTTACAGTGAATTTTTAAAAAATCGTGATTAAAACCGTTGACAGGTTTGGTTATATATTCTATATAACTATCTTTAGAATATGGTCGATATAATGAAATATTAGAATGTGAATTATCAAAAAGGGGTAGAATTACTAAAAAATATAATATTGTTAAAAGAAATTAAGTTGGTTCAAATTTACTTCAGGTACAATTGTCATTATATATTATAAATCTATCTTGAGCAAATGACCGATTTCAGGTATCGTCTATTACAATTATCGAAAAAGTTGTCAAATTTACAGTGAAATTTAAAAAAAAACTTGATTAAAACTGTTGGCAGGTTTGGTTATATATTCCATACATCTATCTTTAGAATATGGTCGATATAATTCTATATCAGAATGAATTATCCAAAAGGGGTAGAATTTACTAAAAAAATAATATCGTAAAAAGAAATTAAGTTGGTTTAAATTTACTTCAGATACAATTGTCATTACATATTATAAATCTATCTTGAGCAAATGACCGATTTCAGGTATCATCTATTACAATTATCGAAAAAGTCAAATTAACAGTGAATTTTTAAAAAATCGTGATTAAAACCGTTGACAGGTTTGGTTATATATTCTATATAACTATCTTTAGAATATGGTCGATATAATGTAATATTAGAATGTGAATTATCAAAAAGGGGTAGAATTTACTAAAAAAATATAATATTGTTAAAAGAAATTAAGTTGGTTCAAATTTACTTCAGGTACAATTGTCATTATATATTAAAAATCTATCTTGAGCAAATGACCGATTTCAGGTATCGTCTATTACAATTATCGAAAAAGTTGTCAAATTTACAGTGATATTTAAAAAAAACTTGATTAAAACTGTTGGCAGGTTTGGTTATATATTCTATACATCGATCTTTAGAATATGGTCGATATAACGTTATATCAGAATGAATCATCCTAAAGGGGTAGAATTTACTAAAAACATAATATTGTTAAAAGAAATTAAGTTGGTTCAAGTTTACTTCAGATACAATTGTCATTACATACTATAAATCTATCTTGATCAAATGACCGATTTAAGGTATCATCTATTACAATTATCGAAAAAGTTGTCAAATTTACAGTGATATTTAAAAAAAAAACTTGATTAAAACTGTTGGCAGGTTTGGTTATATATTCTATACATCGATCTTTAGAATATGGTCGATATAATTCTATATCAGAATGAATTATCCAAAAGGGGTAGAATTTACTAAAAATATAATATCGTTAAAAGAAATTAAGTTGGTTCAAATTTACTTCAGATACAATTGTCATTACATATTATAAATTTCTCTTGATCAAATGACCGATTTAATATATCATATATTACAATTATCGAAAAAAGTTGTCAAATTTACAGTCATATTTATAAAAAAAACTTGATTAAAACCGTTGACAGATTTGGTAATATATTCTATAAGCAACACGACGGGTGCCACATGTGGAGCAGGATCTGCTTACCCTTCCGGAGCACCTGAGATTTCCCCTAGTTTTTGGTGGGGTTCGTGTTGTTTATTCTTTAGTTTTCTATGTTGTGTCATGTGTACTATTGTTTTTCTGTTTGTCTTTTTCATTTTTAGCCATGGCGTTGTCAGTTTGTTTTAGATTTACGAGTTTGACTGTCCCTTGGTATCTTTCGTCCCTCTTCTATACAACTATCTTTAGAATATGGACGATATAATGTCATATCAGAATGAATTATCAAAAAGAGGTAGAATTTACTAAAAAATATAATCATTGATAATATTGTTAAACGAAATTAAGTTGGTTCAAGTTTACCTAACATCATTTGTCATTACATATTTTTAATTTATCCTGATCAAATGACCGATTTAAGGTATCATCTATTACAATTATCGAAAATGTTGTCAAATTTACAGTGAAATTTAAAAAAAAAACTTGATTAAACCTGTTGGCAGGTTTGGTTATATATTCTATACATCTATCTTTAGAATATGGTCGATATAATTTTATATCAGAATGAATTACCCAAAAGGGGTAGAATTTACTAAAAATATAATATCGTTAAAAGAAATTAAGTTGGTTCAAATTTACTTCAGATACAATTGTCATTACATATTATAAATTTCTCTTGATCAAATGACCGATTTAATATATCATATATTACAATTATCGAAAAAAGTTGTCAAATTTACAGTCATATTTATAAAAAAAACTTGATTAAAACCGTTGACAGATTTGGTAATATATTCTATAAGCAACACGACGGGTGCCACATGTGGAGCAGGATCTGCTTACCCTTCCGGAGCACCTGAGATTTCCCCTAGTTTTTGGTGGGGTTCGTGTTGTTTATTCTTTAGTTTTCTATGTTGTGTCATGTGTACTATTGTTTTTCTGTTTGTCTTTTTCATTTTTAGCCATGGCGTTGTCAGTTTGTTTTAGATTTACGAGTTTGACTGTCCCTTGGTATCTTTCGTCCCTCTTCTATACAACTATCTTTAGAATATGGACGATATAATGTCATATCAGAATGAATTATCAAAAAGAGGTAGAATTTACTAAAAAATATAATCATTGATAATATTGTTAAACGAAATTAAGTTGGTTCAAGTTTACCTAACATCATTTGTCATTACATATTTTTAATTTATCCTGATCAAATGACCGATTTAAGGTATCATCTATTACAATTATCGAAAATGTTGTCAAATTTACAGTGAAATTTAAAAAAAAAACTTGATTAAACCTGTTGGCAGGTTTGGTTATATATTCTATACATCTATCTTTAGAATATGGTCGATATAATTTTATATCAGAATGAATTACCCAAAAGGGGTAGAATTTACTAAAAATATAATATCGTTAAAAGAAATTAAGTTGGTTCAAGTTTACTTCAGATTCATTTGTCATTACATATTTTAAATTTCTCTTGATCAAATGACCGATTTAAGATATCATATATTACAATTATCGAAAAAAAATGTCAAATTTAGTCGTATTTAAAAAAAAACTTGATTAAAACCGTTGACAGATTTGGTAATATATTCTATACTACTATCTTTAGAATATGGTCGATATAATGTAATATCAGAATGTGAATTATCAAAAAGGGGTAGAATTTACGAAAAAATATAATATTGTTAAAAGAAATTAAGTTGGTTCAAATTTACTTCAGGTACAATTGTCATTACATATTATAAATCTATCTTGAGCAAATGACCGATTTCAGGTATCATCTATTACAATTATCGAAAAAAGTCAAATTCACAGTAAATTTAAAAAAAAATCTAGATTAAAACCGTTGACAGGTTTAGTAATATATTCTATACAACTATCTTTAGAATATGGTCGATATAATGAAATATCAGAATGTGAATTATCAAAAAGGGGTAGAATTTACTAAAGAAATATAATATTGTTAAAAGAAATTAAGTTGGTTCAAATTTACTTCAGGTACAATTGTCATTACATATTATAAATCTATCTTGAGCAAATGACCGATTTCAGGTATCATCTATTACAATTATCGAAAAAGTCAAATTTACAGTGAATTTTTAAAAAATCGTGATTAAAACCGTTGACAGGTTTGGTTATATATTCTATATAACTATCTTTAGAATATGGTCGATATGATGAAATATTAGAATGTGAATTATCAAAAAGGGGTAGAATTACTAAAAAATATAATATTGTTAAAAGAAATTAAGTTGGTTCAAATTTACTTCAGGTACAATTGTCATTATATATTATAAATCTATCTTGAGCAAATGACCGATTTCAGGTATCGTCTATTACAATTATCGAAAAAGTTGTCAAATTTACAGTGAAATTTAAAAAAAAACTTGATTAAAACTGTTGGCAGGTTTGGTTATATATTCCATACATCTATCTTTAGAATATGGTCGATATAATTCTATATCAGAATGAATTATCCAAAAGGGGTAGAATTTACTAAAAAAATAATATCGTAAAAAGAAATTAAGTTGGTTTAAATTTACTTCAGATACAATTGTCATTACATATTATAAATTTCTCTTGATCAAATGACCGATTTAATATATCATATATTACAATTATCGAGAAAAGTTGTCAAATTTACAGTCATATTTATAAAAAAAACTTGATTAAAACCGTTGACAGATTTGGTAATATATTCTATAAGCAACACGACGGGTGCCACATGTGGAGCAGGATCTGCTTACCCTTCCGGAGCATCTGAGATTACCCCTAGTTTTTGGTGGGGTTCGTGTTGTTTATTCTTTAGTTTTCTATGTTGTGTCATGTGTACTATTGTTTTTCTGTTTGTCTTTTTCATTTTTAGCCATGACGTTGTCAGTTTGTTTTAGATTTACGAGTTTGACTGTCCCTTTGGTATCTTTCGTCCCTCTTCTATACAACTATCTTTAGAATATGGACGATATAATGTCATATCAGAATGAATTATCAAAAAGAGGTAGAATTTACTAAAAAATATAATCATTGATAATATTGTTAAACGAAATTAAGTTGGTTGAAGTTTACCTCACATCATTTGTCATTACATATTATTAATTTATCCTGATCAAATGACCGATTTAAGGTATCATCTATTACAATTATCGAAAATGTTGTCAAATTTACAGTGAAATTTAAAAAAAAACTTGATTAAACCTGTTGGCAGGTTTGGTTATATATTCTATACATCTATCTTTAGAATATGGTCGATATAATTTTATATCAGAATGAATTATCCAAAAGGGGTAGAATTTACTAAAAATATAATATCGTTAAAAGAAATTAAGTTGGTTCAAGTTTACTTCAGATTCATTTGTCATTACATATTTTCAATTTCTCTTGATCAAATGACCGATTTAAGATATCATATATTACAATTATCGAAAAAAAAATGTCAAATTTAGTCATATTTAAAAAAAAACTTGATTAAAACCGTTGACAGATTTGGTAATATATTCTATACTACTATCTTTAGAATATGGTCGATATAATGTAATATCAGAATGTGAATTATCAAAAAGGGGTAGAATTTACGAAAAAATATAATATTATTAAAAGAAATTAAGTTGGTTCAAATTTACATCAGGTACAATTGTCATTACATATTATAAATCTATCTTGAGCAAATGACCGATTTCAGGTATCATCTATTACAATTATCGAAAAAAGTCAAATTCACAGTGAATTTAAAAAAAAATCTAGATTAAAACCGTTGACAGGTTTAGTAATATATTCTATACAACTATCTTTAGAATATGGTCGATATAATGAAATATCAGAATGTGAATTATCAAAAAGGGGTAGAATTTACTAAAGAAATATAATATTGTTAAAAGAAATTAGGTTGGTTCATATTTACTTCAGGTACAATTGTCATTACATATTATAAATCTATCTTGAGCAAATGACCGATTTCAGGTATCATCTATTACAATTATCGAAAAAAATTGTCAAATTTACAGTGAAATTTAAAAAAAAAAAATTTTAAAATTGTTGGCAGGTTTCGTAATATATTCTATACATCTGAATTTAGAATATGGTCGATATAATGTTATACCAGAATGAATCATCAAAAAGGGGTAGAATTTACTGAAAAATATAATATTTTTAAAAGAAATTAAATTGGTTCAAGTTTACTTCAGATACAATTGTCATTACATATTATAAATTTATCTTGATCAAATGACCGATTTAAGGTATCATCTATTACAATTATCGGAAAAAATTGTCAAATTTACAGTGAAATTAAAAAAAAAACTCGATGAAAACTGTTGGCAGGTTTGGTTATATATTCTATACATCTATTTTTAGAATATGGTCGATATCATTCTATATCAGAATGAATTATCCAAAAGGGGTAGAATTTACTAAAAATATAACATCCTTAAAAGAAATTAAGTTGGTTCAAGTTTACTTCAGATACAATTGTCATTACATATTATAAATTTCTCTTGATGAAAAGACCGATTTAAGATATCATATATTACAATTATCGAAAAAATGTCAAATTTACAGTCATATTTAAATTTTTTTTTTATTAAAACCGTTGACAGATTTGGTAATATATTCTATACTACTATCTTTAGAATATGGTCGATATAATGTAATATCAGAATGTGAATTATCAAAAAGGGGTAGAATTTACGAAAAAATATAATATTGTTAAAAGAAATTAAGTTGGTTCAAATTTACTTCAGGTACAATTGTCATTACATATTATAAATCTATCTTGAGCAAATGACCGATTTCAGGTATCATCTATTACAATTATCGAAAAAAGTCAAATTCACAGTGAATTTAAAAAAAAATCGTGATTAAAACCGTTGACAGGTTTAGTAATATATTCTATACAACTATCTTTAGAATATGGTCGATATAATGAAATATCAGAATGTAAATTATCAAAAAGGGGTAGAATTTACTAAAGAAATATAATATTGTTAAAAGAAATTAAGTTGGTTCAAATTTACTTCAGGTACAATTGTCATTACATATTATAAATCTATCTTGAGCAAATGACCGATTTCAGGTATCATCTATTACAATTATCGAAAAAGTCAAATTTACAGTGAATTTTTAAAAAATCGTGATTAAAACCGTTGACAGGTTTGGTTATATATTCTATATAACTATCTTTAGTATATGGTCGATATAATGTAATATTAGAATGTGAATTATCAAAAAGGGGTAGGATTTACTAAAAAATATAATATTGTTAAAAGAAATTAAGTTGGTTCAAATTTACTTCAGGTACAATTGTCATTATATATTATAAATCTATCTTGAGCAAATGACCGATTTCAGGTATCGTCTATTACAATTATTGAAAAAAATTGTCAAATTTACAGTCATATTTAAAAAAAAACTTGATTAAATTGTTGGCAGGTTTCGTAATATATTCTATACATCTACCTTTAGAATATGGTCGATATAATTCTATATCAGAATGAATTATCAAAAAGGGGTAGAATTTACTGAAAAATATATTTTTAAAAGAAATTAAATTGGTTCAAGTTTACTTCAGATACAATTGTCATTACATATTATAAATTGATCTTGATCAAATGACCGATTTAAGGTATCATCTATTACAATTATCGGAAAAAATTGTCAAATTTACAGTGAAATTAAAAAAAAAACTTGATGAAAACTGTTGGCAGGTTTGGTTATATATTCTATACATCTATCTTTAGAATATGGTCGATATCATTCTATATCAGAATGAATTATCCAAAAGGGGTAGAATTTACTAAAAATATAACATCCTTAAAAGAAATTAATTGGGTTTAAGTTTACTTCAGATACAATTGTCATTACATATTATAAATTTCTCTTGATGAAAAGACCGATTTAAGATATCATATATTACAATTATCGAAAAAAATGTCAAATTTACAGTCATATTTAAAAAAAAAAACTTTATTAAAACCGTTGACAGATTTGGTAATATATTGTATACAACTATCTTTAGAATATGCTCGATATAATGTAATATGAGAATGTGAATTATCAAAAAGGGGCAGAATTTACTAAAAAATATAATATTGTTAAAAGAAATTAAGTTGGTTCAAATTTACTTCAGGTACAATTGTCATTACATATTATAAATCTATCTTGAGCAAATGACCGATTTCAGGTATCATCTATTACAATTATCGAAAAAGTCAAATTTACAGTGAATTTTTAAAAAATCGTGATTAAAACCGTTGACATGTTTTGTTATATATTCTATATAACTATCTTTAGAATATGGTCGATATAATGTAATATTAGAATGTGAATCATCAAAAAGGGGTAGAATTTACTAAAAAATATAATATTGTTAAAAGAAATTAAGTTGGTTCAAATTTACTTCAGGTACAATTGTCATTATATATTATAAATCTATCTTGAGCAAATGACCGATTTCAGGTATCTTCTATTACAATTATCGAAAAAAATTGTCAAATTTACAGTCATATTTAAAAAAAAACTTGATTAAAATTGTTGGCAGGTTTCGTAATATATTCTATACATCTACCTTTAGAATATGGTCGATATAATTCTATATCAGAATGAATTATCAAAAAGGGGTAGAATTCACTGAAAAATATAATATTTTTAAAAGAAATTAAATTGGTTCAAGTTTACTTCAAATACAATTGTCATTACATATTATAAATTGATCTTGATCAAATGACCGATTTAAGGTATCATCTATTACAATTATCGGAAAAAATTGTCAAATTTACAGTGAAATTAAAAAAAAAACTTGATGAAAACTGTTGGCAGGTTTGGTTATATATTCTATACATTTATCTTTAGAATATGGTCGATATCATTCTATATCAGAATGAATTATCCAAAAGGGGTAGAATTTACTAAAAATATAACATCCTTAAAAGAAATTAATTGGGTTCAAGTTTACTTCAGATACAATTGTCATTACATATTATAAAGGAGTAGGGCCACGAAGGGTCAAAAATGGCCCTGTCTCAGAAATTGACTAAATTACTTCAGAATAATCCCTTACTAGGGTAGCTTATAAATTGACAACCATCATACTTGTAACTCTGTCTGTAAAATTTTCCTGAACGTCAGAAAAGACCATGGTGAAATCCTATTTTAACAATTTGTGCGTAACGTCAAAATTAATTTTCTTGACGTTCTTATACTAATATAATCCTTTCACCACAAGTATTATTTTGAAAAGTATTTCTTGAATCTCATACACATAGTTCGTTCTTTATATATATATTAACAAAAACTTACAAAAAGCCGGACAGATTAAAGTGGCAAACAATGCTCCAATTACATTAAGTACAATTGCACGGAAAACTTGTTTTCGGCTTTGATATTCACGAAATAGAAATTGCAGACAAAAAAAAAATCTATAGCATAGATTAAATTCAAAGTTATATATAGTTTCCTAACACATAAAGGCATATTAGTCTTATATTTGGCAGAAGGCACATTCATTGAAAGCTGTAAAATATCTTGGCGAGTGGAGTACAGCCGATTTAAAATCTTTAAAAATGTTTTACGATTGTTGTCTCATTGGAAATCATGCCATATCATCTCTTACATTAATATGAATATAAAACCCGTGGTTTCGATGAAACTCAAAACATTTTATTTCCTGGAAAAAAATTAATAATGAAAACAATTCGTATAGACAATACATATAATTCCATATGATATAATCGTATAACACATACCATACAAATGTACCACACTCTCAAATCAGCATTCAGAATAAAAATACGTATATAAACGACAATTTCATTCAACACTGCTATTTATACACCAACGACCACTGACACACAAAATATTTATAATTTATACTGTCTCTAATTGTACCTTAAACGCGTGAAAATATGTACAATGTACAACTCTAAAACTAATAAGATAAAATTGAGAAAGGAAATGGTGAATATGTCAAAGCGACAACCACCCGACCATAGAGCAAACAACAGCCGAAGGCAACCAATGGGTCTTCAATGTAGCGAGAATTCCCGCACCCGTAGGTGTCCTTCAGCTGGCCCCTAAAATATGCATAATAGTACAGTGATAATGGACGTCATACTAAACTCCGAATTATACACAAGAAACTAAAATTTAAAAATCATACAAGACTAACAAAGGCCAGAGGCTCCTGACTTGGGACAGGCGCAAAATTGCGGCGGGGTTAAACATGTTTATGAGATCTCAACCCTCCCCCTATACCTCTAACCAATGTAGAAAAGTAAACGAATAACAATACGCACATTAAAATTCAGTTCAAGAGAAGTCCGAGTCTGATGTCAAAAGATGTAACAAAAGAAAATAAATAAAATGACAATAATACATAAATAACAACAGACTACTAGCAGTTAACTGACATGCCAGCTCCAGACCTCAATTAAACTGATAGAAAGATTATGTCTTCATCATATGAATATCAGGTACAATCCCTCCTGTTAGGGGTTTAGTATCATACTATCATAAAATATATGAGAAGAACATAACCCGTGTCATGCCAACAACTGTTTTTTTTAGAAATAAATGTGTTTAGTTCCGATGCAAAGACCCTATCAGTGAATCAATGTTAAAGCCAAAATATGCAATCTTTAATGACCTGACAACAGTATCGTAACTATATCCCCTTTTAATAAGTCTATTTAAAGGTTTTGTTAGTTTCTGAGGAGAATACTGACATTTTTGTGCTTTATAAAGAATATTTCCATAAAATTTTGGATGTGAAATACCTGAACGTATAAGATGTCTGCATGTTGATTTATATTTACGAATTATTTCCTTATACCGGTGATAAAATTTAGTAAATGTTTTGACCAGTTTGTGATATCGAAAACCCTGGTGTAATAATTTTTCAGTAATACATAAATTTCTCTCGCTAAAATCTAATACATTGTTACATACACGAGCGAATCGTACAAGTTGAGATATATAAACACCATAAGATGGTGACAAGGGAACGTCACCATCTAAAAATGGATAATTAACAATAGGAAATGAAAAATCATCTCTTTTATCATAAATTTTAGTATTAAGCTTCCCGTTTATGATATAGATATCAAGATCGAGGAAAGGGCAGTGGTCATTGTTATCATTAGCTTTATTTAAAGTAAGTTCTACAGGATAAATTTCTTTAGTATACATACTGAAGTCGTCATTATTTAGAGCCAATATATCATCCAAATATCTAAAAGTATTGTTAAATTTTTGTATCAAATGTTGTTTTGATGGGTCTTTGCTAATTTTAGTCATAAATTGTAACTCATAACAATACAAAAACAGGTCCGCAATAAGTGGTGCACAGTTAGTCCCCATTGGAATTCCAATAACTTGACGATATACGGAATCTCCAAAGCGAACAAAAATGTTATCAAGTAAAAATTCAAGTGCATAAATAGTATCAAAGCATGTCCAATTGACATAGTTCTTTTGTTTATTGCTACTAAAAAATGATCTAAAAGAGTTTGAACATATGTACTCGCATTCCGACTTTTTAAATGCCCAGTTAATTAGGGATGTGAATTTTTTCTTAATAAGAATATGAGGCAAAGTGGTATATAGGGTAGAAAAATCAAAACTTTGAACAGATTCAAAATCACCAATATATGCATGCAATTTATCAAGTACTTCCAACGAGTTTTTGACACTCCAAAAGTAATTAATTCCACTATTTTCAAAGGCCTTATTTGAACAATTTATTATCAGGTTTTTTATTGTACCAAGTGTACTAGTAAGTAAAACAGACAATTTAGTAGTTGAACAATGGCTGGAAGATGAAATAAATCTATATTTGTAAGGTTTTTTGTGCAGCTTCGGAAGCCAGTACATAGTTGGGACTTTCATTGTGTTTGGTTCTGCTTGTAAAGAAGTAGCTAAAAGTTTATGTTTGTTACAGATGTCGTTTTCTGAAAATGAAGTCAGTTGGAATGTTGGTGAATTCGTGATTTCCTTTTGCAGAACCTCTATATAAAATTTACGTCAAACAATAATGATATTATTAGCAGCTTTATCAGCCGGGACAAAAACAAATTCCTTGGCTAGTTCTGTTAGTTTATTTTTGATACGCGAAATAGGGTTTTTATAGTTTTTGTTGAGGGTAAAATGTTCTTTAAAATGTTGTATTCGAATATCAACTATCTTCATTACTGAATTAAAAAAAGAGTCCAAAGATTTTTTGTCAGCTTTTTCCCGTTTTACCCATTTCAAACAGTAGGCGCGGAGTGAGTCGTTGATGATATTACGACACTCATTCCAGTTAATAGTTGACGGGGGACGATATTTAGGTCCTTTACTGAGGAATGATTTTAACTCTCGGTCGCGAACGATGTTAAGGTCTCCTGTTATAACATGGGAAATTGGTCCATAGGTGTATTCTGAATTACTGCAATTACACGACATAGGTGTATTTTCAGTGATATTTACATCTTTACACAATTGGCTATAATTAAACACATATTTTCGGGTAGATTTCTTGTAAATATAACAAATGAGAGGGAGTTCAGTATTATCAAAATATCCAGGAATTTGGTCTTTAACAGAATGGTCGTTAAAAATACCGGCAATATTTACAAAATCAAAACCTTTATTGACATACTTTATTTTAATAAAATGTTTTTTATGATCTTCAGGGCGATCAATTTTTGGAAACAGTTTAGAATAACAATATGCCATTATAATTTGGACAATTTCATACTTAGGACTGTAATATGAAATTGTGTTGCAATCCTCTAAAATTTTATTTAATTTATTTATAGGTAAAGAACAAAGCTTGGTTAACAGATAATGTCTGCCGTTGTTTTTTGAAATGGAAATTAGGTCCGAAATATTTGTATGGTTGGTCCGAAATTTTCTTTGATTGCGATTTTTTCTGCGTCCATGAGAACGATTTTTACGAACAGTTTTAGAAACTATATCCAAAATGTTAACAGAATCGGTTCTTGATATATTGCCAATTCCCATGATATTATCATTAAGACCGAGAGGGTAGACTGTCTGTAATTTTTTAATCCAATTTAATTCATTTATTTTTCGTGATCGTACAAACTTGGAATGAGATTCACCAGGCTGCTTATTTACTACTTCTAAAGGTTGAACTGTTAAATATTTAATAGGATGACTGTGCTTCTTAAAATGTTGATAAATGATACTTTTGAATTTATTGGGTCTTTTAAAACGATACAGGTGTTCTTGAATATACTTCAATTATTCAGTGGATACGTTTCATATTTTCTCAAAGGTTTTTTTTTTTTATCCAATAATTGTTTTTAAAAAAAGCTATAAAAAAAGAATTGACAAAATGCTCACACTTAGTTTTCAAAAGCGGATAAGTTCATTTACGGATTTACTTGTTAACTATAAAGTTGATTGAAATGATATAAATTATAATATAAATCAATTGCTTTAAAAAAGCAATTGTAGGGGGTCTTTCCCCCTGTAAAATTAATTGAATTGGGGGGTGTTTGTTTGTTTGTTTGTTTGTTTGTTTGTTTCTGTATGGGGTCTATATTATTGTAACCGGAGAAGTTTCATGTTTAGTTTGGAAAGTTTTTCTTTTATTTTAGGTACAGTGCGCGCGCCACATCACGTGACACGGGTTTATAATAACGAAAAGATAGTCTTTTTATTTCTTTTTAGGTGGGGACGTTAAACAGACAACATCTATAGAGATGGAATGTACACAATGTAATTTCTTTTGTCATTGTAGGAAATTGACATTTTGATGACAGTTCACAAGTAGTGCATGTTTTGGATTTAATTGATCCGGTGTAACTTTAAAACACATTTATTGATTATTTTCTGATAATGTACATTTTTCAGCACCTGTTTGTAACACAGATTAGTATTTCAAACTCGGAGCGGACATTTTATTGTAGGTTTTTACTGAGATTTACGGACCTAGCAAGCTATTTTTACGGCATTGCCATTTCTTTTCTCTAGGAAAAGCTTTGAGAGATATCTGCACCAAGTTTTTTTATAAACGTTTAGTACATGTATGCCCTGCTGACTGCAAATTTTGAGGTCGATTGTACTTGTAGTTTCAGAGAACATGTGGATTTTTTTTCAGAAGTGACGTAAGAACAATATTAAATTTCAATTTTTCTTGAATAATTGAGAGTTTGTTCCTTCAATAAACTGTCATGATTAAACAGTCATACAGATTGATTGATTGATTGATTGATTGATTGATTGATTGATAAGTTGGTTAGTTGGTTGGTTGGTTGGTTGGTTAAACACGTTGGATAGGGTCAATTGAAACACGGAAAAAGAAACAAAGAAGATCTTGGACCCTATATTAAACACATGAGACGGAAACATGATTGATTGATCATGATCATGATTGATTGATTGGTTGATTGATTGATTAATTGATTAGTTGGTTGGTTGGTTGGTTGGTTAAACACGTTGGATAGGGTCAATTGAAACACGGAAAAAGAAACAAAGGAGATCTTGGACCCTATATTAAACACATGAGACGGAAACATGATTGATTGATCATGATCATGATTGATTGATTGGTTGATTGATTGATTGATTAATTGATTAGTTGGTTGGTTGGTTAAACACGTTGGATAGGGTCAATTGAAACACGGAAAAAGAAACAAAGGAGATCTTGGACCCTATATTAAACACATGAGACGGAAACATGATTGATTGATCATGATCATGATTGATTGATTGGTTGATTGATTGATTAATTGATTAGTTGGTTGGTTGGTTGGTTGGTTGGTTAAACACGTTGGATAGGGTCAATTGAAACACGGAAAAAGAAACAAAAAAGATCTTGTACCCTATATTAAACACATGAGACGGAAACATGATTGATTGATCATGATCATGATTGATTGATTGATCATGATCATGATTGATTGATTGATTGATTGATTGATTGATTAGTTGGTTGGTTGGTTGGTTGGTTAAACACATTGGATAGGGTCAATTGAAACACGGAAAAAGACACAAAGAAGATCTTGGACCCTATATTAAACACATGAGACGGAAACATGATTGGTTGATCATGATCATGATTGATTGATTGATTCATTGGTTGGTTGGTTGGTTGGTTGGTTGGTTGGTAGGTTGAACCCTATAAGAAACACATGAGACGGAAACATGATTGATTGATTGATCATGATCATTATTGGTTGATTGATCATGATCATGATTGATTGATTGATTGATTGATTGGTTGGTTGGTTGGTTGGTTGGTATGTTGGTTGGTTGGTTGAAATTCAAACACACATAAAACTGTTTAAATAGTGCCAAAACCACATAATTTGATGACCTTGACCTTTGACCTTGTAACCTTCGTCAAGGTCATTGCTCCACAAGGTCATTGCAAAAGACCCTATGGGTCAAGGACCTTTTCTTTAAGAGTTTTGCCTAAAAATGGCCTTTTAAAAACCATCGATGGGAGTTATGTCCCTTACATGATGGTAAAATCAATATAGTCATAATGTAAAAAAAGTTGCTCCTTGAAGTACCAAGCATTTTTCACTGCTTAATTTTTTTGTATCTATAACCGTTCAAGAGTTATAGGGAAATCAAAGACATATGAAAATCTAAAATATGACCTTGACCTTTGACCTTGACCTAATTTTCTAAGTTAGGAATCAGGGGACTCAAATAAAAACATTCCAGGGTTATACGGTTAACGGTTTATGAGTTAAAAAAACATACCGACAAATTTATTCCGAAAAGATAGATAACTCCTATAAAATTTCTTCGAATCGCTTCGATCCAAATACGCCAAAAATTACTGAGGATGTAACGAACAATTTTGTAAAATAAATTTGTCATAATCTTTAACGGTTGCGAAGGAGATGCCATAACAAGGAAAACAGTGTTTGGGGAGATAACTCCTACAAAGAAAAGTATTCGTTTACGCAGGGTAAATTTCAAAAACGCATAAACTGTTCGATATCATATACAAAATATCTAAGCGACATATTGCGAAACAAATGTTTATCGCAAGAACAAAATTAGGCGGAAGAAAAAAAAAAAAATAATCAGAAGAAAAACAATAGGTCTTTCCACAGAAAAGTGGAAAGACCTAATTAACGTATAAATGTAAGCTGTGTCAATAAAGTTATGTATTATTGAAAACTATAAATAACTACAATCGGTATACAAAATCTATTATTTAAATTTTGTCTATATTTTGTTTTCTTTAAAGTTATATGAAATGTCTGATGAATATGTTATATTCAACAATAAATTACTTCAAAACTTTTTAAAAAGTTTGCTCAGTTGAAAAAAAACAACAACATTACAATATATTCAAATAGAGTTCACCATGTTCAAATACATTAGCAAGTGGAATACTAAGATAAAGTCAAGGAGACAGAAACCTAACAAGTATTGATACAATATTCTATTCTTCAACAACACTCTCCTCACTATCACTTTCGTCTACGGCTTGTGGAATTGATGCTGCATCTTCTAGATATGCTCCCCAATGCTGGACTCCATAAGATATATCCTGATTATGCCTTGCATAACCAAGATACCAGAGTATTGATGCAATATGGGCACATACTCCCATAACACGTGCTCCTGCTCTGCATTTACAGTACCATGCGGTAATTTCAGCAGATGTGTATTCTATCCACAAGATGTAGGTTTTTGAAGAAACATGACGGCTCTGAAGTTTCACGCGTATCAAATGTTCATCCTCTTTATGTATAAGAATTTGACAATTGCCTTCTAAGTGTTCCTGAATGTAGCTAGTGCTAAGTTTTAGTTGATAGACACCGCACGTTATGTTTCTAAGATCTTCTTCATCAAGAAGTGGAAAATCGTCTAAAGTATGATTATTGGCTCTTTCCAAATTGTCTTACGCCTCTCCAAATTTTCTTCTTCTACCCTCTCTTTCAGTGTATTTACTCTTTTCGACAGATAGAGCATTTTTGCAGCCAATGCTTCTTCATTGTCACACCCTTTTTAAACAAGAAAATTTCAATTATAATACAAGTAAATAGTTTCACTATTTTTTAATCAAATATAAAAAAGTGTGGTGTGATTTCCAATGAGACAACAATTTACAAGTTTATCCAAATGACACAAAAATTACCAACTCTTAGTCGCAGTATGGAGAGTTGTCTCATTAGCACTCATACCACACTTTCTATATCTATATGCAAAAGAACAATAATAATTAATGATTTATATAATCATGTGGTATTATTTATCATTTGTCTTATAGATTTTGAAAGATAGGGAAAAGTTATTAATACTTTTTAGAGAAAGTTTTTTTTTCTTTGTACATTTTCTTAAAAATAAAGTGGAAAATGACAGCTCTCACAGTGCGAATTTCCTAGTGAAAAAAAATGTGTCTTTAAAATATCGCAAATTCGATTTGATCACTATTTATGATATACATATACTTAATTATCACAGTTATCAATACGAGCTATCTTAGTGAGAATGTTTACCTGGAGACAACGGCGGCAAATATTTATTTGATATTCCACATACAATGCAAAGATAATCTCCGATATATGGAACTTGTTTATTTGGTAAAACATGGCTCAGATACTTCCATCTCTTGATTCTTGCATTAGCAGATTCTACTACCCAACGGACCTAGAATGAGAAAAATAGTAATTAAGGGCTATTTTCCTACAGCATGTAGGTTAAAGGTTTGGTTGGCTTGCTTGCTTTGTTTATATAACTGTTTGCTCAAACATTATAATAAAGATTTACAATTGCAATTAATCCATAGGTAGGGCTTCAGTTTATATAATGCTATTGGATGCTCGAGTAAAACATTTATACGATAAAAGCAAGAAATCCAACCAAACCTTTGACCTACATGCATTAGAAAAATAGCTCTAAACATAAGGTTGCAATTAAAACTATGTTTGTCAATGTCAATTATGTTATATACATTGTCATTTTTGCTAACAGTAACAACAATACCGTCACGTGTGCAGAATATAAAACGTTGATGGAAGGTGTGCTACCTTTTTATCGATTTCGTTTGTTTAATTGATATTTATGTGTAAAAAACTATTCATAGGGGAAAACAAAAAAATACGCAGTCCTATAAGTTACTTTTCTTTATTCTTATTAGTGGCATAATAGTCATAGTCTTAGCAGTAACAATGGGCATATGAATTGTTGAGTTGGGTGTGCTTCGTATGAATGAAAGCATTTTCTGTGTAGCGATACAAATATCTCAACATGATACTATATAAAGTGACGCAGTTTCAAAATTAGTTTTGAGAATTATACTACAGTATTTTGGCTGTAGGGGTACAAACCTTAGTAACTAATCTGCTTGCATTGGCTTCATCTGTTGTCATCTGTTTTTGGCCTTTCGTTAAAAAGCTTGGCATCTGTGCCTTTATCCCCAAATCACCAAGAAGCTCCAATGAGTCTCTGAATCCTCTGTCAACGACAAATATATCATCGTCTTGAACCCATTCTTTGATATCTTCTACATTTTGTGTTAAACATATGTTTGAGGATTGCCGCATCATTATTTTTGCAGTCGGCCAAGTATGGTCCCAGAACAGTCACAAAATACCCTGTAGTAGTAACAACTACCATTGGTTTAACAAGCGGTCGTCCCTTGTGTAAACTATATGACCGTCTTTGAAAATGAAAATTTCCGCTTTTTTGGATATACATATAGGTGCCATCAAGCACTAAGATGGCCTGTGTGTTTGTTCCATCCCCAAATAAAGTCTGAGCTAGTGGTCGTGTGTGCAGATTAACGACATCATCATGGCTGATGTGTTGAAAACCCAAATTTTCAGGTACGAAATTCTTAACTAAAGCTTGTCTGACACATGAAATGGCTCGGCGTAAACTTGATCTTGATATGTTGAAAATGGTAGATAGCACTTTATTTGAAATTCCAGATTTTAATTTAAAAAGGAAAATTCCAAGAGAAGTTCTTGTGCTTCGTGTAGGTGTATTTCTTACTGTATTTTTGATGTAGGAATGAAGATCATTAAAGTTGTCCTTATTTATTCCGGTTAAATTGATAAAGTCAGAGTCAGATAAAACTTTATCTGTATCAAAGTCAATTCTTGATTGTTCATTTTGTAAGGCTGTGTATCTTAACTTCTTCAAAAGATCCATAATTGAAGATCTGTTAAGGATGACATTATCATTGGTACAGTTTATTTTATTTATTGCATCTTCTGTAAAATTATCTTCCGTCAAATGTCCAGGACAACAGCGACATCCTGCAGGAATTATAACCTCTTTTTTAAGAAATGCAGAAAATCTTGATTGTGATGGAACAACAATTAGCTTTGGTCCAGGCTTTTTGCATATGAAACAGTATGAATGGCTTTTTGATGTAGAAGGTATTGAAAGAGATACTGATGGTGGACTGGATAAAACAGTAGATCTACGTTTTGCTGGTGGAGCATACTCTTCATCGTCAGATAATATATGCTGTACAACAGAGGATTGTCTGGTTTCCTGAACATAGTATTTGTGCCTACACGTATTGCATATTTTGTCTTCTTGTTTATATGTTATCAAAAAATTCTTCTTCAAATACTTTGCTACAGATTTATTGATTGATCTTCTTTCATGTGGTTTAGTCCTTTTATTGCATAGAACGCACGGGTAATACTTTGGACCGCTTCCAGGCATTCTGAAGTGAAATAAAGAAATGAATCTTAGTACGCGAACCACGATTGCAGTTTAGAACAGAAGATTTGATGCATGTGATAATGAACTGCAATCTCACAATATTTAACAGAGCAACAATTTTATAACACATCTCATTTTTAATTATGGTGTATAAACATATATGTTCAGGAATGAAACTTGAACAGACAATGTGTAATAAAATAATTTAGTTCCCAGTCCTAACTCACCGACACTAGTAGTCACACTAGTATATATACAGTATTTATAGATCATATCATATTTGATAATTTATGGGGGACTAAATATGCAGGTATCTGAACTTGTTTAATTTCTATTACACATCAGAAAGGCAAGTTCTATATAAAAATAATTTGTTGGATAACAATTTTTTTTTAAAAAAAATCAAATGCCGAATAGAAACGTTTCCAAATAATCAGTAAGACTAAAAAATAAAAAAAATATCAGTGGATCCATTCAAACAATCACAGGAATGAAAGAAATGCATTAGGTTTAATGATATTATACAAAAAAAAAAAAAGAAGAAAAAAAAAACTTTTTTATATCAATGGGCCGCGAACCCTTACTAGCTTTGTCATGCCACTCTAAAAGAGCAACGCTCTAACCATTACACCACGACGTCGTACATTCTAACGGTGGAAAACAAGTGGTATATAAATTTTAAGTCGGTACTGAAGCTGGTCGTCTGCTTTTGTTTGTTTTTGTTTTTTTGTTTTAAACATACATGAGTAAAGATATATTACTGCTTCAGCATAGTTATTAGGATCTTTTTAAGACGGTTTTCGTAGAATAAATTCGGCCTTAATTTAAAGCTGCCCCATTTTTTTTTATAGCAAAGCCGACCAATCTTAAACATAACATTTCAAAATCCCTTTTAAGTGTTAAAATAACGTTGTTCACAATGAACTCTTAATCAATTTATTATCTACTAGTCATTTTATTTTCCACAAATTTGTCCTGCGTTTCAATAAAAAAAAAAAACACGTTGTAACTACGGGAAAAAAATCTCCGTCGGCAGTTGACAAAGCTACGGAACTTGTTATTCCAATTTTGTTTGTTATTTAAATCTGTAAATTAATTTTGACTTACCTCAATATGTAATCTCCAAGAAAAGCATACTTCAGTTGCAACAAAAGATTCACATAATGGTCTACAGTATATGTCAGAGAAAACAAAAATTACCGAATATGTCACCGTCCGGCAAAACTGCCTTCATCCATAAAAGTGCAACAAACATGCGCAATGTAATTCCAATACACACAAAAAAAAAAACGAAATATGATAGAATGTAATCAAAATATTATAAAAAGAAGATGAACTATAAAAATTGTTTCTATTTTAATATAAGTTCGTGGTAGATTCATTAGACATTTCGCCACAAAATCTATCGTACATCGGAAATAACAGTGTCGAATCCGGATTTGCTTGTTTGCAAAAGTTTATTTTTCGATGTGGCCACAGGCCTCGACCACGCTAATAAATGTCGCAAACGATTTTAAAGTGTTAAACAATTAAAATGAGATTAAGATTAGTTTGGTCGAGGCCTGTGGCCAATGCGAAATTTAACCAAGAAGTGTGAAATTCTTCGAAAATGTTGATGTTTTGAGCGTTCCGGTTCGATTTCGGGGGTTACGTCACATTAGTGACGTCATGAAAATATGATTTTTTTTTTATAATAACAAACAACGATATTAGTAGATATGTTTTAACTATAATGGATCCACCTTGTTTATATTTATTTTTTTGTCATTTCACAGGGCCAATATAGGCACTTCGTGGCCATACTCCTTTCTCTTGATGAAAAGACCGATTTAAGATATCATATAATACAATTATCGAAAAAAATGTCAAATTTACAGTCATATTTAAAAAAAAACTTTATTAAAACCGTTGACAGATTTGGTAATATATTGTATACAACTATCTTTAGAATATGCTCGATATAATGTAATATGATAATGTGAATTATCAAAAAGGGGCAGAATTTACTAAAAAATATAATATTGTAAAAAGAAATTAAGTTGGTTCAAATTTACTTCAGGTACAATTGTCATTACATATTATAAATCTATCTTGAGCAAATGACAGATTTCAGGTATCATCTATTACAATTATCGAAAAAGTCAAATTTACAGTGAATTTTTAAAAAATCGTGATTAAAACCGTTGACATGTTTGGTTATATATTCTATATAACTATCTTTAGAATATGGTCGGTGTAATGTAATATTAGAATGTGAATTATCAAAAAGGGGTAAAATTGACTAAAAAATATAATATTGTTAAAAGAAATTAAGTTGGTTCAAATTTACTTCAGGTACAATTGTCATTATATATTATAAATCTATCTTGAGCAAATGACCGATTTCAGGTATCTTCTATTACAATTATCGAAAAAAATTGTCAAATTTACAGTCATATTTAAAAAAAAACTTGATTAAAACTGTTGGCAGGTTTGGTAATATATTCTATAAATCTACCTTTAGAATATGGTCAATATAATGTTATATCAGAATGAATTATCCTAAAGGGGTAGAATTTACTAAAAACATAATATTGTTAAAAGAAATTAAGTTGGTTCAAGTTTACTTCAGATACAATTGTCATTACATACTATAAATCTATCTTGATCAAATGACCGATTTAAGGTATCATCTATTACAATTATCGAACAAGTTGTCAAATTTACAGTCATATTTAAAAAAAACTTGATTAAAACTGTTGGCAGGTTTGGTTATATATTCTATACATCGATCTTTAGAATATGGTCGATATAATGTTATATCAGAATGAATTATCCAAAAGGGGTAGAATTTACTAAAAATATAATATTGTTAAAAGAAATTAAGTTGGTTCAAGTTTACTTCAGATACAATTGTCATTACATATTATAAATTTCTCTTGATCAAATGACCGATTTAAGATATTATCTGTTACAATTATCGAAAAAAAGTTCAAATTTACAGTCATATTTAAAAAAAAACTTGATTTAAACCGTTGACAGATTTGGTAATATATTCTATACAACTATCTTTAGAATATGGACGATATAATGTCATATCAGAATGAATTATCAAAAAGGGGTAGAATTTATGAAAAAATATAATATTGTTAAAAGAAATTAAGTTTGTTCAAGTTTACTTCACAGCATTTTTGTTTACATATTATTAATTTATCCTGATCAAATGACCGATTTAAGGTATCATCTATTACAATTATCGAAAAAGTTGTCAAATTTACAGTGAAATTTAAAACAAAACTTGATTAAAACTGTTGGCAGGTTTGGTTATATATTCCATACATCTATCTTTAGAATATGGTCGATATAATTCTATATCAGAATGAATTATCCAAAAGGGGTAGAATTTACTAAAAATATAATATCGTTAAAAGAAATTAAGTTGGTTCAAATTTACTTCAGATACAATTGTCATTACATATTATAAATTTCTCTAGATCAAATGACCGATTTAATATATCATATATTACAATTATCGAAAAAAGTTGTCAAATTTACAGTCATATTTATAAAAAAAACTTGATTAAAACCGTTGACAGATTTGGTAATATATTCTATTAGCAACACGACGGATGCCACATGTGGAGCAGGATCTGCTTACCCTTCCGGAGCACCTGAGATTACCCCTAGTTTTTGGTGGGGTTCGTGTTGTTTATTCTTTAGTTTTCTATGTTGTGTCATGTGTACTATTGTTTTTCTGTTTGTCTTTTTCATTTTTAGCCATGGCGTTGTCAGTTTGTTTTAGATTTACGAGTTTGACTGTCCCTTTGGTATCTTTCGTCCCTCTTCTATACCACTATCTTTAGAATATGGACGATATAAAGTCATATCAGAATGAATTATCAAAAAGAGGTAGAATTTACTAAAAACTATAATCATTGATAATATTGTTAAACGAAATTAAGTTGGTTCAAGTTTACCTCACATCATTTGTCATTACATATTATTAATTTATCCTGATCAAATGACCGATTTAAGGTATCATCTATTACATTTATCGAAAATGTTGTCAATTTTACAGTGAAATTTAAAAAAAAACTTGATTAAAACTGTTGGCAGGTTTGGTTATATATTCTATACATCTATCTTTAGAATATGGTCGATATAATTTTATATCAGAATGAATTATCCAAAAGGGGTAGAATTTACTAAAAATATAATATCGTTAAAAGAAATTAAGTTGGTTCAAATTTACTTCAGGTACAATTGTCATTACATATTATAAATCTATCTTGAGCAAATGACAGATTTCAGGTATCATCTATTACAATTATCGAAAAAGTCAAATTTACAGTGAATTTTTAAAAAATCGTGATTAAAACCGTTGACATGTTTGGTTATATATTCTATATAACTATCTTTAGAATATGGTCGATATAATGTAATATTAGAATGTGAATTATCAAAAAGGGGTAAAATTGACTAAAAAATATAATATTGTTAAAAGAAATTAAGTTGGTTCAAATTTACTTCAGGTACAATTGTCATTATATATTATAAATCTATCTTGAGCAAATGACCGATTTCAGGTATCTTCTATTACAATTATCGAAAAAAATTGTCAAATTTACAGTCATATTTAAAAAAAAACTTGATTAAAACTGTTGGCAGGTTTGGTAATATATTCTATAAATCTACCTTTAGAATATGGTCAATATAATGTTATATCAGAATGAATTATCCTAAAGGGGTAGAATTTACTAAAAACATAATATTGTTAAAAGAAATTAAGTTGGTTCAAGTTTACTTCAGATACAATTGTCATTACATACTATAAATCTATCTTGATCAAATGACCGATTTAAGGTATCATCTATTACAATTATCGAACAAGTTGTCAAATTTACAGTCATATTTAAAAAAAACTTGATTAAAACTGTTGGCAGGTTTGGTTATATATTCTATACATCGATCTTTAGAATATGGTCGATATAATGTTATATCAGAATGAATTATCCAAAAGGGGTAGAATTTACTAAAAATATAATATTGTTAAAAGAAATTAAGTTGGTTCAAGTTTACTTCAGATACAATTGTCATTACATATTATAAATTTCTCTTGATCAAATGACCGATTTAAGATATTATCTGTTACAATTATCGAAAAAAAGTTCAAATTTACAGTCATATTTAAAAAAAAACTTGATTTAAACCGTTGACAGATTTGGTAATATATTCTATACAACTATCTTTAGAATATGGACGATATAATGTCATATCAGAATGAATTATCAAAAAGGGGTAGAATTTATGAAAAAATATAATATTGTTAAAAGAAATTAAGTTTGTTCAAGTTTACTTCACAGCATTTTTGTTTACATATTATTAATTTATCCTGATCAAATGACCGATTTAAGGTATCATCTATTACAATTATCGAAAAAGTTGTCAAATTTACAGTGAAATTTAAAACAAAACTTGATTAAAACTGTTGGCAGGTTTGGTTATATATTCCATACATCTATCTTTAGAATATGGTCGATATAATTCTATATCAGAATGAATTATCCAAAAGGGGTAGAATTTACTAAAAATATAATATCGTTAAAAGAAATTAAGTTGGTTCAAATTTACTTCAGATACAATTGTCATTACATATTATAAATTTCTCTTGATCAAATGACCGATTTAATATATCATATATTACAATTATCGAAAAAAGTTGTCAAATTTACAGTCATATTTATAAAAAAAACTTGATTAAAACCGTTGACAGATTTGGTAATATATTCTATTAGCAACACGACGGATGCCACATGTGGAGCAGGATCTGCTTACCCTTCCGGAGCACCTGAGATTACCCCTAGTTTTTGGTGGGGTTCGTGTTGTTTATTCTTTAGTTTTCTATGTTGTGTCATGTGTACTATTGTTTTTCTGTTTGTCTTTTTCATTTTTAGCCATGGCGTTGTCAGTTTGTTTTAGATTTACGAGTTTGACTGTCCCTTTGGTATCTTTCGTCCCTCTTCTATACCACTATCTTTAGAATATGGACGATATAAAGTCATATCAGAATGAATTATCAAAAAGAGGTAGAATTTACTAAAAACTATAATCATTGATAATATTGTTAAACGAAATTAAGTTGGTTCAAGTTTACCTCACATCATTTGTCATTACATATTATTAATTTATCCTGATCAAATGACCGATTTAAGGTATCATCTATTACATTTATCGAAAATGTTGTCAATTTTACAGTGAAATTTAAAAAAAAACTTGATTAAAACTGTTGGCAGGTTTGGTTATATATTCTATACATCTATCTTTAGAATATGGTCGATATAATTTTATATCAGAATGAATTATCCAAAAGGGGTAGAATTTACTAAAAATATAATATCGTTAAAAGAAATTAAGTTGGTTCAAGTTTACTTCAGATTCATTTGTCATTACATATTTTAAATTTCTCTTGATCAAATGACCGATTTAAGATATCATATATTACAATTATCGAAAAAAAAATGTCAAATTTAGTCATATTTAAAAAAAAACTTGATTAAAACCGTTGACAGATTTGGTAATATATTCTATACTACTATCTTTAGAATATGGTCGATATAATGTAATATCAGAATGTGAATTATCAAAAAGGGGTAGAATTTACGAAAAAATATAATATTGTTAAAAGAAATTAAGTTGGTTCAAATTTACTTCAGGTACAATTGTCATTACATATTATAAATCTATCTTGAGCAAATGACCGATTTCAGGTATCATCTATTACAATTATCGAAAAAAGTCAAATTCACAGTGAATTTAAAAAAAAAATTTTTTTAACAGTAAACTTTACTACTTTTTGGATATTCATTAAGATTTTAGCTTTATTGATAATTTTTTAACATTTTACTTTAAATTTGTCAACTTTTTTGATAATTGTATATGATGTTACCTTAAATCGGTGATTTGATCAAGACAATTTTCTAATTTGTATTGACAAATGTATTAGTAGTAAAATTGAAACAACCATAGCTTTATTTAAAAATTGAAACATTTTCTCAGTAACATTTTTTCAGTAAACTTTACTTCTGTTTGGATATTCATTCAGATTTAAGCTTCATTTTACTGTAACCTTGTCAATTTTTTGATAATTTATTTGATGTTACCTTAAATTGGCCATTTGATCAAGATAATTTTCTAATATACATTGACAATTGTATAAGGAGTAAAATTGAACCAACAACAGCTTTAATACAAAAAGATATATTTTTCAGTTAATTTAGCCACTTTCTGATTTATTGTATTAGTTGAAACCTTAAATCGATGAAATTTTATTAAATACTTGTATAAAATGTACACTTAACCTGTCATCGGTGTATTGTTTATTTTTCCACATTTAAATAGAAATTTCTCAATTTTTTGGAGTTTTTATTTGATATTACCTTAAATCGTATATTTAATCAAGATGAATTTCTAATATATATTGATAATTGTATTAAAAGTAAAATTGAAACAACCACAGCTTTATTTAAAAATTTCAACATTTTCTAAGTAACATTTTTACAGTAAACTTTACTACTTTTTGGATATTCATTTAGAATTTAGCTATATTGACAATTTTTCAACATTTTACTGTATTTTTTTATTTTTTGTTGATAATTGTATATGATGTTACCTTAAATCGGTCATTTGATGAAGACAATTTTCTAATTTGTATTGACAAATGTATTAGTAGTAAAATTGAAACAACCACAACTTTTTTTGAAAATTTCAACATTTTCTCAGTAAAACATTTTCAGTAAATTTTACTACTCTTTCGATATTCATTGAGATTTTAGCTATATTGATAATTTTTCAACATTTTACTGTACATTTGACATCTTGTTTGATTAGTAGTAAAATTGAAACAACCATAGCTTTATTTAAAAAATGAAACATTTTCTCAGTAACATTTTTTTTTCAGTAAGTTTTACTACTTTTTGGTTATTAATTCAGATTTTACCTATATTGATAATTATTCAACATTTTACTGTACATTTGACAACTTTTTTGATAATTGTATATGATGTTACCTGAAATCGGTCATTTGATCAATACAATTTTCTAATTTGTATTTACAAATGTATTAGAAGTAAAATTGAAACAACCACGCCTTTTTTTTAAATTTCAACAGTTTCTCAGTAACATTTTTTCAGTAAATTTTACTACTTTTTAGATATTCATTCAGATTTGAGCTATATTGATAATTTTTTATCATTTTACTTAACATTTGATAACTTTTTCGATAATTGTATATGATGTTACCTGAAATCGGTCATTTGATCAAGACGATTTTCTAATTTGTACTTTATATACCTGCATAGTAAAATAACCATATTTATATATGTCAGGCTATCAATATTTATGTGTTGCTGCTCTAAATAAATGTTTTTAAAAGAACGAAACCAACTCAATTCATTTTTAATACAAAAATATATATTTTTCAGTTAATTTATCCACTATCTGATTTATTGCATTAGTTGAAACTTTAAATCGACCAAATTTTTTTAAATATTTGTATAAAATGTACACTTAACCTGCCATCGATGTATCGTTTATTTTTCCACATTTACATTTAAATTTCTCAATTTTTTGGAGTTTTTATTTGATATTACCTTCAATCGTATATTTAATCAAAATGAATTTCTAATATGTATTGATAGTTGTATTAAAAGTAAAATTGAAACAACCACAGCTTTATTTAAAAATTTCAACATTTTCTCAGTAACATTTTTACAGTAAACTTTACTATTTTTTGGATATTCATTAAGATTTTAGCTTTATTGATAATTTTTTAACATTTTACTTTAAATTTGTCAATTTTTTTGATAATTGTATATGATGTTACCTTAAATCGGTCATTTGATCAAGACAATTTTCTAATTTGTATTGACAAATGTATTAGTAGTAAAATTGAAACAACCATAGCTTTATTTAAAAATTGAAACATTTTCTCAGTAACATTTTTTCAGTAAACTTTACTTCTGTTTGGATATTCATTCAGATTTAAGCTTCATTTTACTGTAACCTTGTCAATTTTTTGATAATTTATTTGATGTTACCTTAAATTGGCCATTTGATCAAGATAATTTTCTAATATACATTGACAATTGTATAAGGAGTAAAATTGAACCAACAACAGGTTTAATACAAAAAGATATATTTTTCAGTTAATTTAGCCACTTTCTGATTTATTGTATTAGTTGAAACCTTAAATCGATGAAATTTTATTAAATACTTTTATAAAATGTACACTTAACCTGTCATCGATGTATTGTTTATTTTTCCACATTTAAAACGAAAGTGGCCACATTCGTGTTCATCCTTAATATTGAAATGTAAGTTGTATTTAATGATAATACATAACATATATAAAGGTTGAGGATGAACACGGATGCGGCCACTTTCATTTTTGACAAAAACCATCTGAAAAGTGAAATTTTTCGGCATATTTGGTAGATTTTTCATATTTGAGCTTGAATCGGATCGTTTTTAATGACCAAATCAGTGAAAATCTTTCGTCATATGAACCTGAAATTTGAGGCCAAAATCGGTCCTTACCGGACCTACTCCTTTGCAAATATTCGAACAAAAAATTTAATATCAACAGTTCTGATGTCAGCCATGTTAAAAACTTGTCTGAGTCAAATATAATATAAAGACGGTGTGGAAAATGGCCTGATGGCTGATAATCTAATTGAAAACCCTATGCATCCAGATGAGATTCTAGGTTATGTTAAACCCGTATTCCTTCCAGAGAAATATCTGTTAATTGATATTAAACTAATGCTCAGTTCGGTTTCTAAACCATGTTTAACTTTAGTAAAGCTATCAATCACATTACTGAACATGACAGTGATTCACTCGTCATAATACTGCCTAAACCTACAACCCCCGTCACACTGAGACAAAGTCCATGAAGTTTCCACTACGCCTTAATTTTTTTTTTTAAACGTAGTAGAAACTTGCTCAAATTCGATTGATAATACCGTTATTCGGTCTCTAACACGACCCTTCTACGTCCTTACAAAGACCGCACCACGTTTAACAAGTGTTTATTAGGTTCGTGTCAAGTCTATATAACTTCCATCAGGTGTTCACAACGTTCTTACTACGACCATCAGGTGTTCACTACGTTCTTACTACGACCATAAGGTTTTCACTACGT
Organism: Mytilus galloprovincialis; assembly: GCF_965363235.1. Lineage (NCBI taxonomy): Eukaryota > Metazoa > Mollusca > Bivalvia > Mytilida > Mytilidae > Mytilus > Mytilus galloprovincialis. Next base: position 34,201,986 of record NC_134848.1, read on the forward strand.
TCCTATCACGTCCTTACAACGTCCATAAAGTTTGCAGAACGGCCTCTGTAGGTTCTAGTTACAAATTGTTTTCCGCGAATAAAAGTAATTTCACAGTAACAGATTTATAAGTCTCACAACGAATCGAATATAGTCAATAAACAACTCGATTTCTTTTCAAATTACATCAAAATTGCCAACGGGCATGTGTTGAATTGGTTAAGACGTAAACTACAAAAAAAATTTAGTTGATATGTAATGTTGCTCAATATTCTCGAATTGCGAGAATACATGTACACTATGTGTACGTCCTTTTATTACCGTGGTTGACAAATGAACATGAAATGTTCAATACTGAACTAGATATGAAAATGAAAATATAGGGGATAATTGTCAGAGAGACCGTACACCCACGAGACAAACCGAAATTTTTTAGAGAGTTCCACAAGGCCTTAAACATTGGATTAATTACAATCCTTGTGTAAAAGCTCTAAAACGTGTTATATGTTATATCCTCTCATTTGTTTGTGTACTTAATCTCTGTTTGGTGTTTTATATAGATGAAGCGGAAATTAGAAGGTACGCCCATGTTCGGTGATGATACAGAAAACATGGCAGACGAAATTATCGACTCTGCATCTACAAGCAGCTTCAAGCCATCAGATACAACTATGTCCCAATCTGTTGCAGCTTCCAAGAGCAAGAAAGATAAATTTACAGAGGAGTCTCTACTGACTGGTCTTGAGGAACGGAGTCAACAAATGATGGCCATTAATCATCAACTTCTTGAACGAATGAAGCCATCTTCTAACAGAAAGCGAGATACATTTGTGGACTGGATAAAGTCTGTCGTTAATGACTTCGACAATGATATTTGGAGACAATTTCAGCAGGAAATTAGCACAACTCTTTATCGTTATATTGGCGAGAACGATAAGTTGAAAAAAATAAAGGAGTCAGGAGTAACAATCCCCTCAACTGCCAGACAGCCACAACAGTCTCTTCAGGGACAGACACAGGGATGTCCTGCAATGTGACAGCCTCAACCGTCGCAGTGGCCAGGTCAGCCTTCATCTAGTGTTTCTGTCTGGCAGTTTGGGTGTCTCAACAATTTCCTCATTAAAGACAGCAACCACTGACGCAGCTGCAACCTTTGACGCAACTGGCACCGCCACGAACATCCTCCGTGATCGCTACATCGAATCCTAATTTTTTGCAAGGAGGGGTTTCATAGTCTAGCGAGTCGAGCAGTGTTTGTCAAATGTACAACATGAGTGACTCTGACATCTCTGAACAGTTTCTTACTAATACCTGATTTTTTTTATGGTGCAACGTATTGTGTTGAAAGAAGTTTTGGTTTCAATTTACTTTTTGGGTTGTAATCACAGGTGTGAGCTCATGTTACTTGTTTATAGCGTGGTATGTGTTTAATGTTGCTAGTATCACATATGTTATGTACTTTAGTTATTTGTTCAAGGTACGGAATGTGCTTATAACCATGGACTGGTCTTTTTTCAAATATGACAATTAAACTGATTTAAGCTGTAGAAACTCTGTGTATGACTGTCATTCTAATGTAACTTTAATCATAAACTGTTTTATGCACGAGGGCTACAGCATTTTTGAAATAAATGTAATCACTTGTTAGATACTTTTTTACATATTATCGGATGAAAGCTGTCACTTGATTGATAATAAAATTTAATATTTTGACCAAAACTGTACGTAGCAGAAAAACTTCAAGCATCCTGAATTTTCTCACAAGCGAGACAAACAGAAAACAATACATCACAGAGAAAAAACCTCTATTGTGTCTCTCGTGATATATTTTTTTTTACGAGGCAACCCTATGAAAAAATAAATGATGACACTCATTTGAGATTGAGATGCAGATTTATCAAACATTTACAGTTCATCTAGCTAAAATGAGGGTCGTTATTGTTAAATGTTTTTTTGTATTTGCTTTCACCCAGAAAACTTTTTTCAAACTCAAGTTTCTACTTTTATTCAAATGTGCTTGTTGATTGTGACCAAATATAGGCTTCAAAATAAACCTTGAAAGTTTTATGAGATTCTCGCACAATAAACAATCATGCAAATACATCCTGCTGTTAACTGTTAGCAGGCTAATAAATTTGATTCTTAAACTACAAAATTACGGAAAGTGCTGATTCACTTCCTATGATAACAATCCTATGTATTAGTTTTCTTTTTCATCTAAAATTCAGTTTTTCGATCTCGTAAACTTTTTACCTGTACCGATACATGTATAAGTTTCAAAGATTTAAATGTATCCTTGACAGAAATTAAGACGAAGCGTCAGTTGACAGAAAAGCTACCAAATATGAAAAAGAACAGATATGGGGTAAGTGTCAGAGAGACCACACTCTATCCACAAGAAAAAAACAGAAGAGTTAAAAATGATCGTTTAAGGTAGGATAAGCCAAGTTGTAATTCTGGAATACGAGTTTTGTTTTAGACAAGGTTTCCCGTAGGACAAGTAACACAAGCCAACTTTAATAATAAATATAATAATATATTCAAAAATTCAAATATCCTTGTAATACATGTGTACATTCTTTATAAATCAAAACTGTTCCATCAGTTACCAACTATGCACTTATCATGCGGTTTTGCCAAGGAACTGAGCCAGCTTGACTATTGAAATATTGTCGAAGGTATTCCCTTTGCTTCTTTGCAGCTCCGGTGTCTCTGTTTGGTCCAATTGCCATGTTTACTTCATACATATTTGCGGTCGCTCGCCATAAGCCCGGAATCAAGTCATGCTGGTCATTTTCCATGTCAAGTTGCGCGTTCTGTTGTGTTGGATATCGTAGTCTCATCACATTGTGCAGACAAACGCAACACTCGACAATGTTTCGTACTACATTTGGCTGCTGCATCATGGTGGTAAGTAATAATTGCCATCGTTGGGCCAGTATACCAAATGCGTTTTCAACCACACGTCTTCCTCTCGATATTCTGTAATTAGTTATCAATTGTTCATCTGTTAAGCCTCGTTGAGAATAAGGCTTCATCAGATTAGTTCTCAAACCAAAAGCGTCATCTCCAAGAATGAAATATGGCACATTTTTGTCATCGTTCGGCATTGGATCCGGGTCTGGAAAGCCAATCGTTTCTTCTTCCAAGCACTCTTTAAGTTCAGAATTGTTGTAGATCTGAGCATCAGACATTGATCCACAACCACCAATGTCAATCCACAAAAACTTGTAATCCGCGTCAACTAATGCAAGGAGAACCACTGAGAAAAATCCCTTGTAATTATGAAAGAGTGATCCTGTATTTGAAGGACGTCTAATGGCTATATGTTTGCCATCGAGAGCACCACAGGCATGTGGAACATTCCAGTTTCGCTGGAACTCTTCAGCAATATCACGCCATTCGCGCTGTGTGGTGGGACAAGAAATTGCTTCGACTTTATATTCGTCTACAATGGCTTGGCAGACTTCTGGAACAAACATATAAATTGTATTTCGGGCAACTGTAAAGTCGTATTGTAGAGTTGGATATTTATCCCCAGATGATAAGTGTCGTATAGTGACAGCGAGCTTCAGGCCTGGTTCCAAGGCTTTTCTAAGCCGGGTATCTCTCCTTTGAATTCTGGGACCTACTCTATTCAATATTTCGTCGAACATCTCGGGCGACATTCTCAGAAAGTTGAAAAACGACTGTTGATCCTCCATTCTCAACTCCTGCATCAGTCTATCATAGTGGCCAAACATAAGCCTTCTTTCCCGAGTAAGCCAGGGACGCACCCACCATGTTCTGGGTCTCCTTTGTTTTCTTTTTATCCTGAAGCAGAAAAGCGTAAATCTTGTTCCATCGTTCAACAGTACAATTACAAATGATTCCGTCTTAAAAAAAAACCTATCTATACCATATTCAACACGGGTAACAGAGATCCGATGCAAACCTGCTTCAAACGCACCGCAGACGTGGTAAAGACGTACTGCATACCGATAGGTCGTACAAAGAACGTACTAAGGTCTTTTAGAACGTAATAAGAACGTAGAATAGTCTACGCGAGGTCGTGTTGAAAACTTCCCTAAATCACCAAGTTCTAAAAGATCGTAGTAAAGACGTAGAGCAGTCGTAGTAAGGTCCTGGTGCAATCTCCAAGAACGGTAGTAAAAACGCAGTGAAGACGGCTTTCAAATTAATCACGTCCATACGGTTCATAACTAGTGTCCTCTACGTCCTTACTACGACCAAGCCGTTCTCAATACGTTCTTATTAGGTCTTTACTGCGTTTTATCCCCAGGAAGTTCTCACTACGTTTGTTTTGAACATGTTCAAAATTATTTCACGTCCTTCACGTCCATGGAGACCTTACCACGTCCATGCAAGTTCGCAGTACGACCATATAAGTTTGCACTGCGTTCGTACCACGACTTAGAAGTTCCCACTACGTTCGCCTACTTTTTCAGAACGCACTGGGAACGTGATAGGAACTTGGTCTAGTGTGACGGGGGCATAAAAGACCAATAAACAAGCAAGATGTTTATGATTTTGGAGAAAGTATTCAGAAGACAGTTTATCAGTTGAAAGAGGTGAACCAGTACTGCCACCAAACAGTTATTCTGACTATGAAGAATATAATTCTGCAGTCGATGTTTTGCAGGTTGTTCATGAAGAATGTTCATAACAAACAACATAAGAGGAAAATAGAAACACAGCCAAAAATGTAAAAGGGTATATCCAATCTATTGGGGCAGATCCATTTAGGATAATTTGCAACACAGAGGAACAAAAACGATTAATGAAAAGTTTAAAAAAAATGGAACTTTGGTGTTTTAATAAGATAGGAAAGTAGTTTGAAAAATCCAGAACCAAACAACAAAACTATGCAGCTTGTGTTAAAAGCCCTGTTAAAGGTGGACCATCAATGCATGTAGCGGAAATGGTGACAAATTACCATACCAATAGCACTGGCACATTGCTGTCACATTTAACTTGAACAGAATTTTAATTGATTCTCTGTTGAAATCCCATGGCTGACCTGGACGAGACTTAATGACAAGCAATGCTTCTAATGTTTTGTCTACTAATGTAGCCCTGATCATTTCTATTCTTTTTGACAACTGAAAAAAAAAAACACGCTTTCGTAGCGAGTACTACTGTGAGGTATGTATAATATCCAAAGCATAAATTCTGCAAGAAATTAAAACATCAGACTACCACCAATTCATTTATATATATTTTTTTAATCAGACTGAAGTTCACTGACAAGATTTTGTTGATCAATGAATTTCTACTTGACAGCTTTCAGTGCAGCCAAATTCTATACGGGCACAATGGAACTGGTGCGCATCCTGTAATTTCTGAACCCTTTCATTGTTGACACTGTGGAACTACGTTCTGTTGCGAAGGTGATTTGTCTTATTATACATGCCAGGTAACTCGTGAGGCTGGCAGCTATCAATATTTCGCTGCCAATCTCATACATTGAAAGGTTTCTTCAGGACGAGCGATGTGACGTAAAGTGTGACCCTGAATTTAAACATTGTGTTATAGCATTAAATACGCGATTCCTTCTCCAAGGGAGGTGTATTTTCTATGTCGTCGCTGTCGGCAAGCTCGGTGTCACCTCTAGCTTCTGCGTTTTCTACAAGAAAAGAACTGCACATATCTTTTTCTAGTTGGCATACATACCCGCGCCTTGGAGGTCCAAGTCACTGTCAACGAATTGTTGGAACTCGGCATCGGTCATTCCGGGTTGTGTGAAAGTAGTTCTATAATCTTCACTCTGCTCTTTTTGTAAGTTGGGGTCAGAAATAACGAAGCCACCTTTCTTGAAGCAGTTGATGGTAGTTACTTTGGTGACACAACTCCAAGATTTCTTTAGTAGATGAACTGCATCTAACGAATGTTAAATTGCGTGCTAGACCGTTTGCAGTCAGTTTAACCTCTGATGCTTCTATTACTCGTTTTTAATGACACACTTATAAGTCCCTGTTAACATTAACTTTTGAGATGTTATCATCTTGACATGTGAAGCAACTGTCAAGATAAGACTTTGTCTTTTCAGAGAGGCTTCTTCTTTGTAAGTCATTAGTGATTACAATAGCAGACAGCCTCCTTGGTTTTAAATGCATGTCCCTTTCTGTCTTGACGATAAATCTTACACCACCAGGACGTCCTGAAACAATCCAATCTCTTTGTAACTCTTGTAGTATAACAGGTGATGGACGAGTGTCGATTCTGTAAATGATCTCGAGCGAATTTGAAACGACACCTATCTTGATATTATGTATTCTTCCACAACAATTTAGCTTGGCGATTGTCGCTCCCATTTTCCCGTGTGTTTGTCTTTTTATTAAGCGAACTAAGGTTTCCAAGTCGTAGTTGTGACCTTGTATGTCCTTGTTTGTGAATTTTAAAACGTCATGTGCCAATATCCATTGCAATGCAGAAGGGTGAATACAGCTTGATTGCCGTTAATTCATTTTAAGCTGCCTGCTATCAGATTAATTTTTTGGAATAGTTTGTATATTCTGTACCTAAAAAAAATATATGACAAATGTCATATGGTTGCTTTCTAGCGGGGTGCTACTAAAAATGAAAAGCTTCTAAATTTTACCAGATTAAAAAAAAAAAGCCAGTGAAGAGAAAGTATGTGAAATTCAAAGTATACTCAAATATGTTTTAAACACATTAAGACCAGAGAGGGTTTCAAATGCTTAATGTGTTTGTTTCTTGGGGAATTTCTATACAGTTGTGCTATTTATATGCCCTAGTTGGAGTAATAACATCGATGTAGAGTAAAATTTATGTACGCCGGTATCACTATGGACCCAAATTATTGTTAAAAAATGTTGAAATAAAGTTTTTCCTGGTGCATGTGCTAAATTGTCACCCACATACTTTCTATACAAGGATATTTTCATAGTTATTCATATTCTTGAAAGGTATTTAACCTTTATTTATTTCTAAAATGATCAAATCATCTGCCTTCGATGTTTATGCACTTAAATGTACCAAATATTGACCTTGCCCTTACAATCAGTGACAATGTAAACATTACAAATTCCGCATGTTATTCAATCGTATTTGCGTTTTCCGTCAATATGCGAATAAAAAAAATCATTTTTTGTGAATCTACATCACTGTCTCATGCTGATATGTGAGAATTCTGAACAGGTGCTCTCCTCAATTTGTTAATGGCGCCCTATTAAACTAAGTAGTCTCGGCCCGAATGAAGATCGTACCATAGAAATTGTTGTCCCTATATCATGCCTTGCTAGAATTTTACAACTTAAAAAAAAAAAACCACAATTCTAACTTTGTCCTAATTAACACTTTCTTACAAGGTATTTTTAAGGGAATCCACATGCATGTTTACCTCTATGTATTATGAGGGTTATCAAAAGTTTTAACAAAAAAAATTGCAGCATATACAACCTGTCGCCCTGTGACATGGCGTGACAATATCTCAACTACATTCCACTTTATATGTGTTGTCCCTTCATTTAACTATTGTTCAAACCAATTGATAAAATATCAAATATATATAATAAATAGAAAAAGTAGTTTAAAAAAATGAAAATATATAAGAACATTTGCGACACCAACAAAAAAGGGGGATCTACTCAATAACGTATGATGATCTATGATCTAAATTTTAAAATGTTTATACCCCTAATTTTTGTAACTAAAACTTTTGCGTATTAATTAGCTTACAACATTAAATCTAAGAGCTATTTTGTCTTTGCTTTAACTGGTGCAACTGAGGCTAAATTGTCTGAAGATTCTGAAATGGCCTGTACAGGGTCTCGGGATTTATTTGAGTCAGCTATCGAATGCCAATCTGCCTCCAGACTGCAATCTCCAACACCTCCTTCACCTCAGTCACAATCAGTTCTTTCAGGGTTTATTGGTAACCGGGGAGTACCAATTGTGGTAAACACAACTAGACCTGTGAACAATGAATCCCATGCCGTCCCTACAGCTGCTACAGCCACAAAGAAAAGAAAAGCAACAGCAAGATGTGCATGATCTTCAGGTGAATATATAACACTTAATTATGTCCGGAAGTATAATGTGTCCCCCATACTTTGTTGGCAATACATGTATAGCTATTTCTTTAATATATGTACTGGTAGTAATATTGAAAATTGATTGTTAAATTATGTTTTCCTTAACATCCAGGGACAAATGTTTCATGCATATTTAGGACAATTTCCCGATTTATATACTGTCTACACATATACAATTTAGTGCACTCCCACATATTGTCACACTGGGATTGAAGACTTACATTCGCCGTTTGTCCGCTCCTCCCAATAAACCGAACAAATAAGTAAATTGAAAAGCAGAAGATGAAAAAGCTGGACTTGCAGATAGAACTGCTAGAAAGAATAAGGTCAAAGGAGTACCAGCCAATGTCGTTATCGCAGCGTCTTGAGGTACTTGGTTCTACCAACTAATTTAATTTATCTTCTCCTGTTTTATTGATTTAATGTTATTTTCAAAAGAAAAAAAAATATTATATATTTCACATAATTATATATGTGAATGAATTAAAGGAGGTCTTAACTATTAACCTCAATGATCTACATGTAACAGTTTTCAATGAAACATATATTGTCACACTGGGATTGAAGACTTGCATTCGCCGTTTGTCCGCTCCTCCCAATAAACCGAACAAATAAGGAAATTGAAAAGCAGAAGAAGATGAAAAAGCTGGACTTGCAGATAGAACTGCTAGAAAGAATAAGGTCAAAGGAGTACCAGCCAATGTCGTTATCGCAGTGTCTTGAGGACCAACTAATTTAATTTATCTTCTCCTGTTTTATTGATTTAATGTTATTTTCAAAAGAAAAAAAAAATATTATATATTTCACATAATTATATATGTGAATGAATTAAAGGAGGTCTTAACTATTAATCTCAATGATCTACATGTAACAGTTTTCAATGAAACTTCCCGAAATTATTGAACAACACAGAATAGAAGCAAGCACCTGTGTTTATATCATGTTGAACGTGGTAGGGAAAACGGTTGCCAATTTCTTTTCTTGAGTTGGTAATGGTTGTTGATGTGGATTGTGTCAATGTCCACCATGTTGATATCGAATACGTTTGTAAATGAAGTGATGTGTAAAATGGGAACCAAATAGTTCTGAAAAAAAATAGAAACTGTAATTGATCTGAGACATGAAAAGCATCTAAAGTCTGCCTGTGTCACTAGTGTAAAGAGTTTGACTTCATGAGCAATAACTGAATCTTTTACTTTAAAACTTAAACACTTATCGAATAAAGTTTCAATGTTATTTTACAACTTTAATATCGAATCACGGAGATAATAAACCGTCGTTGTTGATGGTCATATATATGGTAACAAGAAATTGCTTAAATTAAACTATTTTGCACTTTGGTGAATAGTTGTTTTACTGGCAGGCACCCCATTTCTCCTTATTTTGAACATCATCAAAATAAAACATTGTTTCCATTAAGACCATAGTGTAATAAAACTGGTCTTCAATAAGTTAGGATCGTGTGTCTATGAAAAAGTAAGAAAGCATTTAAGTGTTTATAATATGTATTTCAATGGTTAAGAAATAATCTGGCAAAGTGTTCTCTCGTGTTTCTTCCATCTTGCACTCCTAGATGGAACTTGCACGGGCTGATCAAGTCGAACACCAGCACCGTCGTCATTCACCAACGGTTCATTTCTGGACAAGGCAACACTGCACATGCACCAAAAATTTTGCAGACTTTTTCTGGCTTCATTCTGACCTTAACTATTGAAAAGTATATGCTCATTTCAGTTTCAAGTTATTTAGAACCAAATGCTCATTTCAGTTTCAAGTTATTTAGAGCAATTAGTAGTAAATGAAAAGGTGCATGCATAAATATTTATCCTTTTTTGTATGTCTTGATATATAGATAATATGCAGAAGTCATTTAAATACCTTCATTCAATGCTTTGACATTATAGTTAATTTTTTGCACTTAGATAAATGTTCTAGAAAATCATGATGGCGGTGATACCAAATGCATGTTCAAAATTCTAAATTGAAGACAAATTTACAACACTTGACAAAGATCCTCAAGGACAGCCTTTTGTTGATCAAATTTATATATTCGGGTTGCTGTCTCACGGACGTTTATCAAACATCTCTCAGCCATTTTTGTGTAACCATTTCATGGATTTTGTTCTTTATTTATGTATGAATTTGCAATGTCAAATCTCTATTTAATATAAATATACCTCAGAATGGAGGACATGCAACCGTCTTTTCAAAATACCAAAAGTCCTCTCTATTACGGATCTAGTACTGGCATGGCATCCGTTGAACCTTTGCTGGTGTCTCTCTGTTGGATTGGCATATGGAGTGAGCAGGTAAGGGCGACAAGCATATCCACTGTCCCCAAGAATAACACCATCTATCAGTCCCTTGTGATTTGTCTGGAGGTATTTAGACAAAGTTGATGTGTTGAATATGTGGGAGTCGTGAGTGGAGCCTTGCCAGTTTGCAAATATATTGGTAAACCTGCCTGTAAATATGATTGATTGATTGTTGGTTGCTTAACGTCCAGTGGCAAATATTCCATGCATATTCAGGACGAGAACAAGTTCACAATAAATACAATAGGTAGGTTGTTGTAATAGAGGCCATCTAGGATGATGGTCGGGGAAATTTGGACTGCCACTGAAAAATGAGGGTATATTGGATAGGGACAGAAATTTTGCCTTGCAACTGGCCACCTACGGACCCCTCAAAGAGTTGTTGCAAGGGTTCTTCTCTTTGAGAAAGATGAGGTTTGTAAATTTTATGATTTCAAAATCCGTTGCATGATCTGAGAGTTTGGAAATGTGATTTTTAAATGCTGTTGCATTTGTGGGGTTACTGTAAAACAATGCAAAATATTTAGTTTCTGTTTTCTAACTTAAGATGCCTCAACCAAATGTTATGAAACTTATACACAATGTTTTTTATGTACCACAAAACACAGATCAAGATGAATTTGGTGGCGTCACTTTAATAATCGAGTTATGGCCCTTGATCATTCGGAATGTATCCTCGTGCGCATGCCAAATGTATCCTTAAGGATACATAGATTTCTATCTTTAGATGGTCACAGTGCAAACAGTAAAATAACGTTTAGAACTGTTTCTTAGCCCAGTTGCTTCATAGATGTTATTACCAGGCGCGTAGCTTCCTATACGCTAACACGCAGTTGCGTGCACATCGATTCGGCATGCAAAAAAAAAATAATGGCAAAATAAAAATTTATAGATTGAATGTTAAAGGAAACACCTATGTTGTCACTTTTTAAATTGATGAAATATCATTAAATAACGGCATTTGGTTTCAAAATAAAAGTGTTATTGGAGATTATGACAACATTGGACAGTAACTTGTATCTTTTACAAGATTTGAATTTGTAATATTCTGTCTATGTAGTTTTTGGAGCACATTTTACAGTTTACGGTTCATCAGTTTGGAATGAGATGTACCAATCGGCATTAGAATTATCAGAACCCTTCGATATCGTTGGCACTCTCTTTACACGAGGCATCGGATTTAACGTCCCCTTCTGACGGACGTGACTGCGAACTTGATACATCCCGCACAGCCAAACGGACGCCCCACTTCAGCAAGCGTTTTACTGCCGGTCGGGAGAAGACCAAGTGACCATATTTCTATACCCCAGTCACCCTTGGGGATGCCTGTAAATATGAATTCAGTGTTTAAAAAAAAGAAAACAGACAATTAAAAAAGAATAGCAAATTCTTTAATTATGCAAGTACATTAGGAACTTATCACTATTTATTTGGGAGGGGGGCTGGTCAAAATACAGGAGGGATCATTGTTTTTCCTGTATGTGGAATTAGGGGGTCAAATTTTATTGTGAGGTAAATAATGATAAGTCCCCAATATTTTTATAATATGTGCAAGAATTATCCAACAACTGTTTGATTTTCTTCGTGAAGATTGAAATAATATGCAACATTAATGTCATGTAAATTTACCTGGTTCTCAGTTTCACTTAATGGTACAGGGGCAAAGGTTTTTTTATGCTTCAAACACAAAAAGGGAAAGCGACATTTTATACCCTTTTCATTGAAATATTCTGATTTTGGTTAATTTTTAACTTGTGTGCAAAAAGCAACATTTGTATGTACATGTATCGTCATTTATTTGTATGTAATGATATTGGTTAAGTTTATACTGTTGAAGTTCAAAGGATACACAATGTTCCTCAATGTTTTCTTTGCTTTTTTTAAAACAGGGAATGCAAATGATTTTATTGTTTGTTCTGGGAAAGGTAATGATACATTGTATAGCAATGAATATAGGTTATTTGAGGGTCTATTTTACATCAAGTAGATTTTAAAAAGCAAACTTTTCTTTTCTTTATTTAAAAGCTTTTCCAAATTAAAAAGATATGTTTTGAACCATAAAGTTAACATTCGGAAGAGGCTGAGAACCAAAAAAAATAGTATTATAATGTTATTTGGTCTAGATAAGAAGAGTTATGATATTTGGTGTGGACAAAAAACAAAATTGGGGTAACAAACTAAAACCGAGGGAAACGCATTTAATATAAGAGAACAACGACATAACACTAAAATGTAACACACACAGAAACAGACAGATCATCAGACAAAATCCCACCAGAATAACCAATATAACACCAAAACAAAATACACGAATTTGGGATAGACAAGTACCGTGACACGTCTTATCGCAATGTTAAAAGTGTTCATGTGTTTATATTTTAGGACCAGAGGCAGCAGATTTCAAGGATGGTAAATTTGAACACATTTTTGGCCACCCTGAACAAATCCTGAAAAAGAAGTTTGCAACATTATTAAGCAGAAGCGTTTGGAAAATGTTTCACACATAGTAGTAGACGAATCTCATTGTGTGGTTCAATGGGGACATGATTTTCGTCCGGATTTCAGACACATTTTCAAATTACGTGCAATATTACCACAAGCAAAAGTCCTAGCACTAACGGCAACAGCAACACCAAAAATAGGGAAAGAAATCCAACAACAGCTTTGCATGAAAGATGTGTTTTCACTTTCAGGCCCAGTTGATAGACCAAACATCAAACTTGTAGTGAAATATTAGTTATATTGGTGTAATCAGGGTTGTACAGAATTTTACACCGTTGTTGAAAATTCATACACCCTGCCGCGCAGCCAAATGGGTGTATGAATTTTCAACAACGGTGTAAAATTCCAAAGGATGAAGACCAGGATCTTCCATCCTTATATTGAATTCCTAAGCTACACAATAATCCTTATAAGGCAGGTTCTTCCAAGTAATCCACTCAACCCCTTTCTCTATTGATGAATTTACAATCTCAATCATTAAAACATTGTACCAACATTTAAACCTTTGAGAATTTAAGTTTTTAGTCTAATTCAAAAACTGTTATTGAATATCCAAAACATTGGAATTCATCTTGTATGATTATGTTAAATTTCATTCTTGAATCTACACAAGTATTTCTTAAAACAACTGTCTGTCTAACATATTTAAAAGTATTCTGAATGATAGGCTAAATCCCTCTAATATCAGTCAAAATAAATATTACACAATTCACACCTCAAGTTTATTCTTTTAATACTTCTTAACATTCACTCGATTGATTTAGGACACTTTGTGTTTCGAACAAGATGAACATATAAGAAAAGGACTAGAAAGATTACCGATATATATTATGTTTGTAATAAAATGATCAGCATAAAAAATCAAAGGAATCATTTGAAATCCTACAATGCCGACATTAACAACCTAGAAGTAATACTGGTGGATGAGACAATGGAATTTTCTAGTTAAAAGGAACACAATAGCCAGTATATGTACAGAATAAACGTGTATTGACACTAAAGCAGTGGCGGTAGCCTCAGGAAGACTTGTATTCACGTATCAACACAAGACCTGGAAGAAAATGTAAATATGTTGAACCTTCCAGATTACAACCTAGAAGAATGCCAGGCAGAAAATCTTAAGAGATTTATTTTGCGGCGAAGTGTTTGGTAGAGAAAAGGAGAGCAGCAACATTAAAGGAACCTCTGATAGCTGAGCTTGCAATTTAATTTCTATTCATACATAAATCTTACTATTTGGGCTCTGTTCGTTCATTATCAAGAAATCTTGAAAAACGACAGAAATATCGTTCATAATTCGCAAATTGCATCTTTCGATGAACCAACAGATTTAGGACAATTGGATACAGAAAAAACTATCTCATATCCTCCGGAAGATTATTAAATTATAATTGAGGGACCTTAAAGGCAATATTGAAGTCTGCCTATGGCGTGACCTGGCACAGACAGTGGTAGCAAAGGGTGATTGTGTAACTGTTCGCAATTTCATGGTGACTGACAACAAAAACAAACCCGTTTCAGTAATCACAAATAAAAATGCATCAGCAACAATTCAGGTAATTACCATGGCATATATAAATATAACACATAGTGTATTAGAATAGAATATATCAACCACATGTCTCATCTGACACTTAGTTAAAATATATGAAAATATATATCCTACATATCTATTCATATGTAGATTGACTATCAATATAAACAAAATCTTGGACATATATCTTAATATCATGTCTACATAACATGATGCCCTGCAGTATACTAATCAAAATCATATAGACTATCTATAATCATGTATACTATTGGCTATTATTCTTTTAACACATATCATACCAGAAGACCAATAGCTGAAACCATTGCTAGACAATGAGTAGAATCTTTTAGAAGATGATCCATACAGTTTATACATACATACTAATTGTTTTGAAACGTCCCCTTAATTGTATTAGAAACATCCGGTTTTTACATCATAACAACCTATATTCGGACAACAAGTGGATTGATTGATTGACTGTTGGTTGCTTAACGTCCAGTGGCAAATATTTCATGCATATTCAGGACGAGAACAAGTTCACAATAAATACAATAGAGGACACCTGGGATGATGGTCGGAGAAATTTGGACTGTCACCGGAAAAAGAGGGTATATTGGATAGGGACAGAAATTTTGCCTTGCAACATGCCACCTACGGACCCCTCTAGAGAGTTGTTGCAAGGGTTCTTAACGTGCAAAGAGCGTGGCACTCTCTTTACACGAGGCATCGGATTTAACGTCCCCCTTCTGACCGGACGTGACTGCTAATTTGATACATCCCGCACAGCCAAACGGACGCCTCACTTCAGCAAGCGTTTTACTGCCGGTCGGGAGAAGACCAAATGACCATATTTCTATACCCATGTCACACTTGGGGTGAATTTTGAAAAAGAAAAAAGAGTGACAATGACCATGAATACAGATACAACAATTATGGGTGATTTTAATTTTAAAGCACCAAACAAATCTCCTAAAAAAGGTCTGAATATTTTAGAATCGTATAATTTTCAACGACTGATCAAAGAAGCCATAAGGGTAACAAAAAATATTAGTACACTGATTGATCATATTTATGTCAATAATCCAAATATGGTAGAGGAATCACATGTGTGTACATATGCAATTAGTGACCATTATCTAAAGATGATATCACTAGACAAAAAGTAAAATCACAAAAATACTGAACTCAGAGGAAAATCAATTTGAAAAGTCCATAATCACATGGCAAAATCAAAAAACAAAACGCATCAAAAACGAATGGACAAGAACTGTCATATTCCTGACTTGGTACAGGAATTTTCAAATGTAGAAAATGGTGGATTAAACCTGGTTCTATAGCGCTAACCCTCTCACTTTAATAACAGTCTCATCAAATTCCGCTACATTTACATGATGCGTTAAATAAACAGTCACAATTAATAAAATAGTCAAAATATGGGTACATCAGTCATCATCGTATAAAAACTTAACAGGACACAAAAACATCTACTATCTACGAACACATGGATTGATTTCAGTGTCTGACGTCAGAAAAATTATATACGTCACATAAATTTGTCGTTCAATGTGTATACAATAGTTTTCAAAAGTACCAGGATTATAAACAATTTTAAAATTTACATAGGCAATGTACGCATACAGGGTTAAAAAATCAAAAGTATGTAATAATAAATTACAGAAAGAGACCAGATTCAAACCAGTCCAAAAGTTATACATATAATTTATGAGAATCCAAAACTTTTAAAAGGGAACAATTTAACAGGACACCAAAATCTACGAACACATGGATTGATTTGAGTGTCTGACGTGAGAAACAGTTCTTGTTCTGTGAAATTTTCACCTCTGCCATTATTTCACTTTCATGTTTCATTAATCCTTCATGGTACTCCACATTATTCACCACTGCCAATTCCCTAAAGAACCCGTTCATAAGTTCATAAGTTGAACTCAACTTCCCCGTTCTCATCTTCATCTCATAGAAAACGTTCCTCAGCTCCTTTTCGCCATGCGGACTACAGTACATCACTGTCTGCTGGATTTATATATGAATAGTGTTTTGTACTATATGTACTATACCATCACTGTCTGCTGTATTTTTTTTTAGGAATAGGTACTAGACCACCAATGCAAGCAAGATTTTAATCTATAATGTAAAAAATATTATAAAAATTATGGTCTTCAGGAAACAAAGTGGCCTTCCTTAGACACCTTTTCCATTATATTGTAAGTTCAGAACTTTTTGTTAACAACTTGCGATATGTCGTGTATGTTAGTTCATAGCATTACTTGAAGTTGTCATCAAAGGGATCAAAATTGCATTTGTTCATTGTTCAGTATTTAGATTCGAAGCTAGTAATCTGTGTTGTAGATTGACAACCTCGCTAATTGGTAGTAGCAGGTACACATTATTCTTTTACTACCAAGTTCCAGAACCTTGTTTCACTGTTCACATTATACCAGGATTGACAACGGATTTTTGCCTGGTGAAAGTCCTGAAGGAGGAAGCTACCAAAAGAGATATGTATAGCACAGAGGGTGTAAGGAAAAACTATGTAGGAATTCTCTTTGATGAGCTTTATCAAGTCTGATTTAGTGTATGAAAGCATGCAGGGGAACATACTGGTTATTGCAATCTCGATAATGTAGGCAACCAAATCATGGACATGGAAAGGAGCTTTAAAGACCGTTCATCTAATAAAATTGCTAACTACATGCTTGTCTTAATAGTAAGGTATGGCTCCAGATCTGGTTTTCTTTGGCTGGATTTGCAACGCTTTGCATAACAGCAGAATTTCTGTATCCAATAATCGGGAAAGCAATACTCATATTAGAGACACGTGCTGCTCAACTAAAGGTTCGATTCCTAACCTGTGCTTGCGCTTCAGCAAACCGTCAATTTTTCAACATCCACGGACAAGTCAATGACTTTGTGTACTTCACAGACAATCCGTTTTCAGAAGATGGCAGGAAAATCTTTTTTATGTTAGATGTTCACTAATTAATTAAGACTACCCGTAATTGTTTCAGCAATTCCTTTTCACACCTGAACACACGTAAATTGTGGTTTAATGGAAAAGACATGTCCTGGATTCATTTATTGACCTTGTTTGAGTTACATTGTGAGATGTTTCTTCACACTCCATATCCAAAACTGACACGAAGCGACATTCACTTAACACCACTTTGACGCATGAAAGTGAATTTATTTATTGATTGTTGGTTGCTTAACGTCCAGTGGCAAATATTTCATGGAAATTCAGGACGATTGATTGATTGTTGGTTGCTAAACGTCCGGTGGCAAATATTTCATGCATATTCAGGACGAGAACAAGTTCACAATAAATACAATAGGTAGGTTGATACAATAGAGGCTATCTTGGATGATGGATGATGCCATCTTTGGACTGCCGACGGAAAAGGAGGGTATATTGGATAGGGACAGAAAATTTGCCTTGCAACAGGCCACCTACGGACCCCTCATAGAGTTGTTGCAAGGGTTCTTAACGTGCAAAGAGCGTGGCACTCATTGCACGAGTCATCGGATTTAACGTCCCCCTTCTGACCCGACGTGACTGCGAACTTAATACATCCCGCACAGCCAAACGGACGCCCCACCTCGGCAAGTGTTTTACTGCCGGTCGGAAGAAGACCAAGTGAAAGTGAATTTATCTGCACAGGTATGAATAACTAGAGGCTCTAAAGAGCCTGTGTCGCTCATCTTGGACTATGTGAATATTAAACAAAGGACGCAGATGGATTCATGACAAAATTGTGATTTGGTGATGGTAATGTGTTTGTACATCTTAATTTACTGAACATTCTAGCTGCTTACAATTATCTCTATCTATAATTTACTTGGCCCAGTAGTTTCAGAGGAGAAGATTTTTGTAAAAGATTACTAAGATTTATGAAAAAATGGTTAAAACATGACTATAAAGGGCAATAACTCCTAAAGGGGTCAACTGACAATTTTGGTCATGTTGACCTTTTTGTAGATCTTACTTTGCCAACATGTATTGTTTTTTACAGTTTATCTCTATCTATAATAATATTCAAGATAATAACCAAAAACAGCAAAATTTCCTTAAAATTAACAGTTCAGGGGCAGCTCCCAACAACGGGTTGTCCGATTCATCTGAAAATTTCAGGGCAGATAGATTTTGACCTGATAAATAATTTAACTTCATGTCAGATTTGCTCTAAATGCTTTGGTTTTTGAGTTATAAGCCAAAAACTGCATTTTACCCCCTATGTTCTATTTTTAGCTGTGGCGGCCATCTTGGTTGGTTAGATGAGTCACCGGATACATTTCTTAAACTAAATACCCCAATGATGATTGTGGCCAAGTTTGGTTAAATTTGGCCCAGAAGTTTCAGAGGAGAAGATTTTTGTAAAAGATTACTAAGATTTACGAAAAATGGTTAAAAATTGACTATTAAGGTCAATAACTCCTTAAGGGGTCAACTGACCATTTCGGTCATGTTGACTTATTTGTAAATCTTACTTTGCTGAACATTATTGCTGTTTACAGTTTATCTCTATCTATAATAATATTCAAGATAATAACCAAAAACAGCAAAATTTCCTTAAAATTACCAATTCAGGGGTAGCAACCCAACAACGGGTTGTCCGATTCATCTGAAAATTTCAGGACAGATAGATCATGACCTGATGAACAATTAAACCCCGTGTCAGATTTGCCCTAAATGCTTTGGTTTTTGAGTTATAAGCCAAAAACTGCATTTTACCCCCATGTTCTATTTTTAGCTGTGGTGGCCATCTTGGTTGGTTGACCGGGTCACCGGACACATTTTTTAAACTAGATACCCCAATGATGATTGTGGCCAAGTTTGGTTAAATTTGGCCCAGTAGTTTCAGAGGAGAAGATTTTTGTAAAAGTTAACGCCGGACGACGGACGCCAAGTGATGGGAAAAGCTCACTTGGCCCTTCGGGCCAGGTGAGCTAAAAATCATGTATGGATTAATTTTACAAATGTATACATGTATATTAGCCTTAGTTTCTATGGTACGAAATCAAATTAATTTAGTCTTCCAGATGTATAATGTATTTTGAATATTACAATTTCAGCCCAGCATTAATCATGTATATGTGTGTGTTACATGTAGTACACAAATATTTGTATCTAAAATAGCAGGGGTCATACAGCATATCGTATGATCCTGTAATTCAGATATACACCTTATAAACAAGTGATACAAATCGGGGATGTTAGAGAAAACAACAGGTCATGTCATATGACAATTTTGGCAAACCTACAATTTCTTAGTCGACAGGGTTTATCATTTAGAGAAACATTTGATGATTCAGATTCAAATTTTGTTCAACTGAATCTTCTGCGATGCGAGGACAACCATAATTTCAGGGAATGGCTCTAAGAGAAAACACTCAAAAGTACACTTCACCTGATATTCAAAATGAACTTTAAAAGATCATGGCTCAGATGATTGTACGGGAAATTTCGAACAATATTTGGAAGTCGTTATATTTTGCATTGATGGTAGATACAACTACAGATGTTGCCAATAAGGAGCAACTAGTTGTATGCTCGAGATGGATTGATCAAGCACTAGATGTACATGAAGACTTTATTGGTTTGTACCAGATTGATAATACATCTACTCAAACAATAACTGATTTAATACAGGACGCTCCAGATTGAACATAAGTTTATTCCAATGCCGTGGTCAGACATAAGATGAGCAACCGAAGGCGCAATATAACCACTGTCATGGTCATCGTTTGAATCTAGCTTGCTTTGATAACATCAAAAAGACACCAGTTCTCTTATAAATCTCTGTAATTTAAAAATCATTTTCATTTTCAGCCAAATAGTAAAAGTTTACATTTATTCCATTTTTCAGGTAATTGATCTGCCTATAATACACGTTTTGTCCTATATTGAATCAGAAGACCTCTTATACTCCTTAAAAATATATCAATAAATGTTGCAATCCTATCTCCTATTACAAATATTATCATAGAATTTTTTTTTTTAAATCCTCAAAAAATATAATGCCTTAGCTTAGATACTTGGTATTCTTTTCACAAAAAGTTCGAGTAAATAATTGTCAAATGAATTTAATTATGTAAGAATAAAATGTTAAAAAGAAACTAAAAAAATAATCATGCATGTTGTATATTGTATTTTTTTCAATAAAAAACACAGCCAGATTTGAATACAAGTTAAGAAATTCCGGTAAAGTCAATGATATCAAACAGATGTACAATGGTTTATCAAATTGGGTAATATTGCATTTAGTTTTTTATCAAAGATTAAAACTACTATTTTTTACTTCATATTTGAATCTACGCCAATTGCCGCTAAGAAAGTAATCAAAAATTGTTTCCTTTTATTTTTATACACTTTCGGAATTACGAATCTGAATTTTATTTTCAATTAATTTACACAATTTAATTATTGTATCTTTATTCTCATCGTGTATTAACATCGTGACAGAATACTCTTTCTAATCCTTTCTGTGTATCCTTTCCAAATAACAACAGTTATACCTGTGTACGCTTGAACTCACACCTGCGGCTAAATAGCTACAAGGTAAACGAATTGACCTCAATCCGAGAAATATACAGTGACCTTTACAAAATAGCATACACACTCTGCTCACACATTAGTTGCATTGAATAGTTATCAAAAGTACCAGGATTATAATTTTATACGCCAGACGCGCGTTTCGTCTACATAAGACTCATCAGTGAAATGATTATCAAAACAATAACGGTAAATAGAACTGAAATATTTTCTGTTTAATAAATATTTTATGAAAAAAATCTCAACAATAATTAGTTAGATTTATTCAAAACATTTAATAGAGATAATTTTTCAATCAATACAAAACGGTAAATGCATATTCATTTTCGTTCATTCTAATATTGTGGTTAATAACTATGACCATTCGTCAACTGTGCGCCTTTAATTACGTATATTGTCGATAAGCTATAAGAGTTAAACAGATTTAATTTTTTCCCAGAATTTCATAAATCGGACTAAAACGTCACGACCCACTCGAGAATTCAACCCAAAAAGTTACAAATACTTGATTTTCTCCGTTATTAGAAGGAATATAAATTTAAAACTTTGCAAATGTGTTTTTTTATGTTAAGATGAACATAATTAGATGATAAGTAAAAAATCGCGGAATTTCCCTTTAAGCCATTGCGGCCATCTTGATTGGTTGGCCGGGTCACTGGACAC
The DNA here is from genome assembly GCF_965363235.1 of Mytilus galloprovincialis. Classification (NCBI taxonomy): domain Eukaryota; kingdom Metazoa; phylum Mollusca; class Bivalvia; order Mytilida; family Mytilidae; genus Mytilus; species Mytilus galloprovincialis. The sequence goes on from NC_134848.1 coordinate 34,223,604, forward strand.
AATTTTTAAACTACATACCCCAATGATGATTGTGGCGAAGATTGGTTAAATTTGGTCCAGTAGTTTCAGAGAAGATTTTTGTAAAAGTTAACGACGACGGACGCCAAGTGATGAGAAAATAGAATATGCAAAAAACTGCCCTTCAAAGTTAAAACCTTTGCTGATTCTATAAAGATAGAAGATAAAAAGTTGAAGAAAAAGTTCATTCCATGAAACACCATGAGCCAGAAATCGTAGAGGATGAACCTATTCTTTACAACACAAAGAATAGCTCAAATGTCAAGAAAATAATAAGCAACAAAAGTGACTTTCAGTAATGTGTCAAAGATATTTTCCTGTTCATTTTTTGAGAAAAAATATCTGATTGATCATAGTATAAGAGGAATAAGAGGGAGAAAAGCAAGCACAAAGTCAAGCCGGTATTAGATTACATATGACGATACAATTTTTGACAATCCAGATAAATGTGAAAAAATATCATTGCAAAATCAAATGATTTCAAAAGTGAATCCGATCAAAAAAAGGCCAATGTAAACTTAAACAGAACTAATAAAAACATCAAGGAACTACACATGTAACAGAGGGTACAGAGGAAATTATGTTGTTAAAGAAACATAATAATGTAAGTACCAGACTATTTATTCATGCAACTCAATATATCATAAAATGAACATTATGATATGTGGTACAGGGACGAACCCATTGGACAAAACGCAATAAGAGTTTTTTTTAAGGAGAATATGTCAAAGTTAGCATAACTATCTAGAGACTAGCACTGTATCCGCTAAACATTTGTATGTTCCTTTATAGCTTGCTGTTCGTTGTGAGACTTCGTGTTGTCAGCCGTACCTTGGCCTATAACGGTCTACTTTAATAAATTATTACTTGGATGAAGAGTTGTCTCATTGGCAAGCATGCAACATCTTCCTATATCTATCTTTTATATTAATAATTTTGAATGTGGTTTTTTATAATTTTCATCTTAAACAATAAACAGACAGCAAGGACACAGTTTCGGGACACCAAACCAAAGAAAGCATTTTGGCGTTCTCGAGCAGTATCCACATTTAATCATCTACATCAAAAACTGTCAAGTAGTTCGCGGACACTTCGGTGTCGACTTGATATTAATAATATTGTGATTTTTATAAATTTCTTGTATTTAACATAATTTCAGTAACAGAATTTTAATGCAGATAAACTTATACATTTGATGATTTCCGGACATTTTTTTTAAACGTTAGCTGCAGGATTATATGATAATGATTTAGATCCATACACTTTTGAATCAAATTATGCCTAGATGTCACAATTATATTTAGTTTTGAAACTTCTTAACATTATAAATTTTATACAACTGCTTATTTTTCATACGTTAAACTTCATGAACATGTTAACGTCATTACTGTAACTGTATATAGATTGATTGTTGGTTGCTTAACGTCCAGTGGCAAATAGTTCATGCATATTCAGGACGAGAACATGTTCACAATAAATACAATAAGTAGGTAGTTTCAATAGAGGCCATCTGGGATGAAGACTACCACCGGAAAAGGAGGGTTTATTGGATAGGGACAGAAATTTTGCCTTGCAACAGGCCACCTACGGACCCCTCAAAAGGGTTGTTGCAAGGGTTCTTAACGTGCAAAGAGCGTGGCTCTCTCTTTACACGAGACATCGGATTTAACGTCCCCCTTCTGACCGGACGTGACTGCGAACTTCATACATCCCGCACAGCCAAACGGACGCCCCACTTCGGCAAGCGTTTTACTGCCGGTCGGGAGAAGACCGAGTGACCATATTTCCCAGTCAACCTTTGGGGGGCTGTAACTGTATAAATGAGACTACAATATATGTTTTTCTTTCATTTTTTTATCTACTTAATATAGGCTATTGAACCAAGGAGCTTGAAGAGGAGAATAGAGAGACTATATGAACTGATTGTAACGAGGGTTTACACTTTTTATCTATAGTTTTTTTCATCTTCGAATAAACGGAGGAATTTTATCAACGTTTTAAACTTTGTTTTGGTACGAAGATAGCAGTTCACCACAAAATTTACCAAAGATGTATTTGAAGAGAGGTGAAATTGTAACCAAAGGTATGATTGATTATAAATATGAAATGAACGGTTATAGATTAATGACACAAGACATACAGACTCACTAACAGCAACACAATAAGAATGTGGGACACACATGAACTTTGATTAGCAGGAACTAACAGACAGCCATGGCCCTAATCAAAACAAGATCATTCATAAGCCACAGAAAAATGATAAAAGTATTTTAAATTAAACTAAAGGGTGTAAAAAGTCGAGGACACACCAATGACCAAAAAAGTAATATATATTATTTAAACATATTTATCGAGTCAAATACTTAATCGATTTTAGTCGTGTCGCTTCGACCAGCCTGTGGTCTTGCACATCAGGGGCGACCGACTGGACAGGGTTCACGCCCGGGCTAATCACGAAGTATTGGAGGTTATGTGGGACATTACAGTTAACCCGCACCAGCTGATCCATCTTCACCGTTTCCAGGGGGGATGGCTCAGGTGAGAGAGTTGCCCATACTGTAACGCCTACTTTGGGTTTGGAATTGGCGTCCATTCCATGCGAGCGCGTTTCCAATGATATCATGAAGAGAGGCATTTTGGCAAAGGTAATACAAAAAAATTACAGAATGAATAAAAATCGTGATGTTACAATTCAAACTGCATTTTTTAACAATTTTGTGTTTACAAGATCGAATTCACCGACCGGTGTTTCACATTGATAAATAAGTATATAGACTAAAGATTGACTAAATGATCTGTATGAACTATTTATCATAATACTGGTACAATAGACAATGAGTTCCATGAGTTACTAACATTCTTGCGAGCACCAGCTGTTAGCTGACGGTTTCCAAAAAATATGTAATAAAAATCTTATGCGACATGTTTTTAAAAATTCAGGTCTTACTACTAAACCTTCATATCATATTTTATTTGTTTGTACAAAATAGGTTTTTTTTAGAAAAAGGAATTGCATTCTTGATTCATTTTTGTTTATTGAATGTACATTTATAATTTTATATATTTCTAGTTCAGTAGTGACAAAACACTCAGATGATATCTACAGGCAACGTATCTAAAAATCCTTGCATATCATGTCCGATGGACCTGAATTTGGGTACCAGTGAAATGGAGTTACTTCATATTATTGTTCCATACAAATGCAGAATGAGATTTCTGATTTTAATATCGACAATGTTAATGAGAGATATCGTTCTGGATGCATCTGTGATATATAAATGAAAAGTGTTATATTTGGGTGAAAGGCTGTCAATTTACACGTGTATATAATTCTTTCTGCCAAACGTACAATTGAGCTCAACATCAGCTAGGCAATGTTTCCACATCGGGAAAATACTCCAAATCGGGAAATGTAGCCAAATTTGGCAACAATCGATGTATCCTGATTGGGCAATTATCGCAAATCGGGTAACACATGAGATCATCGTCACCAAAAACGGGCTCGGCGGGTACATCCGTGCATTTTGAAAAGAAAAATTCGGACAGAGAACAAAAAGATAAGGTAGGTTTACCGTGGTTTCAAAACGGTGCATCGTGGATTTTTTTACCTACAGCCTCAAACATGTTGATTTAACAAAATTCTCACCTAAATACATGTGCTTATGTAAAATTATAACACCAAACTGTGTTGAATGTTTGTTTTACATAGATCTGACATTGTGTAGAACATCATCGGAGCCATTACTGATAACAAAGTTAACGGGACCGAATCCGGATAAGACCCGAAATTGGGCTACAAAAAAAGAAATAAATCGAAATACAATGATAAAAATAGGTGAAATAAAATGATTGAAATAAAATATTCAATGACATTTCATCCTTGAAGTGATAGAATAGAAAACCTTTTATTTCCATAAGGGGCAAAGTGCATATACATGTATATATACATAATATGACAATTTAAAGTTACAATTAAAATACAATAAAGCAGAACACCCAGCATGTATCAAATAGTCTAAGTCTTCCAAGTCCTCCCAGAGAAACTCATGTTTTTGCAATATCAATTATATATGTATATAATCTTTAATTATTGTACTTTGTAGGGCAAAAGACTCATCTCGATGTGCGGAGCACAAGTACTGATCAAGATCAAAAGTGAAAAACAAAATCATTGTCTTTGCCAACACAGACAACATACAGGACTGTGACAACTCAGGTTGGATCTTCTTTGGTCCAACCTTCAGCAGCTCCCAAAGAAGAAACAACCTGTACAGACATAGTCCTCACAGAGGCAAATTAGTATGCTTCCTGGAAAACAAGCTAGGGTGTTGTCCACAATAATAAAAAAATGGCAAAAAAAATGTAATTTTTTTTTAAATTGTATATGAATCTGCTGCTGACAAATCTTTCAAAAAAAGCATGGCAGATGTCGAGCAGCATGGCTTGGCTGTGATGTGTGGGCTCACGCATCATGTGCCAACATCACAGTAAAAAAACTGAAGAGTGCCAAGACAATGCCATTTCTTTGTCCTGAGCATCTCTAAAGATGACCAAAACTCTTCAGTTTATTACTTCTTAAGGATGTAGTCAGGTCTAATTTAACAAACTGAAGTTTGAAATCAACACTGTTTTAAGTTATGAAATGTAGTTTGAAGTAAGGAAATCTTTAATCTTATATTCTGTTAAATGACTTTTTATGAGCTATTGAAGTCTTAATTCTTTAAATAAAAAAGTTGGCGTCAAGGTGCAAAAAAAATAAATGTTTATTGAAATAAAACAAAAACTAAGGTGTCCAATTTTCGAAACCCCACCGGACTACGTCCTTATAAAGCACCTCAGTTTTATTCATATCTATATATAATGTTGAGAAATGTCCCCATAAACATGAGGTGTATTTTAATTATTTATATCATATATATTTTTAATTAAGTTATTCAGATTACATATTATAGAGTTCTTCTTTTAAGAATTGAATTATATGTATATAGTAAAGCATTTTTTTAATAAATTATTGAATATATATAGTACTTTATTCATGTTGTCCAAGTTCCTAGAGACTTTCAACCAATCTCTTTCAGAAGGAACACCAATCTGCTTAACCCAATGCTTAGCCTCTTTGTTTACTTCTTCCAGACATGCATCGCCCCCTTGATAATGGCCCTTGTTACCAGTTCGGTTCATAGTATATGAGGACTGAACAATCTCTTTAACCTCTGATAAAGAGGTTAATAGTATGATAATGCAATTATGGAAAGAATATTTTTACGGTTAGGGAGCTACCATTTGATTTTAATGGGGGGGGGGGGGGGGGGGGGGGGGGGGGGGGGCTAGGATGAAATTTGAAAAAAATAGGCAGGACAGGAGTTTTGAGTAAAAAAAAAAGGCAGGATGAGACACTTGCAAAAAAAAAAAGTCAGGACGACAATTTAGGTAAAAAAAAGTCAGGATAAACTAAAAAAAAAAAGGCAGGTTCGTGTTGTTTATTCTTTAGTTTTCTATGTTGTGTCGTGTGTACTATTGTTTTTTCTGTTTGTCTTTTTTATTTTTAGCCATGGCGTTGTCAGTTTGTTTTAGATTTATGAGTTTGACTGTCCCTTTGGTATCTTTCGTCCCTCTTTTATTACCACTGGGTCGATGTCTCTGCTGGTGGACATTTTGTCCCCGAGGACATCATCCGACCAGTAGCAAAACTACAATTGCATGAACTTACGAAGATTAAACAGGAAACTGGCTCGGACGTCGCCCAGTATAAAAAGGTCCGAAACAGACGTCACCATAGACACGGTGTCGTCTGATACGGCAGGTGTCCCCTCATCACCAGACATGACAAATATCTCAAACACGACTCATTCAGATCATCGTCCTAGTGACCAATAGCAATATTACACATATACAGCCATGTTCAGTTCTCCTTAAAGACATTTTGGTGTTTGATGACACAGTACAACACTGTCGCATTTCAAAATGTGAGACCAAAGGCTGCAAAACTTGTGCTATTTTAATTACAGATGCTGAATTCACTAGCAATTTGACCAAGAAGTCATATTTTACCAGAAGTTACGATGATCTGAATTGTAAATCGATAAATGTCGACAGTTGTTATAAAGCTTAACTTTATACTTAGGACTATCAACATAATATCAATGATAGGTATAGAAGGCGAGACATTTCAGCGTGTGCACTCTTGTTTATTTTTAGGTCTGATGTTATGGCAGAAGTATGAAATTGTTGGACCATGTACATGGTGTGGGAATTTACAATCAGTTTAGAAGCAATCAGAATGATTATATTTAGCAAAATCAGTAATTGTGTATTTCTATGGAGGAACATATTTGCTGATAATATGGGACTTGCAAAGGATGGACAGATGGATTTTATCATGTGGATTAAAATTGACTTTTGAAGTATTCCTAATGTGTGGATTGATGCGTTTTGTTATTTGATTTTGCCATATGATTATGGACTTTCCCAATTGATCTTCCTCTAAGTATTTTTGTGATTTTACTTTTGAATAAGATGTCCAAATCTTTTTAATGTGAAATGGAAAAGGACGAAGTATGAATTCTAATATGTGAATTAAAACTGATGGATAATTTGTTATAGAGCAAGCATATATCATGGAGAGTTTATAGCTGTTAACTATAAAAATCAACAGAAAAAATGATTTTAGACTTATGTGATTTATTGAATCGATATTTATCAGAGATATTTTCTTTATGAACTTTAATTTTGTTGGATTTCTCTTATTTATTTTATCTTTATTTCTACTTCGAGCAGCTAGTGTTTTCCTTTTAAACAGTTGAAGTATATGTATAATTATTGTGTTTATTTCATTTATCATGTTTATATGATTCTTTATTATGTTTATATGAGTAAAAGGCATCATAATAAATTTTATTATCAATACAGCTTTCCATATATATTTATTTATACCTGCAAATATTATTTTTGTGGTAGTTTCATCACAACTTGACTTGTTCCAATTTGTCATTTGATGAGTAGCATATTCAGAATAGAGACATTTATATCTTGATTTTGTGATATTCAGCAATGGGGTTGTTTGAAATTCAACTTTTTTTACAATAGGTCTTGTACACAATTTATTACATATATTTACATTTTCTTTTATATTTCTTGTAATTCTATTTTCAAGGTGTATATAATCTGAAATTATATCACACTCTGACTTATTTTTTTTTATTTTTTTTCTTGACTAAAAACAAAAATAGACAAACAAATAAAAAATATAATACAGTATTTACAATAATTCATAGGTGTACATTTGGACAATTTTGTGTTTTGGATCGTTATGTGTTATGATCAGATGTCCTTGGTTTTGATGATCCAATCTCACGGTCATGTAACTTATCAGTTGGTGTGGTGGCGGAACGTTTGCCTGATTTCTGCTGAGGGGTTGTCCCGAGGTATTTATCTAGTGGACCATAAGTTGTGGCTGGTGATTTGAATGTTTTTTTCTTTTTCTTTTTTTTTCATGTATTTTTCAGGATGCTGTTGATCTGGTTCATCAGACTTCAATTCAGATGGGTTTTGGTCTGGTACCTGTGTGTTGTTTGTATCTGTGGGAACTTCAGCATTTTTGCTGATTTCCTCAGTATGTGTAATATCTAACAAGTTTTCGGTAGATTGTGACAGAACAATCTCCTCACCTTTCTCGGATTCAGATTCACTTGCTTCATCCGACTCTTCTGACGACACATCTCAGTCAGCTTGACTGTTCTTATCAAAATCAGCTGTGCAGTCTTTAGATATATGACCATTTGTACCGCACATCTTGCATTTCCAGTCATTGTTACAGTCTGATTTTTTATGACCTTTTTGCAGGCATTTGGTACATTCAATTTCAGCGTTTTGGTTTGTTTGACCCTTGTAGAAAATCAGTCCACGGTATTTGCCAATTTTGACATTTCTAGGAATTGTGGTAAGGAAGGGTTCGACATAGAAGATCCTGTCGCCTGTTTGACAGTTTGTCACGAACCCATCAATCCGAAGTCTCTCTCTTTGGTAATTTAGTACTTCAAGGTGCCAATTTTGTAGGTATCTAATTAATTGTCCGTCATCAGCAGATAATGGAATATTCTTTATCCTAATTCTAACTGTTATTGGGCTTTCTTTCTCCACATATTTTGGGTTTCTTGGGTAAACCTCGATTCGTTTTTTTCGAACTGTGATTGAGTTAACCACAAGAGTTTCCCTGTCTTCTTCACTGTCTGGGTATATACGCCATACCCCTCAAATGACTCTCTGAAGTCCTTTTAAATGGTTAGCAGGTATTATGAGATCTATACATTTGAATAACTCGGTATGTGTAAGATAATTGTTTTTATCAGGTTTTGAACTACAGAAAATGTCTGATTCTAATATGAAAACAGGCTTGACGTTGAAAAATTCCGCATCAGGCTCTGCATTATCTTTATGTGTGTTGTTGTTATGTTTAAGTGCCATAGCATAGGAGTCCGCCATTTTTTCACTGGCCGGATTTTCACTATCTTGACCACTCATGGTTTCAAAGAAGAAAACTGTTATGTTTTGAACTATACTAATAAACAGATAGTTTCTTGAAGGTTAATTATCGTTTTGTTTGTTGCTGGTATGGATGGAGTGACTCTCACATATGTACATTACTATAAATTATTGTTATTTTTCCGGAGCTTGGAAAACCGTGGTCAGCCATTCAAACCGGAAGATATCATTTGAAGTTTTCATTTCAGTAGCATGAATGTTAAAGATAAACTATTCTGTTAGACATTATAATAGCTATATTTAAATTCAGCCTACTCAATATACATGTATATATGTATTAAAACTTAATCATTAAATAATTCAACGTGAGGTAACAACTTTACATTTCAAATACTCAAATTTACTGTAACTTATTAATACTTGATTTAGAAAGATGTTTTTGTCTTTCTTTTTCTGATATATATTGTAGATGCATAAAATCAAGATCATATTTGTTTGTATCTCATTATTGATATCAATCGTTACAATGTATATAATTAGTGTTACAATTTAAGATTAAATTCCAAATTACAAAATAAATATGTAATTAGATGATGTTGTTACTTTTTCTTGCCTGTTATGAACAAATAGTCAAATTCATCTTTGTGCTTTTTGTTGAAATAACCAGGATTACTGCAGATTTTAAATGTCATCAAATCATGAGAGTTTGGATGGGTGTTCTTTGATTCTCTATTCTTTAATTTAAAAAGGTTATTTTTATCTATTCTATACACTTTTGTCCAATAAGAATCTCTATTATTCATATTCAAGCACCTAATTTTTTTTTCTCTTCTTTATTTTTAGGGTCTATTTTGTCTAATCTTTCAGGGGCGGATCCAGCCATTTTAAAAAGGGGGAGTTTCAACCCCCTCCACACCTTCAATGATATTTTTTTAATTGCAATATGAATATAAGAATAAGGATATGTGACATTATTACCAATGAAACAACTATCCACCATAGTTGAAATGAAGCAGATGTAAGCTGGGCAATAATACAGTCTTCAACAATAGGAAAATCCCATACTATATACAACATTTAAAGTCATCTATTAAACATGTTAAAGACCCTGACATGTATAGTGAAACAATTCAAATAATAAATCTAAAATCCTAGTTTACAACAAAATAATTTCCAGAAGCAAATATGACAGCCAACAACAACCACTAGATTAGAGGCAGCTTGATCCTTAACAGATAGCCACATTACAATTTAAATGCATTAATTGTCTGAATTTACTATTAAGTTATTATAGGATACCATACCCCCTTCTACAATAAAAATAATAAAATTGTATGGGGGGGGGCTTTAAAGAGCCCCCCTGCCCCCCACAAGAAAATTTAATTCAGAATTTAACTAATTTATAACAAATCAATTTATAAGAAAGTCCAATTTCTGTTTAATTCTTACACATTTAAGATCATCATGATCCAATTCTTATGAGCCTGTTATTCTCTACTCTTTATTTTTCTACAACGAGAAATAGCATATACCTTTTCCTATTCTTAATATTGACAATTATTCTGCACATGCCCATATGATTCTCTATTTTTCAAATCTTTTCGATGCCACCAAACACTTGCATTTGGTACTGTACATTATAAGTAATTGCAACTCAAATATAATATACATGTTTCTAGGTCTTAAATGCATGTGTATTTCATGCAGAAAACCTAGGAAGTAAAATGAAATAAATATTACTTCCATGATAAAACATGTAATAAAACTTTGCAATCTTTGTACATGAATGAAACTGAAATTTCTGTGCGAATTTTAACTACATTGTTTTAAACCATGCTTTTATGTTATGCATTGTAACAATATTATAGTTACTGGCAAGAAAAACAAAATGAAAGCCACGTTATATTCCGAGTTGTAGAAAGAAAGGTACAATAACAAAGGTTAGAAAGAAGACTACAAAATCAATGCAAACTGTTCATCTGTTTAAGCAGCGGTTTGAAGTTGTTTTGACGGTGTATTACTGTTGTGTAAATCGGTGCCAAGCTGTCCAATTGAACGTTATATTTAATAAGAAGGAAAAAGATGCAAACATAATAATAAATATTATAATTATACAGTTTGTATAATTGACTGCCTCGTTTGACGACCTCCATTTAGAGATCGACTAAGGTGTCTTCGTCGAGGTCCGCGTTTGTCACATGTTACTATTCCAGAGTTCGTTTCACATACAAATTTTAAATATACAGGTATCCGTCCGATCCGTGCATAAAATTAAAGAACGGACTGATCGATGACCGTTGTCACGGTAACTCTCACATAGCTTATTTGACGAATCTGACGGATTGTATGGGTCATCGATCACCGATCATTCATCAATCAGTCAAACATCCGTCACCGATCATTCACCGATGTCCAGTTCACGTCAAACAGTAACGCCTAAGGTTGCAAGTACTGTACCTAAAATTAAGAGATTAACTTTACTTTTCTTTTCAAAGGGGATATAATTATAATTACTATAGTGACATTATCAGGATTATTGAGTCAAGTCATATCCATTAATTGTTGTCTGTGTCAAATCCAGTAAATTGGTGTGTCATATCTGGAAAATTATGTTGTCATATCCCAGGGGTGTATTGCACTAAAAGGCAATAGTAGCATCCATTTTGCCTATGCTTTAATCTGGCATGTCTGTATAAACGTGTCCTATAAATTCTAGGTATATGTATAGCTTGGACTTGGTATTTCATGATATTTTATATATAGCAACAAGGGTTTAGCGTAGACAACCCACACTACCATTAATTCTTTCAGAACCCTATCAATGACTTTTCTATTATTTTAAGAATGAAAGGTATAGCGCGGAAAAACCACACTGACCCATGGTATACTAGTCAGATAGTTGAAGGAAGGACTTGAATTCAGATGTTATAACTTGTTTAAAAAAATACTTGTCCCGTTGCATGGATGTACGTGTCCTATGGGTTGAACTTAAAATTTTCACAAAATCTAACGGTTCTAGACACAGTGACTGTCGAATAGATGGAGAAGCTATGTACTATTTAGTACTCGACTTATCGGATAGATTAGTGAGGGCTGTTTCTGAAAAAGCAAATGAGGATTTGGGTTTGGTGAAAATAAAATGTCCATTTATGCTTGAAAAGTGTTCCAAAAAATATTTTGAGAACAGTTTATCAAAGTATCAAGTAACAAATTAATGTTTGCCTTGAAGGATTAAACAGTGACCAGATCAGCTTAAAAAGAAATCATAATTCTATTTTCAAATTTCATAAAAAGCTACGGTAATTACCACCAGATTACCTTCACAACAATGACCTGCTATATAATCGGGAGGTTAAACATAATTAAGAAGTCATCTCATCTTACGAAAGATTTGTCCAACAAATAACTGTAAATATGTATTCAATGACCATGTAATTCAATTCCCAGTGAATAGACAAATTCATGTAACGCACATGTGCCACTTTTTTTTTGCATCGTCTCGAAACAATAAGCATTGAAAAAAAGAAATCGCACATAAAAAAGCTAAATAATGTCTTTTATCTTGAAATATGTATATCTATTACTCTTAATCTTGAATTTATACAAATGCCTTTTATGTCACAGTTATTGATAATTAAATGTATTTTATATTGCAAAGTTTTAATTTGAGGTTTATCTATGAAAAGGGAACTCATAATAAGATTAATGCAATTAATACCGTAGCTGATATTTAAATACAGATTTTAAAACGACTAAAGAAATTTAAACATCATGTAATTACCAATGGCTTTGGAAACCCTTTTTTGTTTACTCACCCTTTACAACTCAGTAGTCAATACATCGGTACCGACATGAATAATACCACTTGTTTGCACTTTTATTTGTTTCATTTCTAGATTTCAGCAAAAAAAAAAATATTATTGCTATAGATGTGCACCGTACATAAAATAAAATAGAAATTGGTATCCATATTTATTGACGATAAAGCAAGGTTAAAATTAACATGACAGTCAAGAAATAATAAACAATTCCACGAAATAGATTTTTTTTAAACAATTGTACTTAACAATATTGATACATGAAACATAAGAGATAGTTTTTAAAAGTTGATGATACATAAACAAAAATATAAAATCCCTCTTAATATATATGAGTAACTACAGTTAGAAAAACTATGTCCTTGTTTTTGCCCACAGTTGCATGAGAACAAATCCACATTAGTTGTTGTATTTCAGTTGTCTACGTTGGTATCTACTCCTTTTTCTTCCTTTTGCTTTCTTCCATCCTATACGTTAAAAAAGATGAAAAAAGTAAATAATATAATTTACAATCATTTTACGTTATTTTCATTTTTCATTTCATTTTTTTTTACTTTGATACATTTGTAAAGTAACGATTTAGTTCTACAATATGATGTCGTAATAGATTCTAATCTTTATTTGTTCTTGTCCTAAACATGCCTGAAATATTTGCCACTGCACGTTAAGCCAACAACAGTCATCATGTTCATGTTTCATATCGAATTTTTTTTACGAAATGTATTATAGTAGGAAAAAATTATAGTTATTTAAATATAACAAGAATTATGTAAAATAAAACAAATTTATAATATTACTCAGTCATTCGTGGTTTTGTGTAAAAGGATTACGTAACTATAAAATAAAGGTTTAATACATCATTTTCTACATGTGGAAATGTCTGTTCCAACCAGGAATATGACAGTTTTTTCCATTCGTTTGATGTGATCGAGCTTTTTATTTTGACATTTCATGAAAGAAATGAGTTAGGTATTTTATTCCAGTTTACTTTTTCTCTTATATTCATAGGTTCGTTTTCAAGGAAATACTAACAATGATTGCAATATGCTTACCTGATTTGTTATCCGATTCTTTGCATTGTTCTGTAAGTATAATAGGCATTGAATTAAGTAATAAGCTAAACAATTATTCATTTGATAGTTAAAAAAAAACTTTTACGTTTTTATTACTCTAGTTATCAGAATATAATATTCATATCCTTCAAAAATAACTAGTTTCTCTTTTGTTTTCTTTGTCAAAATAATTATTTTAAGGATAAGTTGTTTCGGTTAGGTTTTTTGTCGTACATTTGCTATAGATGTAACATGTCTATGACAGATTAAAAATTAAGGATGTTCGCTCCTCTTTTGTTTTTGAATTTTTGCCAGTTATTCGAAATCCTCTGGTTTTATCCATGTTGTGCCATTAAAAATTTTTGCCAACTAACCCCTACTTTTCATTTTATAATTTGATAACATATATTTAAAATTTCATCTTTGAACATCTTATAAAACCCTTGTTATTTTTTCATCGATTTTGAAAGAAAAAAAGTGACAATGTTAAATCTATGAAAAGTCTAGACAAATTATTTTCACGCCAAATTTTCAATGGCTTATATCTCGGAAACAAGCACACGGACCCTTCTTTTTTTTCTGCTTTTTTAGTTTTTTTTTTTTATATGCTATCAATTTATAAGTGTTTTAAAAATCTTGTTATTTTGAAACAGAGTAGCGAACAAGTTGTCGTGTATGTATTCCTTTTTGATTTTAAATTTTGGTTTATTAAAAGTTCAGATAAGTATAAACCATATAATATGAACTCTTATTGGGTTTGCAGTAATATACTTTTTGATTATATATAATTCGATATAAATCAACTAAATGTCCAAATAATAAAGTGACCAACATTTTAGGATTAACATATACTAGTAACAATACTAACCTTTTTCACACGTATCTCCCGTATAACCATCAAGACATGAACAGGTAAACCCATTAACCATGTCTGTGCAAGTTCCTCCGTTCTTGCAAGGTGAATTCGCACATTCATTAATGTCTGAAATTGTTTTGAGAAACTGATTGATATCCTGGACATTTTATGGCAATGTTTTTTGAAGACATCGTGTAGCCTGTTTCAATACTTTGTGTCACGTTTACTTATACTTCACACAACACATTACTAACCATTTTCATAAACATTTTGTCACCTGTGGAACATTTAACATTAGCCTAAAGGTAACACATTTAGAACAAAAATAGAATATGCTGAAATATAAAACGATTTTAGTTTTTAATGTTTTTTATCACTTAGTCTTAGTGTCTGATTTTGAAAGTTGCATGTTCCTCCGTTTTTGCAAGGATAATTCTCACATTCACCAATGTCTGAAATTTATTTGAGAACCTGATTATTATTATTGAATTGTTTGGGATTATTTGTTCTTTAGTTTGTTAAAAGCATTGTTTTACCTGTTTCAGAACTTTGTGTCACGTTTACTTACACTTTACCCAAAACTGTATTTACCTGATTCATAGTCATTTTGTCACCCGTGGAACACTTAACATAAACTAACACATAGCACATCTAAAAGACATTGCAATATAATTTAAAATATAAATATATTGTTTCAGTTTAAAAGATTTTTAATATTAAACTTTATCACGTAGTCTTTGTGTTGAATTTTTTTTTTAAATAAGTAATTTTGCAATACACCTATGTTTAATATATTAGAGGACTTTTTGTTTGATTTTAAAAACTACCCTTGTTAAAATATTTGGACTAGCTCTTGCCGTGATATAGCCTTTTTGTTCTGAGGTGGCGTAAAACAAGCATCTATCAATCCATATTTCGTATGCATTGTATCATCCATTTAACACAACACTGATTGACACCTAATTAAATTACTGTACTAACCTGTTCCACACAGATTTCCTGTATATCCAACCTGACAAGAACATTGGAACCCACCCAAGGTGTTTGAGCATATTCCTTCGTTCATGCAAGGCATATTTGTTGTACATTCATCTATATCTAAAATTGGCATTTATAACGGTAACAGATTAATATAGAAATTTATTTGGACTGATATTTTTTGTCAATCAAGATTACATGTTCAGAAAAGAATAATTCTTGAAATGATGTTTTATTCGCCTTTAGTTAGTTGTTTGTTTTAACTGCATTGTACTTTGATATTCTTCTTTGTTCGTAGGATACCGATCCAATCTTCGTGGATCTTGTTAGTAAAAGTCTACCAAAAATTCAAAAGTTCGACAAAGTATAAATTTTCGATGAAATTGAAAAATATCTTCAACCCACGAAAATAAATGAATTTCACAATAAACTAAAAGTGAATGAGAAAAAACATAACCATATTCTGACTATCATCGGCATTACATAAATATAAACCATCCTTACCCATCTCACGTTCGGTTGCACGATGGCTGTATTTAACTTTAAGAGTCAACTTTTACACTTATTGGTCAATGTTTAATGTAGTCTCTTTTGTATTTTTATGCTCTCATACTGTTCATATCATTTGACTGTGACAGCGTTTGGCCTCTCGTCGCGATATAGCATGTGTTCTGAGGCGGCGTAAAACTAGCATCGACCAATCCATATTTCGTATCTATTGTATCATCTATTGAACACAACACTGTTTGACACCTAATCAAATTACTGTACTAACCAGTGCCACACAGATTTCCTGTATATCCAACCTGACAAGAACATTGGAACCCACCAAATGTGTTTGAGCATATTCCTTCGTTCATGCAAGGCATATTTGTTGTACATTCATCTATATCTGAAATTGGCATTTATAACGGTAACAGATTAATATAGAAATTTATTTGGACTGATATGTTTTTGTCAATCAAGATTACATGTTCAGAAAAGAATAATTCTTGAAATGATGTTTTATTTGCATTTAGTTATTTGTTTGTTTTTAACTGCCTTGTACTTCGATATTCTTCTTTATTCGAAGAATATCAATCCAATCTTCGTGGATCTTGTTAATACAAGTTAACCACTAATTGAAAAGTTCGACAAAGTATAAATTTTCTATGAAATTGCAAAATATCTCCAACCCACGAAAATAAATGAATTTCACAATAAACTAAAAGTGAATCAGAAGAAATATAACCCTATTCTGACTGTCATTGACATAACATAAATATAAACCACCCTTACCCATCTCACGTTCGGTTGCACGATGGCTGTTTTTAACTACGAGTCAACTTTTACATCTATAGGTCGATGTTTAATGTAGTCCCTTTTGTATTGTTATGCTCTCAAACTGTTGATATAATTTGAATATGAAAGCATTTGGCCTTTCGCCGCGATATAGCCTGTGTGTTCTGAGGCGGCGTAAAATAAACATCAATCAATCCATATTTCGAATGCATTGTATCATCTTTTGAACACAACACTGATTGACACCTAATCAAATTACTGTACTAACCAGTGCGACACAGATTTCCTGTATATCCAACCTGACAAGAACATTGGAACCCACCAAATGTGTTTGAGCATATTCCATCGTTCATGCAAGGCATCTTTGTTGTACATTCATTTATATCTGAAATTGTCATTTATAACGGTAACAGATTAATATAGAAATTTATTGGGACCGATATTTTTTTTCAATCAAGATTGCATATTCAGAAAAGAATAATTCTTGAAATGATGGTTTTTTTTTCTCATTTAGTTATTTGTTTGTTTTAACTGCCTTGTACTTCGGTATTCTTCTTTATTCGAAGAATATCAATCCAATCTTCGTGGATCTTGTTAATAAAAGTTAACCACGAATTCAAACGTTTGACAGAGTACAAATTTTCTACGAAATTGCAGATTATCATCAGCCCACGAAAATAAATGATTTTCACAATAAACTAAAAGTCAGAAAAAAGTATTACCATATTCTGACTACCGTTGACATTTCATAAATATAAACCACCCTTAACCATCTCGCGTTCGGTTGCACGATGGCTGTTTAACTTTAAGAGTAAACGTTTACAACTATTGGTCGATGTTTAATGGAGTCCCTTTTGCATTGTTATGCTTTCAAACTGTTGATATAATTCGACTATGAAAGCATAGACCATTTTCATAATACCGACTTTTGACTCCGGAATTTATATTTGTCGACGGGTTACCTATTCTGTGTTAAGACATCCTGGTACTCGGTCAAGTACGAGCAACGTAAAGAAGTAAAATCAAACTTACAATCGTTACAATTTTGGGGGGAAATTAACTGATTTATGTTTTATATACACGACAAAATCATCCGAAAACAGTAAATAGTAAACTTTCCCCCAAAATTTTACCGATTATATATTTAATTTTACTTCTTTTGGTCGCTCTTACTTGACTAAGTACTAGGATGTCCAACCGCAGAGTAGGTAACCTGTCGAAAAATTATATAATCCGGAGTCGGTAATATGAAAAAATTCTATACGTACCGGTTTTATATACATAACTTGCTGGACGTTCAACATAAACTAGCATACGATACATTTCTGAACTTACCTATGTCACACAACTTTCCCGTATAACCATCATAACATGCACAAGTAAACCCATTAACCATGTCTGTGCATGTTCCTCCGTTCTGGCAAGGGGAATTCATACATTCACTAATTTCTGAGGTTGCTTGAGCTTGAAAGAGGCTTACGGATAAAATTACTATTAATATATATAACATGATTTCAGGCGTCTTTTGTTCTTCTCGTGCTGTAGAAATATATAATAAAACTGTATTATATGAAATGTTCGAACTATAAGAATTTGTATGAGATATAGAAGCAGATATTATGTGTCATTTTCAATTAATATCAACCATATAACCATTCAATGTTAATTATAAGTCATAACATGAACGAGATATCAGAAATTTAACATTTAATTCAAACCAATATTACACACACTCACATATATATAGTATTTGCATATGGTAGTTGCGTTGAAAAAAATAACAATACATAGAAAAGTCCTGAAATAGGGGCCGATTATGAACGTTTGCAATTGATTAACTGATTCGATTGCCTCAACAACCCGATTTGCGGTAATAATGAATTTTCGGAACATCCGTTAAAATTGATTGTAAGTTAACAATATAATGATCTTGTAAATTATAAAACAATCAAATATGAATATGACAACACTATTTGATTGACTGTGTAATTCTAAAAAAACAACATTACAACTGGATTCCATGCATAGCTTGGTAAATACTATTGATTGAATGATTATTGTTTGTCTTTCGTCCAGTGGAAAAATTTACACTTCCCCTCGAAAATTAGGATATATTGAACAGGTACAGACATTTTGTCTTGCAACTGACCACTTGTGAACGCCTCAAAGAGTTGTTGCAATGATTCTTAAATCCAAAGAGCTTTACACGAGGCATCGGATTAAACGCCATGATTCTGACCGGACGCCCAAATTTGGCAGTTGTTTTACTGCGGTCGATAGAAGACTTAGATTGTATATGATTACCTTGCAGACTTGATACACAATTGACTCATAATCAAACTTAAATTTTATAACAAATCGGTCTAAATTCAATATAAAAATATCACGGTCAGCACCCAAATCCTACTTTTCAGATTTCTAGCACCCAAATCCCACTTTTAATATGTCTAGTGCTTTACGACATATAGTCTTCAGATTTTTAATATAATATTAAATTGCTTTATTTTTCAGTATTATGAATAAATCTTCTTATCTTGTACATTTTCTTTATCTTGACAAACGAATTAAACTGTATACAATATCAACAGTGATTTTAAAAAGAATCTGTGCTTCAGACATTGTCGTTGGTTCATGTCTGTCATTTTTGTTTTTCGTAAATTGTTTTGTTATAAATTAGGCCATTAGTTTTTTTCAATTAAATTGTTTTATATTGTTTATGTCGGGCCTTTCATAGCCGACTATACGGTATGGGTTTTTCTCATTATTGAAGGCCGTACGATCGCCTATAATTGCTTACATCCACATCATTTGAACTCTGGTGGATAATTTTCTCATTAACAATCATACCACATTTTATATAAATGATTTTTTCAGTAATTTCAGTATTTAAAACATGTGTCGCGTATTTCCCTTTTGTAACTACGAGGTTACCTACCAATTCCTCTGATCAACATGCAGCTGAATAAGTAAGTCCATATACGAATAAAATAAAACAAACCTCTGTCAATTAAGGATGTTCGCTGATCTAGTTGTTGATTTTTTGTTAGCTATTCAGAATCCTCTAGTTTATTAATAATTTTGCCCGCTAACATCTTCTTTTCATATTATAATGCAGTTTAAAAATCCATTTTTGAAAATCTTAAAATTCCTTGTAAATTTTTCAGTTTTGGAAATAAAAAGGAGCCAATGATAGATGTTTGAAAAATCAATAGGGAATCATTTCTCGCCGAATTTTCAATGGCCTTTATCTCATTAAGAAGCACACGGACCTTTCATGATTTCTGCTTTTTAGTTTCGTTATTTATATATTATCAATTTATAACAATCTTTAAACAAGAATGTGTCCATAGTACACAGATGCCCCACTCCCATTATCATTTTCTATGTTCAGTGGACCGTGAAATTGGGAATAAAAATATAATTAGAAAGATCATAACCTAAGGAACATGTGTACAAAGTTTCAAGTTGATTGGACTTCAACTAAATCAAAAACTACCTTGACCAAAAACTTTAACCTGAAACTTGCACTATCATTTTCTATTTTCAGTGGACCGTGAAATTGGGGTCAAAAGTATAATTTGGCAATTAAATTAGAAAGATCATATCATAGGGAACATGTGTACTAAGTTTGAAGTTGATTGGACTTCTTCAACTTCATCATAAACTACCTTGACCAAAAACTTTAACCTGAAACTTGCACTATCATTTTCTATTTTCAGTGGACCGTGAAATTGGGGTCAAAAGTATAATTTGGCAATTAAATTAGAAAGATCATATCATAGGGAACATGTGTACTAAGTTTGAAGTTGATTGGACTTCTTCAACTTCATCATAAACTACCTTGACCAAAACCTTTAACCTGAACGAACGAACGGACGGACAGACGGAAGGAAGGAAGGACGGACGGACGGACGCACAGACCAGAAAACATAATGCCCCTCTACTATCGTAGGTGGGGCATAACAAAAAACGTATCACTTCGGAACAGAGCAGCGAACATTCTTTATAGGAATGTCAGGATTTACTACGCAATTTCCACTTTACATAAGTACATGTATCTGACCTATCACCCATGGATAGCAAGATATATGCATTGAACTGACAAACCGATAGTATTTGGGGGAAAACTAAAGTCCGGATTTAAGTGTTCTGCCGTTTTCCGGGGAATGAAATTAAATGCTTAATGTATGAGCTAAAAGGTAAGCACAGATATTTCAAGCCAACAATTTTTGTGAAAATGTCAAACTAAATATACAAATTTAAAATTCAATTTAAGCTTAAAGTCTTAAGACAAACGAATGTTGCTCTTTATTATAAAGTCAGTATTTAAAATGAGATGTTATTAAAAAATATTGTACGGGAAAGAATTTAAAGTCGAGTGCAAAACACAATAACAAAATATTTAAATTGATATATAACGCCGCTGTCTAAATCAGTGATGGTAGGTGTTCTGGTTGATTGGTGTTTGCTTTACGACGCATGAGCTCAAAAAGGCTATATCGCGGCGAGAGCGTATTCAAATATTTTTACAATTTAAAGTATATTTTTTAAAATCAGACAAAAGGTCACAAATAAAATTAAATACTGATATAACGTGATAAAATTAAAATCATTTTACAACATTTTTATATTTTGTAAAATATCCCAACTTCTTTTAAGAATGAAACAATATTTGTAATATTTGTAATTGGAACACTATTAAATAAACTCATCATAGATACCAGGATTGAAATTTTCTCTTTACGCCAGATGCGCGTTTCGTCTACAAAAGACTCATCAGTGACGCTCGAATCAAAAAATGTTAAAAGGGCCAAGCAAAGTACGAAGTCGAAGAGCACTGAGGACCAAAAATTCCCAAAAGCTTAGCCAAATACAGCCAAGGCAATATAGTCCCGATGCAGAAAAGCCCCAGCATTTCAAAACATTTAAAAGCATTTAAATAAATCAAACATATTATTGACATTAAAATGCTTCCTACGAACAGTCAATACAATTAATAAAGGTAGGTGTTCTGAATATAGATAGCTTAGCATTATGAAATACAGTTTTTTACTTACCTTTCAACGGTTCTCGAAGTAGCTGCTAAAAAAACCTCCCAATATCCAAATAAAGATAGAAAAATGATAAGGTAGTGGCTTAATATTCTCAATGTTACAACTGTTGTATCTATTATTATAAATATCAATATCTCTTTGTGTATGATGAAGTATGACCTTTTAAATAAATGTTTTTTTTTCATATTTTTTGTTGTTGTTGAAGAAGGGCACTTCGTACAAACTAACAAAACAACTAAAACAATGTAAAAATATAAAAAAAATAAGCAACATATGGCAGATCTTGCCACAGCTTGGTGAATATGTATTTTTTTTTATATTATCAGTATACAATAGCTCATTGATCGTTCACAATTGTTGTCGACAAAGATTGATTCTCTTTGTTACCGAAGGAAGAAACAAGGAAGACTTCCTGAATTATACTTAACAAGGAAGTTGCCAAGATGACCATGTGTACTGAATTATACTAAAAGATAGAAGTTCTCAAACTGACCTGCTGTACTGAATTATACTAAAAAAAGAAGTTGTGAAGATGACCATGTGTAATGAATTATACTAAAGAAGGAAGTTCTCAAGATAACCATGTGTACTGAATTATACTAAAAAAGAAAGTTGTCAAGATGACTATGTGTACTGAATTCTACCAAAGAAGGAAGTTTTCAAAATTACCTTCTGTTCTGAATTATACTAAACAAGAAAGTTGTCAAGATGATCATGTGTACTGAATTATACTACAAAGGGAAGTTCTCGGGATGACCATGTGTGCTGAATTATACTAAAAAAGGAAGTTCTCAAGATGACCATGTGTACTGAATTATACCAAAAGAAAGAAGTTCTCAAACTGACCTGCTGAACTGAATTATACTAAAAAAAACCGGAAGTTGTCAAGATGAGCATGTGCACTGAATTATACTAAAGACGGAAGTTTACAAAATGACTTGCTGTACTGAATTATACCAAAGAAGGAAGTTCTCAAACTGACCTGCTGTACTGAATTATACTTAAGAAGGGAGTTCTCAAGATGACCATGTGTACTGAATTGTACTTAAGAAAGAAGTTCTCAAACTGACCTGCTGTACTGAATTATACTTAAGAAGGGAGTTCTCAAGATGACCATGTGTACTGAATTGTACTAAAAAAAACAAGTTGTCTAGACGACCATGTGTACTGAATAATACTTAAAAAGGAGGTTTTTAAAATGACCTGCTGTACTGAATTATACTAAACAAGGAAGTTGTAAAAATGACCATGTGTACTGAATTATACTAAACAAGGAAATTGTCAAGATGACCATGTGTACTGAATTATACTAAAAAAGGAATGTCAAGATGACCATGTGTACCAAATTATACCAAAAAAGGAAGTTGTCAAAATGACCATGTGTCCTGAATTATACCAAAGAAGGAAGTTCTCAAAATGACCTGCTGTAATGAATTATACTAGACAAGGAAGTTGTCAAGATGACCATGTGTACTGAATTATACTAAAATGGAAGTTGTCAAGATGACCATGTGTACTGAATTATACCAAAAGAAAGAAGTTCTCAAACTGACCTGCTGTACCGAATTATACTAAAAAAAGGAAGTTGCCAAGATGACCACGTGTACTGAATTATACTAAAGAGGGAAATTCTCAATATGACCTGCTGAACTGAATTGTATAAAAAAACAGGAAGTTGTCAAGATGACCATGAATTATACTAAAAGAAAGAAGTTCTCAAACTGACCTGCTGTACTGAATTATACTAAACAAGAGGCTCTCAAGAGCCTGAATCGCTCACCTTAATTCTTTTGGTTAAATCTCTCATCAATGATTATTTTGGCTTTTCAATTTATTTAAATGTTTTTTGGATCGTCCTATTTTCTTCAAAAGCCAAAAAAAATAATCATTTTCTCCTATGTTCTATTTTAGCCATAGGAGCTATGTTTCTTGACATACAAGGAAATAAAATATAAAATTTATACTAGATACTCTGAAACTCATTTAGCTTGGCTGAAATTGATACAGCAGTTTCAAAGGAGAAGATTTTTTAAAGTAAGTCAACATGATGAACAAATTGTGAAAAAAGTCTTTAAAGGGCAATAACTCCTTAAGGGGTCAGTTGACAATTTTGGTCAAATTGACTTAATTGAAGATCTGACTTTGCTGAACATTATTGCTGTTTACAGTTTATTTCTATCTATAATTATATTCAAGATAATAAACAAAAACAGCAAAATTTCCTTAAAATTATCAATTCAGGGGCAGCAACCCAACAACAGGTTGTCTAATTCATCTGAAAATTTCGGGGCAGATAGATCTTGACCTGATAAACAATATTACCCACGTCAGATTTGCTCTAAATGCTTTGGTTTTTGAGTTATAAGCCAAAAACTGCATTTGACCCCTATGTTCTATTTTTAGCAATGGCGACCATGTTTGTTGATAGATCATAACTTCGGATACAATTTACAAACTAGATACCCTAAGGAACATTCAGTTAAAGTTTGGAAGTATTTGGCCCAGTAGTTTCAGAGGAGAAGATTTTTGTAAAAGATTACTAAGATTTACGAAAAATGGTTAAAAATTGACTATAAAGGGCTATAACTCCTAAAGGGGTCAACTGATCATTTCCGTCATGTTGACTTATTTGTAAATCTTACTTTGCTGAACATTATTGCTGTTTACAGTTTATCTCTATCTATAATAATATTCAAGATAATAACCAAAAACAGCAAAATTTCTTTAAAATTACCAATTCAGGGGCAGTAACCCAACAACAGGTTGTCTGATTCATCTGAAAATTTCAGGGCAGATAGATCTTGACCTGATAAACAATATTATCCCATGTCAGATTTGCTCTAAATGCTTTGGTTTTTGAAACGGGTATTCATTATATCATAATATAAATTGGCTTACTGTTTCTGTACATCACCCTAGAAACAACCCTACAGAGTGAAATTGACAAAACACAGCGCAGTTTCAATTTGAGGTTATTAGTAGAGGTGTTAGGTAAGACTTATGTTAAACACTTAAAATGAAAGATACAATGGCAGCAAGTACAACTGAAATAATGCAACTCTTTTTCTAATGCAAATTCCTATCATCGCCTTTTCTGGGCAGAACAACAAATAAGCAGTAATGTAAAGTCATTGAAGGGTATGGTGTCTATTCTTGCATCACAAATCAAGTGCAACATACTAGGCTTGAAGATATTCTGGTTTCATCACTCTTCCGAGTTCAAGGGCATTGTTCAATTATTCGCAATATACTAAAAGTGACAATGGATTTTTGCCAGATTTAGTGAAAGAATTAAAAAAATTGATTCGTGGAAGAATCATGTAGGACTTCTTTTCGACGAAATCAAAGTAAAATCTGACTTAGTGTACGATAAGCATAGTGGCGAACTAATTGGATATCTAGATAAGGTCGGACACAAGATTAGAACTTTGAAGAGATTATGGAAGATACAAGTACTACAGAGACAGATGCAAACATTGTTTATTGAGTCCCCTTGTTTATTTTAAAAGTGCTACATTCCTTTTGTAATCTAGTATTTTTGTTATTAATTTGACCATGAGTTTAAAAACAAACCAAAAGACACAGACTTAACTATGATTTTTCAGAGGGAGGAGTTTCCAAAAGTCAGCATGTTTGGTTGTCGTATTTAGGTCAAATGTGTCAATTTCGAAGTGTAACACATCACATGCATGATCAATGAAATAATAAGAGTTGGGAAGTGTTTCAGATAATGAATATATTAAATGCATGCCAATTTGATAAATTAATTATTCTGCAGTAGTCAAAATATGCATGTGCAAACAAATTTTATTGGATTTAGAGCATTGGTTTCTTAACAAAGCCAAAGAAACAGCTGAAGGACGCCTCCCGGTGCGGGAATTTCTCGCTGCATTGAATACATAAAAAGTAAAATCACAAAAATACTAAACTCAGAGGAAAATCAAATAGGAAAGTCCCTAATTATGGTGACCTTCTGCTGTTGTCAGTTCTATGGTCGGGTTGTTGTCTCTTTAACACATTTGCCATTTCCATTCTTAATTGTAATGATATGAAAACAAAAATCTTATCATTGGCATTTTAGTTCTTGTATACGTTAATAGATTGTTTGCTTTTAAACCTGTGCACTGAATGGTTAAAAAATAAATATCTCCAAAAATGAACTTTTGTCTTAATTTTTGGATCTTTAAAAAAGTTAATGAAATTTTGAATCAATTGTAAAGTCTTTTCATACATTGTCTCCTAATATTATGTTTAAATATTGGATATAAATACTTGGCATGGCGTTCATTATCACTGAACTAGTATATATATTTGTTTAGGGGCCAGCTGAAGGACGCCTTTGGGTGCGGGCATTTCTTTCTGCATTGAAGACCTATTGGTGACCTTCTGTTGTTGTCTGTTCTATTAACGGGTTGTTGTCTCTTTGTCACATTCCCCATTTCGATTCTAAATTTTATTTGAAATGCTTAGAAGGTTAAGTGTTCAGGATAGTTTATTGTGTGTATCGCTGAAAAAAT
The DNA here is from genome assembly GCF_965363235.1 of Mytilus galloprovincialis. Classification (NCBI taxonomy): domain Eukaryota; kingdom Metazoa; phylum Mollusca; class Bivalvia; order Mytilida; family Mytilidae; genus Mytilus; species Mytilus galloprovincialis. The sequence goes on from NC_134848.1 coordinate 34,249,659, forward strand.
TAAATAAAAATTTGTATACAGAAAGAGTGTATTATAATTTTATTAAATATTTTGAAATAAGGATTTCGATGGGGGTTGAGGTTGGTAGTGTTATTGCCTATTTACCATTCTATTATCAACATCTCACATTAAATACATGAACATATTGGTTTACAGTTGTAATTTTTCAAAGCCATACTGCCGTAGTAGGTATTCTCGATTACAACCCTTATATCATATTCTACCTGTTGTTATTGGCAGAAAACAACAAGTATAAAATGATAGGGACATTGTATATCTTATATCATATTCTACCTGTTGTAATTGGCAGAAAGCAACAAGTATAATATGATAGGGACACTGCATGTTTTATATCATATTCTACCTGTTGTAATTGGCAGAAAACAACAAGTAGAATATGAAAGGGACATTGTATGTCTTATATCATATTTTACCTGTTGTAATTGGCAGAAAACAACAAGCAAAGTATGAAAGGTACACTATATGTGTTATATCATATTTTACTTGTTGTAATTGGCAGAAAACAACAAGTTAAGTATGATAGGGACACTGTATGTCTTATATCATTGTCTACCTGTTGTTATTGACAGAAACAACAAGTAAAAATATGATAGGGACATTGTATGTCTTATATCATATTCTACCTGTTGTAATTAGCAGAAAACAACAAGTACAATATGATAGGGACACTGTATGTTTTATATCATATTCTACCTGTTGTAATTGGCAGAAAACAACAAGTAGAATATGATAGGGACATTGTATGTCTTATATCATATTCTACCTATTGTAATTGGCAGAAAACAACAAGTGAAGTATGATAGGTACACTATATGTGTTATATCATATTTTACTTGTTGTAATTGACAGAAAACAACAAGTAGAATATGATAGGGACATTGTATGTCTTATATTATATTCTACCTTTTGTAACTGGCAGAAAACAACAAGTAAAGTATGACACAAGTAAAAGTATGATAGAGACATTGTGTGTGTTATATCATTTTCTACCTGTTGTAATTAGCAGAAAACAACAAGTACAATATGATAGGGACACTGTATGTTTTATATCATATTCTACCTGTTGTAATTGGCAGAAAACAACAAGTAGAATATGATAGGGACATTGTATGTCTTATATCATATTCTACCTATTGTAATTGGCAGAAAACAACAAGTGAAGTATGATAGGTACACTATATGTGTTATATCATATTTTACTTGTTGTAATTGACAGAAAACAACAAGTAGAATATGATAGGGACATTGTATGTCTTATATTATATTCTACCTTTTGTAACTGGCAGAAAACAACAAGTAAAGTATGACACAAGTAAAAGTATGATAGAGACATTGTATGTGTTATATCATTTTCTACCTGTTGTAATTGGCAGAAAACAACAAGTAGAAAATGATAGGGACATTGTATGTCTTATATCATATTCTACCTGTTGTAATTGACAGAAAACAACAAGTAGAATATGATAGGGACATTGTATGTCTTATATTATATTCTACCTTTTGTAACTGGCAGAAAACAACAAGTAAAGTATGACACAAGTAAAAGTATGATAGAGACATTGTATGTGTTATATCATTTTCTACCTGTTGTAATTGGCAGAAAACAACAAGTAGAATATGATAGGGACATTGTATGTCTTATATCATATTCTACCTGATGTAATTGGCAGAAAACAACAAGTAGAATATAATAGGGACACTGTATGTTTTATATCATATTCTACATGTTGTAATTGGCAGAAAACAAACAGTAGAATATGATAGGGACATTGTATGTCTTATATCATATTCTACCTGTTGTAATTGGCAGAAAACAACAATTAAAGTATGATGGGTACACTATATGTGTTATAACATATTTTACTTGTTTTAATTGGCAGAAAACAACAAGTTAAGTATGATAGGGATACTGTATGTCTTATATCATAGTCTACCTGTTGTTATTGACAGAAAAAAACAAGTTAAGTATGATAGGGACATTGTTTGTCTTATATCATATTCTACCTGTTGTAATTGACAGAAAACAACAAGTAGAATATGATAGGGACGTTGTATGTCTTATATTATATTCTACCTGTTGTAATTGGCAGAAAACAACAAGTAAAGTATGACACAAGTAAAAGTATGATAGGGACATTGTATGTCTTATATCATATTCTACCTGTTGTAATTGGCAGAAAACACCAAGTAGAATATGAAAGGGACATTGTATGTCTTATGTCATATTCTACCTGTTGTAATTGGCAGAAAACAACAAGTAGAATATGAAAGGGACATTGTATGTCTTATATCATATTTTACAATTTTTAATTGGCAGAAAACAACAAGTTAAGTATGATAGGGACACTGTATGTCTTATATCATTGTCTACCTGTTGTAATTAGCAGAAAACAACAAGAAAAGTATGATAGGTACACTATATGTGTAATATCATTGTGTTACTGTTGTTATTGATAGAAAACAACAAGTAAAAGTATGATATTGACATTGTTTGTCTTATATCATATTCTACCTGCTGTTATTGGCAGAAAACAACAAGTAGAATATGATAGGAACATTGTATGTCTTATATCATATTCTCCCTGTTGTTATTGGCAGAAAACAACAAATATAAAATGATAGGGACATTGTATGTCTTATATCATATTCTACCTGTTGTAATTGGCAGAAAACAACAAGTAGAATATGATAGGGGCACTGTATGTTTTATATCATATTCTAACTGCTGTAATTGGCAGAAAGCAACAAGTAGAATATGATAGGAACATTGTATGTCTTATATCATACTCTACCTGTTTAATTGGCAGAAAACAACAAGTAGAGTATGACAGGGACATTGTATTTTTTATATTATATTTTACCTGCTGTAATAGGCAGAAAACAACAAGTAGTATATGATAGGAACATTGTATGTCTTATATCATATTCTACCTGTTGTAATTGGCAGAAAACATCAAGCAAAGTATGAAAGGTACACTATATGTGTTATATCATATTTAATTTGTTGTAATTGGCAGAAAACAACAAGAAGAATATGATATGGACATTGTATGTCTTATTTCATAGTCTACCTGTTGTAATTGACAGAAAATAACAAGTAAAAGTATGATAGGGATATTGAATGTCTTATATCATAATCTACCTGTTGTAATTGGCAGAAAACAGCAAGTAGAATATGATAGGGACATTGTATGTCTTATATCATATTCTACCTGTTGTAATTGGCAGAAAACAACAAGTAGAATATGAAAGGGACATTTTATGTCTTAAATCATATTTTGCAATTTTTAATTGGCAGAAAACAACAAGTTAAGTATGATAGGGACACTGTATGTCTTATATCATTGTCTACCTGTTGTAATTGGCAGAAAACAACAAGTATAATATGATAGGGACATTGTATGTGTTATATCATATTCTACCTGTTGTAATTGGCAGAAAACAACAAGTAGAATATGATAGAGACACTGTATGTCTTATATCATATTCTACCTGTTGTAATTGGCAAAAAACAACAAGTAAAGTATTCTTAGTACATTGTATGTCTTATATCATATTCTACCTGTTGTAATTGGCAGAAAACAACAAGTCGAATATGATAGGGACATTGTATGTCTTATATCATATTCTACCTGATGTAATTTGCAGAAAACAACAAGTAGAATATGATAGGGACAGTGTATGTTTTATATCATATTCTACATGTTGTAATTGGCAGAAAACAAACAGTAGAATATGATAGGGACATTCTATGTCTTATATCATATTCTACCTGTTGTAATTGGCAGAAAACAACAATTAAATATGATGGGTACACTATATGTGTTATAACATATTTTACTTGTTTTAATTGGCAGAAAACAACAAGATAAGTATCATAGGGACACTGTATGTCTTATCTCATAGTCTACCTGTTGTTATTGACAGAAAAAACAAGTAAAAGTATGATAGGGACATTGTTTGTCTTATATCATATTCTACCTGTTGTAATTGACAGAAAACAACAAGTAGAATATGATAGGGATGTTGTATGTCTTATATCTTATTCTACCTGTTGTAATTGGCAGAAAACAACAAGTAAAGTATGACACAAGTAAAAGTATGATAGGGACATTGTATGTCTTATATCATATTCTACCTGTTCTAATTGGCAGAAAACAACAAGTAGAATATGAAAGGGACATTGTATGTCTTATATCATATTCTACCTGTTGTAATTGGCTGAGAACAACAAGTATAAAATGATAGGGACATTGTATGTCTTATATCATATTCTACCTGCTGTAATTGGCAGAAAACAACAAGTAGAATATGATAGGAACATTGTATGTCTTATATCATATTCTCCCTGTGGTTATTGGCTGAAAGCAACAAGTATAAAATGATAGGGACATTGTATGTCTTATATCATATTCTACCTGTTGTAATTGGCAGAAAACAACAAGTAGAATATGATAGGGACACTGTATGTTTTATATCATATTCTACTTGCTGTAATTCGCAGAAAACAACAAGTAGAATATGATAGGAACATTGTATGTCTTATATCATATTCTACCTGTTGTAATTGGCAGAAAACATCAAGCAAAGTATGAAAGGTACACTTTATGTGTTATATCACATTTAACTTGTTGTTATTGGCAGAAAACAACAAGTAGAATTTGATATGGACATTGTATGTCTTATTTCATAGTCTACCTGTTGTAATTGGCAGAAAATAACAAGTAAAAGTATGATAGGGATATTGAATGTCTTATATCATATTCTACCTGTTGTAATTGGCAGAAAACAGCAAGTAGAATATGATAGGGACATTGTATGTCTCATATCATATTCTACCTGTTGTAATTGGCAGAAAACAACAAGTATAATATGATAGGGACACTGTACGTTTTATATTATATTCTATCTGTTTTAATTGGCAGAAAACAACAAGTTAAGTATGATAGGGACACTGTATGTCTTATCTCATAGTCTACCTGTTGTTATTGACAGAAAAAACAAGTAGAATATGAAAGGGACATTATATGTCTTATATCATATTCTACCTGTTGTAATTGACAGAAAATAACAAGTAAAAGTATGATAGGGATATAGAATGTCTTATATCATATTCTACCTGTTGTAATTGGCAGAAAACAGCAAGTAGAATATGATAGGGACATTGTATGTTTCATATCATATTCTACCTGTTGTAATTGGCAGAAAACAACAAGTATAATATGATAGGGACACTGTACGTTTTATATCATATTCTATCTGTTTAAATTGGCAGAAAACAACAAGTTAAGTATAATAGGGACACTGTATGTCTTATCTCATAGTCTACCTGTTGTTATTGACAGAAAAAAACAAGTAAAAGTATGATAGGGACATTGTTTGTCTTATATCATATTCTACCTGTTGTAATTGACAGAAAACAACAAGTAGAATATGATAGGGATATTGTATGTCTTATATCATATTCTACCTGTTGTAATTGGCAGAAAACAACAAGTAAAGTATGACACAAGTAAAAGTATGATAGGGACATTGTATGTCTTATATCATATTCTACCTGTTGTATTTGGCAGAAAACAACAAGTAGAATATGAAAGGGACATTGTATGTCTTATATCATATTCTACCTGTTGTAATTGGCAGAAAACAACAAGTTGAATATGAAAGCGACATTGTATGTCTTATATCATATTTTACAATTTTTAATTGGCAGAAAACAACAAGTTATGTATGAGAGGGACATTGTATGTCTTATATCATTGTCTACCTGTTGTAATTAGCAGAAAACAACAAGCAAAGTATGATAGATACACTATATGTGTTATCTCATTGTGTTACTGTTGTTATTGACAGAAAACACAAGTAAAAGTATGATAGGAACATTGTATGTCTTATATCATATTCTCCCTGTTGTTATTGGCTGAAAACAACAAGTATAAAATGATAGGGACATTGTATGTGTTATATCATATTCTACCTGCTGTAATTGGCAGAAAACAACAAGTAGAATATGATAGGAACATTGTATGTCTTATATCATATTCTCCCTGTTGTTATTGGCTGAAAACAACAAGTATAAAATGATAGGGACATTGTTTGTCTTATATCATATTCGACCTGTTGTAATTGGCAGAAAACAACAAGTAGAATATGATAGGGACACTGTATGTCATATATCATATTCTACCTGTTGTAATTGGCAGAAAACAACAAGTATAATATGATAGGGACACTGTACGTTTTATATCATATTCTATCTGTTGTTATTGCCAGAAAACAACAAGTAGAATATGAAAGGGACATTGTATGTCTTATATCATATTCTACCTGTTGTAATTGGCAGTAAACAACAAGTAGAATATGAAAGGGACATTTTATGTCTTAAATCATATTTTGCAATTTTTCATTGGCAGAAAACAACAAGTTAAGTATATTAGGGACACTGTATGTCTTATAACATTGTCTACCTGTTGTTATTGACAGAAAAAACAAGTAAAAGTATGATAGGGACATTGTTTGTCTTATATCATATTCTACCTGTTGTAATTGACAGAAAACAACAAGTAGAATATGATAGGGATGTTGTATGTCTTATATCATATTCTACCTGTTGTAATTGGCAGAAAACAACAAGTAGAATATGAAATGGACATTGTATGTCTTATATCATATTTTACAATTTTTAATTGGCAGAAAACAACAAGTTAAGTATGATAGAGACACTGTATGTCTTATATCATTGTCTACCTGTTGTAATTAGCAGAAAACAACAAACAAAGTATGATAGGTTCTCTTTATGTGTTATATCATTGTGTTACTGTTGTTATTGACAGAAAACAACAACTAGAAGTATGATAGGGACATTGTATGTGTTATATCATATTCTACCTGCTGTGATTGGCAGAAAACAACAAGTAGAATATGATAGGAACATTGTATGTCTTATATCATATTCTCCCTGTTGTTATTGGCTGAAAACAACAAGTATAAAATGATAGGGACATTGTATGTCTTATATCATATTCTACCTGTTGTAATTGGCAGAAAAATACAAGTAGAATATGATAGGGACACTGTATGCTTTATATCATATTCTACCTGCTGTAATTGGCAGAAAACAACAAGTAGAATATGATAGGAACATTGTATGTCTTATATCATATTCTACCTGTTTTAATTGGCAGAAAACAACAAGTAGAGTATGATAGGGACACTGTATTTTTTATATCATAATCTACCTGCTGTAATTGACAGAAAATAACAAGTAAAAGTATGATAGGGATATTGAATGTCTTATATCATATTCTACCTGTTGTAATTGGCAAAAAACAGCATGTAGAATGTGATAGGGACATTGTATGTCTCATATCATATTTTACCTGTTGTAATAGGCAGAAAACAACAAGTATAATATGATAGGGACACTCTACGTTTTATATCATATTATATCTGTTGTAATTGGCAGAAAACAACAAGTAGAATATGAAAGGGACATTGTATGTCTTATATCATATTCTACCTGTTGTAATTGACAGAAAACAACAAGTAGAATATGATAGGGATGTTGTATGTCTTATATCTTATTCTACCTGTTGTAATTGGCAGAAAACAACAAGTAAAGTATGACACAAGTAAAAGTATGATAGGGACACTGTATGTCTTATATCATTGTCTACCTGTTGTTATTGGCAGAAAAAACAAGTAAAAGTATGATAGGTACATTGTATGTCTTATATCACATTCTACCTGTTGTAATTGGCAGAAAACAACAAGTAGAATATGAAAGGGACATTGTATGTCTTATATCATATTCTACCTGTTGTTATTGGCAGAAAACAACAAGTAGAATATGAAAGGGACATTGTATGTCTTATATCATATTTTACAATTTTTAATTGGCAGAAAACAACAAGTTAAGTACGATATTGACATTGTTTGTCTTATATCATATTCTACCTGCTGTAATTGGCAGAAAACAACAAGTAGAATATGATAGGAACATTGTATGTCTTATATCATATTCTTCCTGCTGTTATTGGCAGAAAACAACAAGTATAAAATGATAGGGACAATGTATGTCTTATATCATATTCTACCTGTTGTAATTGGCAGAAAACAACAAGTAGAATATGATAGGGACACTGTATGTTTTCAATCATATTCTACCTGCTGTAATTGGCAGAAAACAACAAGTAGAATATGATAGGAACATTGTATGTCTTATACCATATTCTACCTGTTTTAATTGGCAGAAAACAACAAGCAGAGTATGATAGGGACACTGTATTTTTTATATCATATTCTACCTGCTGTAATTGGCAGAAAACAACAAGTAGAATATGATAGGAACATTGTATGTCTTATATCATATTCTACCTGTTGTAATTGGCAGAAAACATCAAGCAAAGTATGAAAGGTACACTATATGTGTTATTTCATATTTAACGTGTTGTAATTGGCAGAAAACAGCAAGTATAATATGATAGGGACACTGTATGTTTTATATCATATTCTATCTGTTGTAATTGGCAGAAAACAACAAGTAGAATATGAAAGGGACATTGTATGTCTTATATCATAATCTACCTGTTGTAATTTGCAGAAAACAACAAGTAGATTATGAAAGGGACATTTTATGTCTTAAATCATATTTTGCAATTTTTAATTGGCAGAAAACAACAAGTTAAGTATGATAGGGACACTGTATGTCTTATATCATTGTCTACCTGTTGTTATTGACAGAAAACAACAAGTAAAGGTATGATGGGGACATTGTTTGTCTTATATCATATTCTACCTGTTGTAATCGACAGAAAACAACAAGTAGAATATGATAGGAACATTGCATATCTTATATCATATTTTACCTGTAGTAATTGGCAGAAAACAACAAGTATAATATGATAGGGACACTGTATGTTTTATATCATATTCTACCTGTTGTAATTTGCAGAAAACAACAAGTAGAATATGAAAGGGACACTGTATGTCTTATATCATGTTCTACCTGTAGTAATTGACAGAAAATAACAAGTAAAAGTATGATAGGGATATTGAATGTCTTATATCATATTCTACCTGTTGTTATTGGCAGAAAACAACAAGTAGAATATGATAGGGACATTGTATGTCTAATATCATATTCTACCTGTTGTAATTGGCAGAAAACAACAAGTAGAATATGATAGAGACACTGTATGTTTTATATCATATTCTACCTGCTGTAATTGGCAGAAAACAATAAGTAGAATATGATAGGAACATTGTATGTCTTATATCATATTCTACCTGTTTTAATTGGCAGAAAAAAACAAGTAGAGTATGATAGGGACACTGTATTTTTTATATCATATTCTACCTGCTGTAATTGGCAGAAAACAACAAGTAGAATAATATAGGAACATTGTATGTCTTATATCATATTCTACCTGTTGTAATTGGCAGACAATAACAAGTAAAAGTATGATAGGGATATTGAATGTCTTATATCATATTCTACCTGTTGTAATTGGCAGAAAACAGCAAGTAGAATATGATAGGGACATTGTATGTCTCATATCATATTCTACCTGTTGTAATTGGCAGAAAACAACAAGTATAATATGATAGGAACACTGTACGTTTTGTATCATATTCTTTCTGTTGTAATTGGCAGAAAACAACAAGTAGAATATGAAAGGGACATTGTATGTCTTATATCATATTCTACCTGTTGTTATTGACAGAAAACAACAAGTATAATATGATAGGGAAACTGTATGTTTTATATCATATTCTACCTATTGTAATTTGCAGAAAACAACAAGTAGAATATGAAAGGGACACTGTATGTCTCATATCATATTCTACCTTTTGTAATTAACAGAAAAACACAAGCAAAGTATGAAAGGTACACTATATGTGTTATATCATATTTTACTTGTTGTAATTGGCAGAAAACAAAAAGTTAAGTATGATAGGGACATTGTTTGTCTTATATCATTGTCTACCTGTTGTTATTGACAGAAAACAACAAGTAAAAGTATGATAGAGACATTGTATGTCTTATATCATATTCTACCTGTTGTAATTGGCAGAAAACAACAAGTAAAGTATGATATGGACACTGCATGTCTGATATCATATTCTACCTGTTGTAATTGGCAGAAAACAACAAGTTAAGTATGATATGGACACTGTATGTCTTATATCATAGTATACCTGTTGTTATTGACAGAAAATAACAAGTAAAAGTATGATAGGGACATTGAATGTCTTATATCATATTCTACCTGTTTTAATTGGCAGAAAACAACAAGTAGAGTATGATAGGGACACTGTATTTTTTATATCATAATCTACCTGCTGTAATTGGCAGAAAACAACAAGTAGAATATGATAGGAACATTGTATGTCTTATATCATATTTAACTTGTTGTAATTGGCAGAAAACAACAAGTAGAATATGATATGGACATTGTATGCCTTATTTCATAGTCTACCTGTTGTAATTGACAGAAAATAACAGGTAAAAGTATGATAGGGATATTGAATGTCTTATATCATATTCTACCTGTTGTAATTGGCAAAAAACAGCATGTAGAATGTGATAGGGACATTGTATGTCTCATATCATATTTTACCTGTTGTAATAGGCAGAAAACAACAAGTATAATATGATAGGGACACTCTACGTTTTATATCATATTATATCTGTTGTAATTGGCAGAAAACAACAAGTAGAATATGAAAGGGACAATGTATGTCTTATATCATATTCTACCTGTTGTAATTGGCAGTAAACAACAAGTAGAATATGAAAGGGACATTTTATGTCTTAAATCATATTTTGCAATTTTTAATTGGCAGAAAACAACAAGTTAAGTATGATAGGGACACTGTATGTCTTATATCATTGTCTACCTGTTGTTATTGGCAGAAAAAACAAGTAAAAGTATGATAGGTACATTGTTTGTCTTATATCATATTCTACCTGTTGTAATTGACAGAAAACAACAAGTAGAATATGATAGGGACGTTGTATGTCTTATATCATATTCTACCTGTTGTAATTGGCAGAAAACGACAAGTAAAGTATGACACAAGTAAAAGTATGATAGGGACATTGTATGTCTTATATCACATTCTACCTGTTGTAATTGGCAGAAAACAACAAGTAGAATATGAAAGGGACATTGTATGTCTTATATCATATTCTACCTGTTGTTATTGGCAGAAAACAACAAGTAGAATATGAAAGGGACATTGTATGTCTTATATCATATTTTACAATTTTTAATTGGCAGAAAACAACAAGTTAAGTACGATATTGACATTGTTTGTCTTATATCATATTCTACCTGCTGTAATTGGCAGAAAACAACAAGTAGAATATGATAGGAACATTGTATGTCTTATATCATATTCTTCCTGCTGTTATTGGCAGAAAACAACAAGTATAAAATGATAGGGACAATATATGTCTTATATCATATTCTACCTGTTGTAATTGGCAGAAAACAACAAGTAGAATATGATAGGGACACTGTATGTTTTCAATCATATTCTACCTGCTGTAATTGGCAGAAAACAACAAGTAGAATATGATAGGAACATTGTATGTCTTATACCATATTCTACCTGTTTTAATTGGCAGAAAACAACAAGCAGAGTATGATAGGGACACTGTATTTTTATATCATATTCTACCTGCTGTAATTGGCAGAAAACAACAAGTAGAATATGATAGGAACATTGTATGTCTTATATCATATTCTACCTGTTGTAATTGGCAGAAAACATCAAGCAAAGTATGAAAGGTACACTATATGTGTTATTTCATATTTAACGTGTTGTAATTGGCAGAAAACAGCAAGTATAATATGATAGGGACACTGTATGTTTTATATCATATTCTATCTGTTGTAATTGGCAGAAAACAACAAGTAGAATATGAAAGGGACATTGTATGTCTTATATCATAATCTATCTGTTGTAATTTGCAGAAAACAACAAGTAGATTATGAAAGGGACATTTAATGTCTGAAATCATATTTTGCAATTTTTAATTGGCAGAAAACAACAAGTTAAGTATGATAGGGACACTGTATGTCTTATATCATTGTCTACCTGTTGTTATTGACAGAAAACAACAAGTAAAGGTATGATGGGGACATTGTTTGTCTTATATCATATTCTACCTGTTGTAATCGACAGAAAACAACAAGTAGAATATGATAGGAACATTGTATATCTTATATCATATTGTACCTGTAGTAATTGGCAGAAAACAACAAGTATAATATGATAGGGACACTGTATGTTTTATATCATATTCTACCTGTTGTAATTTGCAGAAAACAACAAGTAGAATATGAAAGGGACACTGTATGTCTTATATCATGTTCTACCTGTAGTAATTGACAGAAAATAACAAGTAAAAGTATGATAGGGATATTGAATGTCTTACATCATATTCTACCTGTTGTTATTGGCAGAAAACAACAAGTAGAATATGATAGGGACATTGTATGTCTAATATCATATTCTACCTGTTGTAATTCGCAGAAAACAACAAGTAGAATATGATAGAGACACTGTATGTTTTATATCATATTCTACCTGCTGTAATTGGCAGAAAACAATAAGTAGAATATGATAGGAACATTGTATGTCTTATATCATATTCTACAGATGGGTGCGGTCCTAACCTTGACAAAAGTTAACTTAGAGTTAACTTGTTGACTGCTTTCTAAGTTAACTTGAGAATTTTTAAGCAGTCAAGCAAGTTAACTTCGTTGTTGGTGGACCAGACCTACGGTCTGCTTTTTTAGGACTGCTGCAGACCTATCGACAAGTCTGCTCCAGACCAGACCTGTGGACAAGTCTGCTTTTGACCAGTCCTGAGGACAGGTCTGACCCAGACTAGACCTGTGGACAAGTCTGCTTTTGACCAGTCCTAAGGACAGGTCTTCCTCAGACCAGACCTGTGGACAGGTCTGCTCCTGACCAGACCTGAGGACAGGTCTGCTTTTGACCAGACCTGTGGACACGTCTGCTATTGACCAGACCTGAGGACAGGTCTGCTTATGACAGATTATCGTTATAAGAGTTTTCATATCAGACTTGAGCTTTCATTAAAATATGTAAACAACATTCGCATTGTTTTTCCACAGATATCATTTATTATTTACTCGCTAGACTCTACTAGATATTATACAAATGCTCTCTTTTATTTGATATACATGTATTTTTATATAAATAAAAAATGGCTATACGATCACACAGAGGTTTTTTTTATTAGAAGGCGGATAGAAAGGTTATCCAACGCATCGGAACAATATTCTTATATCACGGGATATCGGCAACATTGTCTACGTTACTTCGTTCCCCGTTGTTTACCTGTCCCTTCCTAAATTTTACTTTATGCAAAAATTTATACTTGCATGGATATTTCATTGATATTCAACTTGTTTGCATTGGATTTACTATTCTATTTCCCGCAGAATATTCTAACAGAAATTGTACAGTGTCCGTAAGCATACGATGTGGTAAAACTATCAACAATCTCGTCAAATTCGTCAGATTTATCGAGAGATTTGTCATTGCCGATATTTATATGGGACGTCCTAAAATTATACTCAATGCGCACTTTAATGAAATAGTTGCCACTTGACGTTTAACTATAAACAAAATCAATCAACCGACATAATAGATTCCAAGAAGAGAACCTCGTATACTTTTTTTTATTAAATCATTGTAAACAGTACAAATGAATTCAGACATGTCAGTGTTGGTACTTTGATGATGTGGCATAATAGTTTTGTTTTACACGTACACCATCATGAACTCCTATATATGATGTGACTGTTATTATAAATAAAGAGATGAAATTCTGACATTCTCAATTTATTCAGAATATTTTTTGCATTAATGGTTTTCCAATATTATTGATTACGTGTACATTTACGGTCCTACTAAAATGTGAACAGGAGCGCCAGGAGAAGACATTAAGGCCCTCGGTACAATGGTATGCGGGTATATAGATTTGCAAATAAAAGTGCACATATGATCAGTTTTGGTCAAATAGTTTTGTTTTCCAAGTCAGCATGAGGTATTAAAACTACTGAAATTTTGTTACGTATCAATATTTTGAATAAAAGGAGGACACGCTGGTATCCTAAATTTATGCGAACAAAAATTTGTTGTTATTAAATTGCAATATTGCTGTCCATTGTCATGATTATATTATACAATGATTCCTGACATAAAAAATATGGCTGATTAATACTATGCGGGTACATCATGGTGTATATAGATTTACAAATTAAAGTGCACATATGGTCAGTTTTGGTAATGCGGTCAAATAATTTTGTTGTACAAGTCAGCTGGAGGTATCAAAACTACTGAAATTTTGTTACGTATCAATATTTTGAATAAAATGAGGACATGCTGGTATCCTAAATTTATGTGAACAAAAATTTGTTGTTATTATATTGCAATATTGCTGTCCATTGTCATGATTGTATTATACATTGATTCTGGCATAAAAAATATGGCTGATTAACTATGCGGGTATATAGATTTACAAATTAAATTGCACAAATGGTCAGTTTTGGTGGATGCGGTCAAATAATTTTGTTGTACAAGTCAACTGGAGGTATCAAAACTACTGAAATTTTGTTATGATCAATATTTTGAATAAAATGAGGACATGCTGGTATCCTAAATTTATGCGAACAAAAATTTGTTGTTATTATTTTGCAATATTGCTGTCCATTGTCATGATTGTATTATACATTGAATCCTGACATCAAAAATGTGGCTGATTTACTATGCGGGTATATAGATTTACAAATTAAAGTGCACATATGGTCAGTTTTGGTAATGTGGTCAAATAATTTTGTTGTACAAGTCAGCTGGAGGTATCAAAACTACTGAAATTTTGTTACGTATCAATATTTTGAATAAAATGAGGACATGCTGGTATTCTTAATTTATGCGAACCAAAATATTTTTGTTATTATATTGCAATTTTGCTGTCCATTGTCATGATTGTACTATACATTGAATCCTGACATAAAAAATATGGCTGATTAACTATGCGGGTATATAGATTTACAAATTAAAGTGCACATATGGTCAGTTTTGGTGGATGCGGTCAAATAATTTTGTTGTACAAGTCAACTGGAGGTATCAAAACTACTGAAATTTTGTTACGTATCAATATTTTGAATAAAATGAGGACATGCTGGTATCCTAAATTTATGCGAACAAAAATTTGTTGTTATTATATTGCAATATTGCTGTCCATTGTCATGATTGTATTATACATTGAATCCTGACATAAAAAATATGGCTGATTTACTATGCGGGTATATAGATTTACAAATTAAAGTGCATATATGGTCAGTTTTGGTGGATGCGGTCAAATAATTTGGTTGTACAAGTCAACTGGAGGCATCAAAACTACTGAAATTTTGTTACGTATCAGTATTTTAAGTAAAAAGAGGACATGCTGGCACCCTTAATTTAGGCGAACAGAAATTTGTTGTTATTATATTGCAATATTGCTGTACATTGTCATGATTGTATTATACATTGAATCCTGACATTAAAAATAAGGCTGATTTACTATGCTGGTATATAGATATACAATTTAAAGTTCACATATGGTCAGTTTTGGTAATGCGGTCAAATAATTTTGTTGTACAAGTCAGCTGGAGGTATCAAAACTACTGAAATTTTGTTACGTATCAATATTTTGAATAAAATGAGGACATGCTGGTATCCTAAATTTATGCGAACCAAAATTTTTTGTTATTATATTGCAATTTTGCTGTCCATTGTCATGATTGTATTATACATTGAATCCTGACATAAAAAATATTGCTGATTTACTATGCGGGTATATAGATTTACAAATTAAAGTGCATATATGGTCAGTTTTGGTGGATGCGGTCAAATAATTTTGTTGTACAAGTCAACTGGAGGCATCAAAACTACTGAAATTTTGTTACGTATCAGTATTTTGAGTAAAAAGAAGACATGCTGGCACCCTTAATTTAGGCGAACAAAAATTTGTAGTCATTATTTAAATGAATTAAACTATTGCTGATTGTGGCTGCATAGTTCAAGGATGTATAACTAACAAGGACGTATACACCTAACATCAAATATACTTCTTTTCAAAAATATACATAATATGATTGAATTTGATCTCGGAATATATATATATATATTCAGTGCCTGTTATCATTGTAACCGAGATCGTTTTTATAATAGATAGATTGTCAGATCACAGATAAATTTGTGTTACGTTCTGTGCATACTTATTTTCAATTATTTGTGTTTAATCCTGTTCATAAAACGGAAGTATTAATTTTCAAATTACTTTATTTTCGATGTTTATACTACGAAACAAATATTAAAAATATTTTTTTTTTAAATCAACGAAGAGCGGTCCTGGTTACAAGTTAACTTAGTGTTGACCAGACCAGTCAAAAGTTAACTTGGGAACAGGTCTGGTTTTGATCGGATTTGTTCAAGCAGAAGTTAACTTTGTGGCAGGACCGGTTTCCAAGTTAACTGATGTTAACTTTATGACAGGACTGGTTCCGAAGTTAACTTATGTTAACTTATGACAGGACTGGTTCGAAGTTAACTTATATCAATAGCGGACCTGTTTCTAAGTTAACTTTTTGGCAGACATAAAAACAGTCCTAGGTCCAAGTCCGCTTTTCAAGTTAACTAGATTTTGGTCCTAGGACTGGTCAGAGCAGTCCTATATTCGGTCACAGGTTAACTTTGACCAGTCCAAATGACTGGTTGTCAAGTTAACTTGCTGTACAGGTTAGGAGTGCACCCATCTGTACCTGTTTTAATTGGCAGAAAAAAACAAGTAGAGTATGATAGGGACACTGTATTTTTTATATCATATTCTACCTGCTGTAATTGGCAGAAAACAACAAGTAGAATAATATAGGAACATTGTATGTCTTATATCATATTCTACCTGTTGTAATTGGCAGACAATAACAAGTAAAAGTATGATAGGGATATTGAATGTCTTATATCATATTCTACCTGTTGTAATTGGCAGAAAACAGCAAGTAGAATATGATAGGGACATTGTATGTCTCATATCATATTCTACCTGTTGTAATTGGCAGAAAACAACAAGTATAATATGATAGGAACACTGTACGTTTTATATCATATTCTTTCTGTTGTAATTGGCAGAAAACAACAAGTAGAATATGAAAGGGACATTGTATGTCTTATATCATATTCTACCTGTTGTTATTGACAGAAAACAACAAGTATAATATGATAGGGAAACTGTATGTTTTATATCATATTCTACCTATTGTAATTTGCAGAAAACAACAAGTAGAATATGAAAGGGACACTGTATGTCTTATATCATATTCTACCTTTTGTAATTAACAGAAAAACACAAGCAAAGTATGAAAGGTACACTATATGTGTTATATCATATTTTACTTGTTGTAATTGGCAGAAAACAAAAAGTAAAGTATGATAGGGACATTGTTTGTCTTATATCATTGTCTACCTGTTGTTATTGACAGAAAACAACAAGTAAAAGTATGATAGAGACATTGTATGTCTTATATCATATTCTACCTGTTGTAATTGGCAGAAAACAACAAGTAAAGTATGATATGGACACTGCATGTCTGATATCATATTCTACCTGTTGTAATTGGCAGAAAACAACAAGTTAAGTATGATATGGACACTGTATGTCTTTTATCATAGTATACCTGTTGTTATTGACAGAAAATAACAAGTAAAAGTATGATAGGGACATTGAATGTCTTATATCATATTCTACCTCTTGTAATTGGCAGAAAACAGCAAGTAGAATATGATAGGGACATTGTATGTCTTATATCGTATTCTACCTGTTGTAATTGGCAGAAAACAACAAGTAGAATATGAAAGGAACATTGTATGTCTTATATCATATTCTACCTGTTGTAATTATCAGAAAACCACAAGCAAAGTATGATAGGAACATTGTATGTCTTATATCATATTCTACCTGTTGTAATTGGCAGAAAATAACAAGTAAAAGTATGATAGGGATATTGAATGTCTTATATCATATTCTACCTGTTGTAATTGGCAGAAAACAGCAAGTAGAATATGATAGGGACATTGTATGTCTCATATCATATTCTACCTGTTGTAATTGGCAGAAAACAACAAGTATAATATGATAGGGACACTGTACGTTTTATATCATATTCTTTCTGTTGTAATTGGCAGAAAACAACAAGTAGAATATGAAAGGGACATTGTATGTCTTATATCATATTCTACCTGTTGTAATTGGCAGTAAACAACAAGTAGAATATGAAAGGGACATTTTATGTCTTAAATCATATTTTGCAATTTTGAATTGGCAGAAAACAGCAAGTTAAGTATGATGGGGTCACTGTATGTCTTATATCATTGTCTACCTGTTGTTATTGACAGAAAACAACAAGTTAATGTATGATGGGGACATTGTTTGTCTTATATCATATTCTACCTGTTGTAATCGGCAGAAAACAACAAGTAGAATATGATAGGGACATTGTATGTCTTATATCATATTCTACCTGTTGTTATTGGCAGAAAACAACAAGTATAAAATGATAAGGACATTGTATGTCTTATATCATATTCTACCTGTTGTTATTGACAGAAAACAATAAGTATAATATGATAGGGAAACTGTATGTTTTATATCATATTCTACCTATTGTAATTTGCAGAAAACAACAAGTAGAATATGAAAGGGACACTGTATGTCTTATATCATATTCTACCTTTTGTAATTAACAGAAAAACTCAAGCAAAGTATGAAAGGTACACTATATGTGTTATATCATATTTTACTTGTTGTAATTGGCAGAAAACAAAAAGTAAAGTATGAGAGGGACATTGTATGTCTTATATCATTGTCTACCTGTTGTTATTGACAGAAAACAACAAGTAAAAGTATGATAGAGACATTGTATGTCTTATATCATATTCTACCTGTTGTAATTGGCAGAAAACAACAAGTAAAGCATGATATGGACACTGCATGTCTGATATCATATTATACCTGTTGTAATTGGCAGAAAACAACAAGTTAAGTATGATATGGACACTGTATGTTGTATATCATAGTCTACCTGTTGTTATTGACAGAAAATAACAAGTAAAAGTATGATAGGGACATTGAATGTCTTATATCATATTCTACCTCTTGTAATTGGCAGAAAACAGCAAGTAGAATATGATAGGGACATTGTATGTCTTATATCGTATTCTACCTGTTGTAATTGGCAGAAAACAACAAGTAGAATATGAAAGGAACATTGTATGTCTTATATCATATTCTACCTGTTGTAATTATCAGAAAACCACAAGCAAAGTATGATAGGGACACTGTATGTCTTATATCATTGTCTAACTGTTGTAATTGGCAGAAAACAACAGGCAAAGTATGATAGATACACTATATGTGTTATATCATTGTCTTACTGTTGTTATTGACAGAAAACAACAAGTAAAAGTATGATAGGGACATTGTTTGTCTTATATCATATTCTACCTGCTGTAATTGGCAGAAAACAACAAGTAGACTATGATAGGAACATTGTATGTCTTATATCATATTCTTCCTGTTGTTATTGGCCGAAAAGCAACAAGTATAAAATGATAGGGACATTGTATGTCATATCATATTCTTCCTGTTGTTATTGGCAGAAAACAACAAGTTTAAAATGATAGGGACATTGTATGTCTTATATCATATTCTACCTGTTGTAATTGGCAGAAAACAACAAGTAGAATATGATAGGAACATTGTATGTCTTATATCACATTCTAGCTGTTTTATTTGGCAGAAAACAACAAGTAGAGTATGATAGGGACACTGTATTTTTTATATCAAATTCTACCTGCTGTAATTGGCAAAAAATAACAAGTAGAATATGATAGGAACATTGTATGTCTTATATCATATTCTACCTGTTGTAATTGGCAGAAAACATCAAGCAAAGTATGAAAGGTACACTATATGTGTTATATCATATTTAACTTGTTGTAATTGGCAGAAAACAACAAGTATAATATGATAGGGACACTGTATGTTTTATATCATATTCTATATGTTGTAATTGGCAGAAAACAACAAGTAGAATATGAAAGGGACATTGTATGTCTTATATCATATTCTACCTGTTGTAATTGGCAGAAAACAACAAGTAGAATATGAAAGGGACATTTTATGTCTTAAATCATATTTTGCAATTTTTAATTGGCAGAAAACAACAAGTTAAGTATGGTAGGGACACTGTATGTCTTATATCATAGTCTACCTGTTGTTAATGGCAGAAAACAACAAGTATAAAATGATAGGGACATTGTATGTCTTATATCATATTCTACCTGTTGTTATTGGCAGAAAACAACAAGTAGAATATGATAGGAACATTGTATGTCTTATATCATATTCTACCTGTTGTAATTAGCAGATAACAACAAGTAGAATATGAAAGGGACATTGTATGTCTTATATCATATTCTACCTGTTGTAATTGGCAGAAAACAACAATTAATATGAAAGGGACATTGTATGTCTTATATCATATTTTACAATTTTTAATTGGCAGAAAACAACAAGTTCAGTATGATATTGACATTATTTGTCTTATATCATATTCTACCTGCTGTAATTGGCAGAAAACAACAAGTAGAATATGATAGGAACATTGTATGTCTTATATCATATTCTTCCTGCTGTTATTGGCAGAAAACAACAAGTATAAAATGATAGGGACATTGTATGTCTTATAACATATTCTACCTGTTGTAATTGGCAGAAAACAACAAGTAGAATATGAAAGGGACATTTTATGTCTTAAATCATATTTTGCAATTTTTAATTGGCAGAAAACAACAAGTTAAGTATGATAGGGACACTGTATGTCTTATATCATAGTCTACCTGTTGTTATTGACAGAAAACAACAAGTAAAGGTGTTACGGGGACATTGTTTGTCTTATATCATGTTCTACCTGTTGTAATCGGCAGAAAACAACAAGTAGAATATGATAGGGACATTGTATGTCTTATATCATATTCTACCTGTTGTTATTGGCAGAAAACAACAATTATAAAATGATAAGAACATTTTATGTCTTATATCATATTCTACCTGTTGTAATTGGCAGAAAACAACAAGTATAATATGATAGGGACACTGTATGTTTCATATCATATTCTACCTGTTGTAATTTGCAGAAAACAACAAGTAGAATATGAAAGGGACACCTTATGTCTTATATCATATTCTACCTGTTGTAATTGGCAGAAAACAAAAAGTAAAGTATGATAGGGACATTGTATGTCTTAAATCATTGTCTACCTGTTGTTATTGACAGAAAACAACAAGTAAAAGTATGATAGAGACATTGTATGTCTTATATCATATTCTACCTGTTGTAATTTGCAGAAAACAACAAGTAAAGTATGATAGGGACACTGGATGTCTGATATCATATTCTACCTGTTGTAATTGGCAGAAAACAGCAAGTAGAATATGATAGGGACATTGTATGTCTTATATCGTATTCTACCTGTTGTAATTGGCAGAAAACAACAAGTAGAATATGATAGGAACATTTTATGTTTTATATCATATTCTACCTGTTGTAATTATCAGAAAACCACAAGCAAAGTATGATAGGTACATTGTATGTCTTATATCATTGTCCATCTGTTGTTATTGACAGAAAACAACAAGTAAAAGTATGATGGGGACATTGTTTGTCCTATCTCATATTCTACCTGTTGTAATTGGCAGAAAACAACAAGTATAATATGATAGGGACACTGTATGTTTCATATCATATTCTACCTGTTGTAATTTGCAGAAAACAACAAGTAGAATATGAAAGGGACACCTTATGTCTTATATCATATTCTACCTGTTGTAATTGGCAGAAAACAAAAAGTAAAGTATGATAGGGACATTGTATGTCTTAAATCATTGTCTACCTGTTGTTATTGACAGAAAACAACAAGTAAAAGTATGATAGAGACATTGTATGTCTTATATCATATTCTACCTGTTGTAATTTGCAGAAAACAACAAGTAAAGTATGATAGGGACACTGGATGTCTGATATCATATTCTACCTGTTGTAATTGGCAGAAAACAGCAAGTAGAATATGATAGGGACATTGTATGTCTTATATCGTATTCTACCTGTTGTAATTGGCAGAAAACAACAAGTAGAATATGATAGGAACATTTTATGTTTTATATCATATTCTACCTGTTGTAATTATCAGAAAACCACAAGCAAAGTATGATAGGTACATTGTATGTCTTATATCATTGTCCATCTGTTGTTATTGACAGAAAACAACAAGTAAAAGTATGATGGGGACATTGTTTGTCCTATCTCATATTCTACCTGTTGTTATCGGCAGAAAACAATAAGTAGAATATAATACGGACATTGTATGTCTTATACCATATTCTACCTGTTGTTATTGGCAGAAAACGACAAGTATAAAATCATAGGGACATTGTATGTCTTATATCATTGTCCATCTGTTGTTATTGACAGAAAACAACAAGTAAAAGTATGATGGGGACATTGTTTGTCTTATCTCATATTCTACCTGTTGTTATCGGCAGAAAACAATAAGTAGAATATAATACGGACATTGTATGTCTTATACCATATTCTACCTGTTGTAATTGGCAGAAAACAACAATTATAATATGATAGGGACAATGTATGTTTTATATCATATTCTATATGTTGTAATTGGCAGAAAACAACAAGTAGAATATGAAAGGGACATTGTTTGTCCCTATATCATATTCTACCTGTTGTAATTGGCAAAAGACAACAAGTCAAGTATGATAGGGACACTGTATATCTTATAGCATAGTCTACCTGTTGTTATTGACAGAAAACAACAAGTAAAAGTATGATGGGGACATTGTTTGTCTTATATCATATTCTACCTGTTGTAATCGGCAGAAAACAACAAGTAGAATATGATAGGGACATTATATGTCTTATATCATATTCTACCTGTTTTAAATGGCAGAAAACAACCAGCAAAGTATGAAAGGTACACTATATGTGTTATATCATATTTAACTTGTTGTAATTGGCAGAAAACGACAAGTAGAATATGATAGGGACATTGAATGTCTTATATCATATTCTACCTCTTGTAATTGGCAGAAAACAACAAGTAAAAGTATGATGGGGACATTGTTTGTCTTATATCATATTCAACCTGTTGTAATCGGCAGAAAACAACAACTAGAAGATGATAGGGGCATTGTATGTCTTATACCATATTCTACCTGTTGTTATTGGCAGAAAACAACAAGTATAATATGAAAGGTATATTGCATGTCTTATATCATATTCTACCTGTTGTAATTGGCAGAAAACAACAAGCAAAGTATGATAGGTACACTATGTGTGTTATATCATATTTTACTTGTTGTAATTGGCAGAAAACAACAAGTTATGTATGATAGGGACACTGCATGTCTTATATCATTGTCTACCTGTTGTTATTGACAGAATACAACACTAACTAAAAGTATGATGGGGACATTGTTTGTCTTATATCATATTCTACCTGTTGTAATCGGCAGAAAACAACAAGTAGAATACGATAAGGACATTGTATGTCTTATATCATATTCTACCTGTTGTTATTGGCAGAAAACAACAAGTATAAAATGATAGGGACATTGGATGTCTTATATCATATTCTACCTGTTGTAATTGGCAGAAAACAACAAGTAGAATATGAAAGGGACATTGTATGTCTTATATCATATTCTACCTGTTGTAATTGGCAGAAAACAACAATTGATATGAAAGGGACATTGTATGTCTTATATGATATTTTACAATTTTTAATTGGCAGAAAACAACAAGTTAAGTATGATATTGACATTATTTGTCTTATATCATATTCTACCTGCTGTAATTGGCAGAAAACAACAAGTAGAATATGATAGGAACACTGTATGTCTTATATCATATTCTTCCTGCTGTTATTGGCAGAAAACAACAAGTAGAATATGATAGGAACATTGTATGTCTTATATCATATTCTACCTGTTTTAATTGGCAGAAAACAACAAGCAGAGTATGATAGGGACACTGTATTTTTTATATCATATTTTACCTGCTGTAATTGGCAGAAAACAACAAGTAGAATATGATAGGAACATTGTATGTCTTATATCATATTCTACCTGTTGTAATTGGCAGAAAACATCAAGCAAAGTATGAAAGGTACACTTTATGTGTTATATCATATTGAACGTGTTGTAATTGGCAGAAAACAACAAGTATAATATGATAGGGACACTGTATGTCTTATATCATATTCTACCTGTTGTAATTGGCAGAAAACAACAAGTAGAATATGATAGGGACACTGTATGTTTTAAATCATATTCTACCTGCTGTAATTTGCAGAAAACAACAAGTAGAATATGATAGGAACATTGTATGTCTTATATCATATTCTACCTGTTTTAATTGGCAGAAAACAACAAGCAGAGTATGATAGGGACACTGTATTTTTTATATCATATTTTACCTGCTGTAATTGGCAGAAAACAACAAGTAGAATATGATAGGAACATTGTATGTCTTATATCATATTCTACCTGTTGTAATTGGCAGAAAACATCAAGCAAAGTATGAAAGGTACACTTTATGTGTTATATCATATTTAACGTGTTGTAATTGGCAGAAAACAACAAGTATAATATGATAGGGACACTGTATGTTTTATATCATATTCTATCTGTTGTAATTGGCAGAAAACAACAAGTAGAATATGAAAGGGACATTGTATGTCTTATATCATAATCTACCTGTTGTAATTGGCAGAAAACAACAAGTAGATTATGAAAGGGACATTTTATGTTTTAAATCATATTTTGCAATTTTTTAATTGGCAGAAAACAACAAGTTAAGTATGATAGGGACACTGTATGTCTTATATCATTGTCTACCTGTTGTTATTGACAGAAAACAACAAGTAAAGTCATGATGGGGACATTGTTTGTCTTAAATCATAATCTACCTGATGTAATCGGCAGAAAACAACAAGTAGAATATGATAGGGACATTGTATGTCTTATATCATGTTCTACCTGTACTAATTGGCAGAAAACAACAAGTATAATATGATAGGGACACTGTATGTTTTATATCATATTCTACCTGTTGTAATTTGCAGAAAACAACAAGTAGAATATGAAAGGGACACTGTATGTCTTATATCATATTCTACCTGTTGTAATTGACAGAAAATAACAAGTAAAAGTATGATAGGGATATTGAATGTCTTATATCATATTCTACCTGTTGTAATTGGCAGAAAACAACAAGTAGAATATGATAGGGACATTGTATGTCTCATATCATATTCTACCTGTTGTAATTGGCAGAAAACAACAAGTATAATATGATAGGGACACTATACGTTTTATATCATATTCTCCCTGTTGTTATTGGCTGAAAACAACAAGTGTAAAATGATAGGGACATTGTATGTCTTATATCATATTCTACCTGTTGTAATTGGCAGAAAACAACAAGTAGAATATGATAGAGACACTGTATGTTTTATATCATATTCTACCTGCTGTAATTGGCAGAAAACAATAAGTAGAATATGATAGGAACATTGTATGTCTTATATCATATTCTACCGGTTTTAATTGGCAGAAAACAACAAGTAGAGTATGATAGGGACACTGTATTTTTTATATCATATTCTACCTGCTGTAATTGGCAGAAAAAAACAAGTAGAATATGATAGGAACATTGTATGTCTTATATCATATTCTACCTGTTGTAATTGGCAGAAAACATCAAGCAAAGTATGAAAGGTACACTTGATGTGTTATATAATATTTAACTTGTTGTAATTGGCAGAAAACAACAAGTAGAATATTATATGGACATTGTATGTCTTATTTCATAGTCTACCTGTTGTAATTGGCAGAAAATAACAAGTAAAAGTATGATAGGGATATTGAATGTCTTATATCATATTCTACCTGTTGTAATTGGCAGAAAACAGCAAGTAGAATATGATAGGGACATTGTATGTCTCATATCATATTCTACCTGTTGTAATTGGCAGAAAACAACAAGTATAATATGATAGGGACACTGTACGTTTTATATTATATTCTTTCTGTTGTAATTGGCAGAAAACAACAAGTAGAATATGAAAGGAACATTTTATGTCTTAAATCATATTTTGCAAATTTTTAATTGGCAGAAAACAACAAGTTAAGTATGATGGGGACACTGTATGTCTTATATCATTGTCTACCTGTTGTTATTGACAGAAAACAACAAGTAAATGTATGATGGGGACATTGTTTGTCTTATATCATATTCTACCTGTTGTAATCGGCAGAAAACAACAAGTAGAATATGATAGGGACATTGTATGTCTTATATCATATTCTACCTGTTGTAATTGGCAGAAAACAACAAGTATAATATGATAGGGACACTGTATGTTTTATATCATATTATACCTGTTGTAATTTGCAGAAAACAACAAGTAGAATATGAAAGGGACACTGTATGTCTTATATCATATTCTACCTGTTGTAATTGACAGAAAATAACAAGTAAAAGTATGATAGGGATATTGAATGTCTTATATCATATTCTACCTGTTGTTATTGGCAGAAAACAACAAGTAGAATATGAATGGGACATTGTATGTCTCATATCATGTTCTACCTGTTGTAATTGGCAGAAAACAACAAGTATAATATGATAGGGACACTGTACGTTTTATATCATATTGTCCCTGTTGTTATTGGCTGAAAACAACAAGTATAAAATGATAGGGACATTGTATGTCTAATATCATATTCTACCTGTTGTAATTGGCAGAAAACAACAAGTAGAATATGATAGAGACACTGTATGTTTTATATCATATTCTACCTGCTGTAATTGGCAGAAAACAATAAGTAGAATATGATAGAGACACTGTATGTTTTATATCATATTCTACCTGCTGTAATTGGCAGAAAACAATAAGTAGAATATGATAGGAACATTGTATGTCTTATATCATATTCTACCTGTTGTAATTGGCAGAAAACATCAAGCAAAATATGAAAGGTACACTTTATGTGTTATATAATATTTAACTTGTTGTAATTGGCAGAAAACAACAAGTAGAATATGATATGGACATTGTATGTCTTATTTCATAGTCTATATCATATTCTACCTGTTGTAATTAGCAGAAAACAGCAAGTAGAATATGATAGGGACATTGTATGTCTCATATCATATTCTACCTGTTGTAATTGGCAGAAAACAACAAGTATAATATGATAGGGACACTGTACGTTTTATATCATATTCTTTCTGTTGTAATTGGCAGAAAACAACAAGTAGAATATGAAATTGACATTGTATGTCTTATATCATATTCTACCTGTTGTAATTGGCAGTAAACAACAAGTAGAATATGAAAGGGACATTTTATGTCTTAAATCATATTTTGCAATTTTTAATTGGCAGAAAACAACAAGTTAAGTATGATGGGGACACTGTATGTCTTATATCATTGTCTACCTGTTGTTATTGACAGAAAACAACAAGTAAATGTATGATGGGGACATTGTTTGTCTTATATCATATTCTACCTGTTGTAATCGGCAGAAAACAACAAGTAGAATATGATAGGGACATTGTATGTCTTATATCATATTCTACCTGTTGTTATTGGCAGAAAACAACAAGTATAAAATGATAAGGACATTGTATGTCTTATATCATATTCTACCTGTTGTAATTGGCAGAAAACAACAAGTATAATATGATAGGGAAACTGTATGTTTTATATCATATTCTACCTGTTGTAATTTGCAGAAAACAACAAGTAGAATATGAAATGGACACTGTATGTCTTATATCATATTCTACCTGTTGTAATTCGCAAAAAACAAAAAGTAAAGTATGATAGGGACATTGTATGTCTTATATCATTGTCTACCTGTTGTTATTGACAGAAAACAACAAGTAAAAGTATGATAGAGACATTGTATGTCTTATATCATTGTCTACCTGTTGTTATTGACAGAATACAACAAGTAAAAGTATGATAGAGACATTGTATGTCTTATATCATATTCTACCTGTTGTAATTTGCAGAAAACAACAAGTAAAGTATGATAGGTACACTGCATGTCTGATATCATATTCTACCTGTTGTAATTGGCAGAAAACAGCAAGTAGAATATGATAGGGACATTGTATGTCTTATATCGTATTCTACCTGTTGTAATTGGCAGAAAACAACAAGTCAAGTATGATAGGTACACTGTATATCTTATAGCATGGTCTACCTGTTGTTATTGACAGAAACAACGAGTAAAAGTATGATGGGGACATTGTTTGTCTTATATCATATTCTACCTGTTGTAATCGGCAGAAAACAACAAGTAGAATATGATAGGGACATTATATGTCTTATATCATATTCTACCTGTTGTAAATGGCAGAAAACAACCAGCAAAGTATGAAAGGTACACTATATGTGTTATATCATATTTAACTTGTTGTAATTGGCAGAAAACGACAAGTAGAATATGATAGGGACATTGAATGTCTTATATCATATTCTACCTCTTGTAATTGGCAGAAAACAACAAGTAAAGTATGACACAAGTAAAAGTATGATAGGGACATACTTGGCATAAAACAACAAGTAGAATATGAAAGGGACATTGTATGTCTTATATCATATTCTACCTGTTGTAATTGGCAGAAAACAACAAGTAGAATATGAAAGGGACATTGTATGTCTTATATCATATTTTACAATTTTTAATTGCCAGAAAACAACAAGTTAAGTATGATATTGACATTATTTGTCTTATATCATATTCTACCTGCTGTAATTGGCAGAAACCAACAAGTAGAATATGATAGGAACATTGTATGTCTTATATCATATTCTTCCTGCTGTTATTGGCAGAAAACAACCAGTATAAAATGATAGGGACATTGTATGTCTTATATCATATTCCACCTGTTGTAATTGGCAGAAAACAACAAGTAGAATATTATAGGGACACTGTATGTTTTAAATCATATTCTACCTGCTGTAATTGGCAGAAAACAACAAGCAGAATATGATAGGAACATTGTATGTCTTATATCATATTCTACCTGTTTTAATTGGCAGAAAACAACAAGCAGAGTATGATAGGGACACTTTGTTTTTTATATCATATTTTACCTGCTGTAATTGGCAGAAAACAACAAGTAGAATATGATAGGAACATTGTATGTCTTATATCATATTCTACCTGTTGTAATTGGCAGAAAAAATCAAGCAAAGTATGAAAGGTACACTATATGTGTTATATCATATTTAACGTGTTGTAATTGGCAGAAAACAACAAGTATAATATGAGAGGGACACTGTATGTTTTATATCATATTCTATCTGTTGTAATTGGCAGAAAACAACAAGTAGAATATGAAAGGGACATTGTATGTCTAATATCATAATCTATCTGTTGTAATTGGCAGAAAACAACACGTAGATTATGAAAGGGACATTTTTTGTCTTAAATCATATTTTGCAATTTTTAATTGGCAGAAAACAACAAGTTAAGTATGATAGGGACACTGTATGTCTTATATCATTGTCTACCTGTTGTTATTGACAGAAAACAACAAGTAAAGGTATGATGGGGACATTGTTTGTCTTATATCATATTCTACCTGTTGTAATCGGCAGAAAACAACAAGTAGAATATGATAGGGACATTGTATGTCTTATATCATATTCTACCTGTAGTAATTGGCAGAAAACAACAAGTATAATATGATAGGGACACTGTATGTTTTATATCATATTCTACCTGTTGTAATTTGCAGAAAACAACAAGTAGAATATGAAAGGGACACTGTATGTCTTATATCATATTCTACCTGTTGTAATTGACAGAAAATAGCAAGTAAAAGTATGATAGGGATATTGAATGTCTTATATCATATTCTACCTGTTGTAATTGGCAGAAAACAACAAGTAGAATATGATAGGGACATTGTATGTCTCATATCATATTCTACCTGTTGTAATTGGCAGAAAACAACAAGTATAATATGATAGGGACACTGTACGTTTTATATCATATTGTCCCTGTTGTTATTGGCTGAAAACAACAAGTATAAAATGATAGGGACATTGTATGTCTAATATCATATTCTACCTGTTGTAATTGGCAGAAAACAACAAGTAGAATATGATAGAGACACTGTATGTTTTATATCATATTCTACCTGCTGTAATTGGCAGAAAACAATAAGTAGAATATGATAGGAACATTGTATGTCTTATATCATATTCTACCTGTTTTAATTGGCAGAAAACAACAAGTAGAGTATGATAGGGACACTGTATTTTTTTATATCATATTCTACCTGCTGTAATTGGCAGAAAACAACAAGTAGAATATGATAGGAACATTGTATGTCTTATATCATATTCTACCTGTTGTAATTGGCAGAAAACATCAAGCAAAGTATGAAAGGTACACTTTATGTGTTATATAATATTTAACTTGCTGTAATTGGCAGAAAACAACAAGTAGAATATGATATGGCCATTGTATGTCTTATTTCATAGTCTACCTGTTGTAATTGGCAGAAAATAACAAGTAAAAGTATGATAGGGATATTGAATGTCTTATAGCATATTCCACCTGTTGTAATTGGCAGAAAACAGCAAGTAGAATATGATAGGGACATTGTATGTCTCATATCATATTCTACCTGTTGTAATTGGCAGAAAACAACAAGTATAATATGATAGGGACACTGTACGTTTTATATCATATTCTTTCTGTTGTAATTGGCAGAAAACAACAAGTAGAATATGAAAGGGACATTGTATGTCTTATATCATATTCTACCTGTTGTAATTGGCAGTAAACAACAAGTAGAATATGAAAGGGACATTTTATGTCTTAAATCATATTTTGCAATTTTTAATTGGCAGAAAACAACAAGTTAAGTATGATGGGGACACTGTATGTCTTATATCATTGTCTACCTGTTGTTATTGACAGAAAACAACAAGTAAAGGTATGATGGGGACATTGTTTGTCTTATATCATATTCTACCTGTTGTAATCGGCAGAAAACAACAAGTAGAATATGATAGGGACATTGTATGTCTTATATCATATTCTACCTGTAGTAACTGGCAGAAAATAACAAGTATAATATGATAGGGACACTGTATGTTTGATATCATATTCTACCTGTTGTAATTTGCAGAAAACAACAAGTAGAATATGAAAGGGACACTGTATGTCTTATATCATATTCTACCTGTTGTAATTGACAGAAAATAACAAGTAAAAGTATGATAGGGATATTGAATGTCTTATATCATATTCTACCTGTTGTAATTGGCAGAAAACAACAAGTAGAATATGATAGGGACATTGTATGTCTCATATCATATTCTACCTGTTGTAATTGGCAGAAAACAACAAGTATAATATGATAGGGACACTATACGTTTTATATCATATTCTCCCTGTTGTTATTGGCTGAAAACAACAAGTATAAAATGATAGGGACATTGTATGTCTAATATCATATTCTACCTGTTGTAATCGGCAGAAAACAACATGTATAATATGATAGGGACACTGTACGTTTTATATCATATTCTTTCTGTTGTAATTGGCAGAAAACAATAAGTAGAATATGATAGGAACATTGTATGTCTTATATCATATTCTACCTGTTTTAATTGGCAGAAAACAACAAGTAGAGTATGATAGGGACACTGTTTTTTTTATATCATATTCTACCTGCTGTAATTGGCAGAAAACAACAAGTAGAATATGATAGGAACATTGTATGTCTTATATCATATTCTACCTGTTGTAATTGGCAGACAACAGCAAGTAGAATATGATAGGAACATTGTATGTCTCATATCATATTCTACCTGTTGTAATTGGCAGAAAACAACATGTATAATATGATAGGGACACTGTACGTTTTATATCATATTCTTTCTGTTGTAATTGGCAGAAAACAACAAGTAGAATATGAAAGGGACATTGTATGTCTTATATCATATTCTACCTGTTGTAATTGGCAGTAAACAACAAGTAAAGTATGATATGGACACTGCATGTCTGATATCATATTCTACCTGTTGTAATTGGCAGAAAACAACAAGTTAAGTATGTTTTGGTGATGCGGCTGCCATTGATTGTTCTAACTTTATAGCTGATAAGTACTTTTTGTCGAGCCTGCAACTTTTGTTGCAGAAAGCTCGACATAGGTATAGTGATCCGACGGCGGCGGCGTTAGCTAACTTCTTAAAAGCTTTATATTTTAGAAGGTGTAAGACCTGGATGCTTCATACTTTGTATATAGATGCCTCATATTACGAAGTTTCCATCAGTCACATGTCCAATGTCCTTGACCTCATTTTCATGGTTCAATGACCACTTGAAAAAAAAGTTAAGATTTTTTATAATGTTGAATTCTCTCTTATTATAAGTAATAGGATAACTATATTTGATATGTGCGCACTTTGTAAGGTCCTCATGTCTGTCAGACAGTTTTCACTTGACCTCGACCTCATTTCATGGATCAGTGAACAAGGTTAAGTTTTGGTGGTCAAGTCCATATCTCAGATACTATAAGCAGTAGGGCTAGTATATTCGGTGTATGGAAGGACTGTAAGGTGTACATGTCCAACTGGCAGTTGTCATTTGACCTTGACCTCATTTTCATGGTTCAGTGGTTATAGTTAAATTTTTGTGTTTTGGTCGGTTTTTCTCATACTATATGCAATAGGTCTATATTTGTTGTATGGAATGATTGTAAGGTGTACCTGTCTAGCGGGCAGATGTTATGTGACCTTGACCTCATTTTCATGGTTCAGTGGTCAAAGTTAAGTTTTTGTGTTTTGGTCTTTTTATCTAATACTATATGCCATAGGTCATCTATATTTGGTGTAAGGAAATATTTTATGATCTTTATGTCTGTCGCGCAGGTTTTATTTGACCATGACCTCATTTTCACGGTTCATTGCAAAGTGTTAAGTTTTTGTGTTTTGGTCTATTTTTCTTAAACTATAAGTAATAGGTCAACTATATATGTTGTATATAAGCATTGTTAGCTGTACATGTCTGCATGGCATGGTTCATCTGACCTTGACCTCATTTTCAAGGTTCATTGGTCTTTGTTTAGTTATCTTGGTTAATGTTAAGTTTATGTGACAGTTGTATTAAAGCTTAGCTTTATACTTAGGACTATCAACATAATATCATTGATTAGTATAGAAGGCGAGACATTTCAGTGTGTGCACTCTTGTTTATAATCGAAGATGCTGCTGGATTATCTAATCCTCACATGTCATTCCAATCTGTGCCACGACCGTGATCACGAAAAATTGCCCTTAGTTGACCAATCAAACTATCAACCGATCCAGCTGAAAGTCGAAGTGGACATCCACATTGAAATTTTCCTTTGACTCCCCTATTTTTACATTGTGCTTTATGAATTTGGGTTTTTTCCACTATCATCTTTGTATACCAAAAATTTCCTAATGTCAGATGGTAGGGCGTCATTTAATGATTTTTGAGGATTTAAATCACTTAGAAATGATACAATACTTTTTTGTAATACTAGTTTCTGTTTGGAATATTTTGTACTCTGAAGTAAAGAGTCTAATTCAAGTATCCTGTCATTTAACTCTTCTTCTCTAACAGACATCTCTCCTGACGCACAATTTTTACTATTGGACTAAAATTAACATGAAAGAAATATGTGTACACAGTATTTAATTAAAGACTTATTCCTGTTCACTTTGATGACTTTTATGTGGCACTGTTCCTTTAATAAAGTACCAGATAAAATTTACAGTAAAATATAATATCTATCATGTCTATTTGTCGTAAAAATCTTAACTTAGACCGTCTCAATAAGTTACTTAAGCTATTTCACTGAAATACACATGCCTTCATCTTCATACCGATGTAAAATTCATAAAAACTGTTATTTCCTTAAAATAACTCCTGAATTTTTACTATTTTATTTTAATTGTACCTTAAACTTTAATATGTATATAATTTTTTAACATCTCACTGACATGAGATCTAAACTACCACAGTTCTTATTCCTTATTTATATGCCCACTGTGAACTGAAGTTTTTCTTCACACACCATTTTTTTTTTTTTTAATTCTCTATACTATACAAGTATGCCTGCTCCCAGAATTTTTTTTAAAAATTTTGACCATTTCATTGAAATGAGGTCTAAACTACCACAGTTCCCGTTCTAATATGCATGCCCACTGTGGATTTGATCTAAAACCTGCATTACTCATTTACTTTTCGAAGGTATTCTGCATTTTCGAATTAACAGATTCACAGACACACCTGCTCAGTAGTACCCCTGATGCCAAATTAAAGCCATATTCAACACTTCTATTCATTCACCAGAGCTCAAACTCTCTGCTACCGTAACCTCTACTTTTACATATACAATGTAACTTCATATGGCAACTTGTAATGCATTTAACCACGGAGCATGAAAATAAAATTACTTCACCAATAATTGCATAATTTTAACTTACTGTAGGTTCTCCAGATATCTTTTTACTTGGTGAGCTATCATCACTTCCCGATTTCTCTTTTCCTCTTGTCTCCTACTATCACTAGATTTGGCATTTGCCAATTCTATGCCAATATGGCAAAGTCTTATTAAGTCACTACATTCTAGTTCCTTCTTCAACATCTTTTCCACTTTGGCAATGGACACGAACAAACTTTTTTCTAACCGGTTTTTTTAATTTTAAAACACTTAAAAGTCCTTAAATCCTCCTCCTCTTTAAAACTATTTAGTTCATCATAATGAATATCATTATTATACATCATAATAAGTTCTAAATACATTTCAGCACTAAACTCTGATATTTCTTTGTCCAGCAGCATGATTAGAAATATATATATATAGCAATTAATTAATCTAAAGATAAACGATGCTGACTGACCAAAGCCTGTGATCAAACTGACACCAGTCCTGGGAAGTTCTTATCTATATAGGAACATGTGTTAATAATTTAGAATAGTGTTCAAAGTATGATTAAATGGATTTTTTCCAAATATTAGCCCGATCTGTTTTAAAAGACACATTGTTCGTCTTCCCATCGCATTGATCATGGATAAGGGGAGTCTCATCACGAGACTCGTGTTGTTTTTCATCATCAGTAAAGCAATCGCTTAGTTTAGAGGGTGGTTTAACTTGTCTAGACATTTTGTTATCACATTGTGATAATCATTTTTATGATTTAATGCTTCCCAACATCTGTATGGTTATTTTATAGGAGCACTTAAAAATGTATTGGCGCCGCCATGTTACCGGAAGTTTGATCATCAAATATATGTCAATATATATATGCTAATACCAAATAAACACTAAAGTTACAGAATGTATTAAAGGTTCTTTTAATGAATTCAGTATTAACTGTATTAACCGAATTCCGATATTTCCAGAATGATGGACAGACAAAAGGAAGAGAGTATTTAAAGGCATTGGAGAAAATTCTGATTGAAAAGGATATTGCAAAGAAAAATAAAAAAAAATAAAATGATATGGAACATGGACGCAACGGGTAATTCATTTGATCATGATCCAGTTAAATTGATTGATTGTTGTTTGCTTTATGCAGCATATGCACAAAAAGGATATTTCGCGGCGAGAGCCAATTCAAATATTTTACAATTGAGAGCATTTCTTAAAATTAAACAAAGTTCCTTTACTTAACTAAAATTCTAGACTAAAGCAAACTGACTATTTACAAATAAAAATCAACAGCAAAATAACGTGGTAAAAACTAAAATCGTTTAAATATAATTACATTTTTATATTTTATAATATATCCAACTTAATTTGTTGACCAATCCAAGAGGTAATTGGAAAAGGTAATGCAGGGTTCCTGAAGTAAAATCGAAAAAGACATCTGACGAAAAAATTGATAATCACGATAAAGTTGCCAAAATTAATATCAGTATTCAAAATAGCCAAAGAGAAAGAATCGAACCACAACAAAAATGACACCTGACTATACAGTAATGCTGTAAAATGAAAAAAAATTGTTTCCTTCAAATCAACATTGCAATATATTTTTCTTTGCCTATACATAACACACGATTGATTATCTGGCCAGGCCCAAGTACACGTTCGAAAATTGTTGAGAATAAT
Source organism: Mytilus galloprovincialis (assembly GCF_965363235.1). Classification (NCBI taxonomy): domain Eukaryota; kingdom Metazoa; phylum Mollusca; class Bivalvia; order Mytilida; family Mytilidae; genus Mytilus; species Mytilus galloprovincialis. Next base: position 34,286,027 of record NC_134848.1, read on the forward strand.
CTTATCAGGAGGATATCACACGGTATTACTATGCAATTTAGTTGCATCTTTAAAAAGAGAAAATGTCATGTGTGTCCATCTTGTGCTAAGGAGCCTGTCATTAAGTCAGCGATTGGTGTGTGTTACTATTCATTATATTGGTTTTTCATTTTACGTCACAGACATATAATAAGATGTCATATGCATTATCTTGGTGTATCGATCATACCATTGTTTCGAGTCTTTTATAGCAGAGTCTAACTTTTGCATAGAAAAGCAATTTTATTTGATAATTGTATTTGATGTTACCTTTATTGGTAATTTCATCAAAATTAATTGCTTACATGTATTGACAATTGTATTATGTGCAAACTAGAACTAGCCGCAGCATTCTTAAAAAAATGCAATATTTCTCAGCTAATTTTACCGCTTTTTGGGATATTTGTATTAGGTGTAACCTTAAATCGACCATATTTTATAAATATTTGTGTAGAATGTACCCCAAACTTGTCATCGGTGTATTGACAATTTTTCCACATGTTTCTGTTAAATTGACAGGTTTTTTTTAAATTGTATTTGATGTTACTAAAATTGGTCATTTGATCAAGGCACTTTTTTAATTTGTATAGACAATTGTATTATAGGTAAACTTGAACAAACCACATCTTATTAAAAAATTGATGATAGGAATTTTGGATCCTCAATGCTCTTCAACTTTGTACTTGTTTGGCTTAATAAATATTTTGATATGGCTTAATAAATATTTTGATATGAGCGTCTTTGATGAGTCTTTTGTAGACGAAACGTGGGTCTGACGTACTGAATTATAATCCTGGTATCTTTGATAACTAATTATGCAATCTTCCTTCTCAATTTTGGATTTTTGTAATTGCAACTTTTAGCCAATGCAAAATATTGTAACATACAAATTGCATTAGAATTTTTTAAATAGTAAATTTATGCTTAAGTTTACTTAAACTGCAACAAAATACTAGTTTGATAAAATTGATTTTTCTTTATGATTTTGAATAGTATTTGCTTAAAATGAACTGGTACTAACTTTTAAAAATGACCTTAGAACATGACTAAAAAAAATAATTTAAAAACTACTTGGTTAACCTATTTGAGAACCAATCTCTTTTTAGGACTGCCTATTGAAATGAGCTAAAACAAAATTACATTCAGTTTATTGGAGCAACAGAGAAAGGTGATATTATGGATGTGTTGAAAATAATTGGTGAAGACATCCAAGATATAAATGAGTGTGTATAATTGAGACAATAATTTCTCGAATGTGCCACTTAAAATTCAATCTGACACAGTCTAGAGATAATGCAATTAAAATTTTTTGTATCAATTTCAAATTAATAATGCACCCTGTAAAATTGAAGACCCATTAGTTGCTGTTGGCTGTTTTCTGGCCTTTGGGTGAAACGTTGTCTCTTTAACATAATCACATTTCATTCTCAACTTATTGTAATTTTTACCGAGCCTGTGACTTTTGCTACATTGTGTCGAGCGGCTGATATTTTACGATATCTTTACGAAGAAAACCTGATTATATTTTTATCGTTCTATTACTGGTCGTTTCTTTCTCCCTAAGACAGTTTTACGCTTGACAAAATCAAGTTTGATAACATCTCCTCTTGCATTAATTATGACGTCGCTGATAACTTCTCCTCTCACATTGTAACGTCGCTGATAATGCCTTGTCTCATTTGATGTCTTGATACAAGAATTACGAAGCAACAGAGCAAGGTGATATAGGCGGAGGAAAGGACGATAAGTTTTATTATTCTTTTCAACGATATGGGGTGGGTCTGATTGGGATATAAGCGTGACGCGGGATTGTCGATTTTTTTGTAAGCGTGACCCGGGAAAGTCAATTTATTGTACGTGAAAACGGGAAACAAAGTCTGGCGGGACACGTGAAATTACCTAAAAGATAGCCGGGAACCCGGGAAAATCATCATATTATTATGCGTGAAATCAAAATTGTCGTCAAAACTTGTGTGTCATGTAATGTACGGGTTTAGAATCACCAGCCTACCGTAATTGGTTTATGCATATTAAAAACTGTATCCCGAAATGTCCGCCTCACATTGATTCATAATCATAATAGAACAACATTATCCAGTCGAAGATCAAAGATCAAGAGGTGCGTTGCAGGAGTTTATTGTTGAGGTACATTTATAATTGTTTATTTTATCTTTATTACTAAGCATGATTGTTGTGGGTCCCTTGTAGTTGTGAATATTTATATTTAAAATAAAATTTGATAATGATGTTTGGTTATTCGAACTTGAAACCAAAAACTCTGCATATTGTTTTGTTTTTTATGCTTTATGGTCCTCTAGTACATAGTAATTAATATTCTTAATCAGTTAATTGTTTTATTGACACTAAATTAAAACATAATTTTAAACATCTACACTATTATGACAAAGTTGATGAGCGGTAAATAATGAAATGGAGCTTAAAATTTTAATTCATGCCCATAACGATGGCAAAATTATCCAAAGAGAAAAGACGACTTGCGTTTTAGAAAAATACCCAGACTCCTTATTAGATTTCAAGGCACAAGTTTGCAGCTTTGTGGAAAGTTGGAGATATTGCAAAAGAGTTGAACTTCCAAAATTACGACACAACGTTCGCCAAACTTGTAAAACATTCACAAACTGTAACAATACACATGACCAGTACATAGCAACTAGGAATACATTTGCTGAAGATAACAATATGATATTAATAAACATCATTAGAAAAATAATAAAGTGGAAAGAGGGAACAACCCAAGTCGTTACCACTGACCAGTCTAATGGTACACATACATAAACATATATTTATCACCACTTTCACATACCACAATCATTATTTGTTCTTACTTCTTGAACTTGATGTTTCAGACTCAAAAGGGGGTTGGAGTCTAGTCCGTTAGTCTGTCCGTTCATTCGTACGAACGATTGTCCAGATGTTCGTTTGTCCGTAAGTTCGTTCGTCTGTTCGTGCGAACAGATTTTTAGTCAATGTGGTTTATTATGAAGCAGTACTCGTATCAACTTGAAACTTAGTACACATGTTCCTTTGATGAGGTTTTTATAAATTGTATGATAAATTGGGTTTTATTTCAGTCTTATTGTTCACAGAATTGGCATAATTTTTAAAAAGTACATTGCAAGGTTAAAGTTACAGGTTGCATCGTGGGTTGGACCCCCTTTTTTTGGCCGATCAATGCATTTGTATCGGGACATGTACCTCGGGTTGGGAACACAGACACCCCCTTTTTAAATGGCTGGATCCGCCCCTGACATTGATCATTTAAATTTAACGTTATACAGGCAAGACATTTCAGTGTGTCCACACTTGTTTTTCAAGTTAGTGGTAAATGATCGAGTGTCGGACTATTAAGTGTCGGACTATTGAGTGTCGGACTATCGAGTGTCGGACCAACGAGTATCGGACTATCAAGACGACCCCGTATAGGCTCGAATAGTCGGGTTGAAAATGTGTTTGCACACGGTATTAAGTCTTGCCGTATAACTTGGACCTCATCTTCATAATTCTTTGATGTACCTATCTGGTCTTATTACTGCAGGTTTATTATTATTCTTTGTTGGACACCTTTCAGAGAAACCACGTAATACAATGTTTAACTTTTTTTCCAGGTTGATTGGCTTTTGGCTCATACTATTGATCTTCCCGGATTCCATATTTTATGAAATTTTGGGAGTAAAATCATAGGCATAGGCATATCCACAGTTTGGAAAATATTGATTAGAAAGAAAAATTGTAGTGTAATCGAACCAATTAAATGGGTGACTTGTGTTCTGTTTTTTAATCAAAATGACTCATTCATTGTGAATGAATTAGATGAAAGCTTTGAAGTAAAAGGAGTAGTGGAAACAGAACCATCTTCCATGTATTGTTGCACTTTTGTAGTTATTCTAGCATATATAAACCAAATATGAAACGACACACACAAATTGCCCATGATCAAGGAAATAATGCAGAAACTAGACATTTTACAATGTACTTATGTGATCTATGTGGCAGGGTTTTTAAAACAGTTGGTGGACTTAATATACATTATATGGGCAACATACGCAAGAGTATAGAGGGGATATTACAACGCACGAACCAGTTCTTAGACACCGATGTAATGTGTGTGACAAGACTTTTGCTTACAAAGAATCATTAAAACATCACTTCAGTTCATACTAGGGAAACAAGTAGCAAATTAAAACAGCGTCATTGGATTATCCTGAAAAAGAAGTATATCTTTCGTTTACTTGAATGCGAATGTGAATGTGACTGCGAACTTGATACCTCCCGCACAGCCAAACGGACGCCCCACTTCGGCAAGCGTTTTACAGCTGGTCGGGAGACCATATTTCTATTCCCCAGTCACCCTTGGGGTGATCAGTCAAGAACACAACCTTTTCTTTATAAAAATTATTGTTCTATATTGCAATGGGAGGTTGTATAAAATGCAAATGAAGCAAAGCATTCTGTTTTCACTGTTGTTTCTTCTACTTCTACATGAAAGCCACATGACATGTATGGAAAGATTAAAAATCGACAATTGAAAATTTATAATTAATCCATTTTTAATTAAATACAAAAGGTGCAACAATAACCTTATCTAAAATTTTAAATATAGTTGACCTTTTGTATATATTATCTAAGAAACAAACTACACCATGAAAATTTTAGATGAACCATGAAAATGAGGTCATGTTCAGATAAAAATTAGCACATTACAATTATTCCATACACCAAATATAGTTGACATATTGCATACAGTATTAAAACATCAGATCAAAACACAAAAACTTAACTATAACAAATGAACCATGAAAATGAGGTCAAGGTTCAGATGACACCTGATCTGTCAGACTGACACATATACCTTACAATCATTCCATAAACCAAATATAATAGACCTATTGCATACAGTATTAAAAAAATACAAAAAATGAAAATTTCAATTTCTACATAGAAAATATATGAGTTATCTCCACTTAAATGGTCAAGTTGAAAAATTTATTTAAAGAATAGACAACAACATTGTATCATTGTATGATCCCAAAATGTTTTTTCAGTCATATAAAATAAAGGGCTGCATGATACGCCCGTTGTTTGAAAGACGACGGGCGTAAAAAAAATGGCAAAAAAGACTACAATGACAATGAGGAGTAGCAAGAAGATAACAGAGAAAGTGAAGATGGTGAAAGTGACTCTACTGAAAGTTATGATCTAAATGAGGAAGTAGGTGATGAAAGTAAGGATTTCATTGATGATGAAGATAAAGATTTCATTGATGATGAGGAGGCCTCTTCTGAGAATGAAAATGAGGACTTTTCTGATGATGAGGACAGTGATTACAGTGAAGAAGACACTGATGATTCAACCTAGTTCAGCTTTTCAATATTTAGCATAAAAAACAAATATCATTAACATTGGCATATAACATAGAAGTCTTCAATGCAATATAAGGAAAGTGATATATGATTATGGGTTTTAGTAATTCTAAGGTTGATTTCCAAATTTTATAGTAGTTTGAAAGAAGGTAATTTTCTTGGGGTATATTGCTCATAGTTAGATTCTGTTGAACACAGTAAGGAATCCATACTAAATTTTACAAAGATGTATGCAAAAGTTGTTCAAATGGTGCTTAATATGGTGGATAATGATTATTACCTTTTTATTGTTTAGAATATTCACAAGATGATCATATTGATAAATGTTTAGGAGACTTGATTTCCTAATTTTTTTCATAAAATGACACCCTTTAACATTTAAGGAATATTTAGTCACATGTTAGGATTTCCATGTTGTCACTTGTTCACTTATTATGTGCTATTGTAGACTAGTTATGTTTTATAACATATTTTATTGCGCTCAACCCTTCCACCGAAACCGAACTCTATAAAAAAAAAAGCTGCAATGCTAAGGTATCATTTGTGATTTCAATTGCAACCAATTTTAACAAGAGTAAAACATCCTATATGCAAAAACAGTATTTGATTTTTATCCATAGCTTAGATAGTAAAAATGTTATCATAAAATGATATAAGCCTCAAGGAACAGTTAGTATCTCACGGACTGCTAATGTGCTTTCATCCTTGCAACCATTCAATAGTAGTACAAACGTATGACATTCATGGAACCTATTTTTTACAAGAAATTTAATGTTTTAAATTGAACTAAAGATTTTACAAATTTTATGTTTTCATCAGATTTTATTAAGTATTATTTGTTACATCAATAGATATAAACAATTCACCAAAGTTTCATGGACATTGGTGAAAGCCTTTTTGAGTTATTGTCCGAAGTGTTAAAAATCCCCCCTTTTTTTTATGAATAAAGCCCCATTAATCCAAAACTGAAAATCTGAAATTTATAAAAATTGAAATGGAGCTTACATCAATAGACATAAAGAATTCACCAAAGTTTCATGAACATTGATGAAAGCCTTTTTGAGTTATTGTCCGACGTGTTAAAAATTCCCCTTTTTTATGAATAAAGCCCCATTAATCCAAAACTTAAAATCTGAAATTTATAAAAATTGAAAGGGAGCTTACATCAATAGATATAAACAATTCACCAAAGTTTCATGGACATTGGTGAAAGCCTTTTTGAGTTATTGTCCGAAGTGTTGAAAATCCCCCCTTTTTTATGAATAGAGCCCCATAAATCCAAAACTTAAAATCTGAAATTAAAAAAAAACGAAAGGGAGCTTACGTCAATAGATATAAACAATTCACTCAATTTTCATGGAAATGGGTGAATGTGTTTTTGAGTTATTGTCCGAAGTGTGGACGACGGACGGACAACGGTATACCATAATATGTCCCGTCTAATTAGTTATCAAAAGTACCAGGATTATAATTTTATACGCCAGACGCGCGTTTCGTCTACATAAGACTAATCAGTGACGCTCAGATCCAAATAGTTAGAAAGCCAAACAAATACAGAAAAGACGGGCGTATAAAAAGGCTCACACATAGATTGCAAATCTGTCTCAAAATTTGCAAATATAGCCAAAGAACAAAGCAGTTAATGAACTGCTATTGTACAATACAAGATAGGTATACAGTGAATCTACCTTAAGTGTTGAATATAAGTCAATAAAATACTTCACATGGGACAGCTTGATAATACTGTTGATGTCATTATACCCTGAACATTTGGAATTATTATGCAAGTTTGATTCACTTCTGAATTTGGATCGTGATTAAATAGTTGACACAGAATAGAATTTTGAACAGAATAAATGTGTTAAAAAAACTTTTAAACTTGAGTTTAGTCTTAAACAAACTGCATGTATATGCAGTTCCACATATTACAGTTTAGTACTAGAAAGTTGTGTTACTACAATTGTATGGCAGTTATATATCTTGACCGTAGAAATTTCCGAAAATATGAAACTGAATTTGTCCGTCAGCACTACTCCTCTGAAACAAATGAACAGAACTTCATAAAATTGGTAACACTAAGAGACTGTATGTATGTAAAACCACAATTCTAATATTTATAAATTATTATTTAATACAAGGAGGAATTTTTTTTTCACATGGTATGAATATTCATCAAAATGAAAATTAAATACATTCTCATCTTTGATTTCAGGGGTTGCAACCTTAATTGGAGGAAAAAATAAAAAAAATGTTCGCCATTCCATTCGTTGCAAAGGATGTCGCATTTGTAAAAATGCACAGAAAAAAAGGAATTCCAGCCCCTAAACATAAATGTGCAAAAAAACTGGACAGGATCTGCCAAAGATTTTTCTGCAATTTTCAATAAGTTTCCAAAGTTACCCAGTCTAGGATACAATTATATATATTCAATATTTAACTTTATATACATTGTTTGAGCTTGTGTCTGAAAATGGAGTTAAAGAAATAAACTGTGACTTACAATTGTTGTTTGTTTATTACATTTGTTATAAGGGATGATGAGTGAAAAAAAAGAAATGGACAGGTTAAAAAGCACTAGTGCACAATGAAAGATTATTGGGGTACATGAATAAAATAATTTTGTTAATTTAACGACTGCTGCAAATAGAAACATGCGTTTCAACATTTATATTGCTAATTGTATTTATACGACCAGGAATAATTGTGGTCACATAATGGTAGGGAGATGTATTGTACATTTTGAAATTATGTGTTTGAAATAGCCAACGCTCGGCTTGGTGCTTGTAGTCGGATGACTGAATTAATACAATCACGAGGAGGCTATGGAAGGCATACACTGTAATTTCACATTGCTAGGACAACGGAAAATATTAACTTGAAGGAAAGAATGTCAGAAATGAAGTTGACGCCCAATTCTTTGTATGGAAAAGAGGACAAGGTGAAGTACCTAACAGGTCTACCAGAATATCATACTCTTATGAAAGTTTTTCAGCTACTGGAACTCTATATTCCCGAGTCTTCAAGCTCTCCTATTTCTAAATTTGAGAAGTTAATGCTGGTTTTGATGAAATTGAGACTGAACTTGCCAATACAGGACTTAGCATACAGATTTGAAGTATCTAAGTCAACAGTATCAAGAATTTTCAATTCTGTTATCCATGTAATGTATGGAAGAATGAAGGATTTATATTTTGGCAAGACGGGAAACAATTGCAATTGACCATGCCAATGGAATTTAGAAAAAAAGTTTTGGTCTAAAAGTTGCAATAATCATAGACTGTTTTGAAATTTTGATTGAGAGTCCGTCCAAATTACTTACTCGTGCTGAAACCTGGTCAAGTTAAAAACACCATAACACAGTCAAGTTCTTGATTGGAATAACTCCTCAAGGAGCTGTTTCATTCTTGTCTAAAGGATGGGGTGGGCGATAAAGTGTCAAACAAATAACCGAAAATTGTGGATTATTATCCAAGCTTTTGCCAGGAGATGTTATATTAGCAGACAGAGAATTTGACATTTTAGAAAGTGTAGGGCTTATGAGCGCTGAAGTTAAAATTCCGGCATTTACCAAGGGAAAAAGTCAGCTATCGCCACATGAAGTAGAGTCCACAAGAAAAATCGCACATGTCCGCATACATGCTGAAACAGTAATTGGACTTGTGAGAAACAAATATACCATTTTGCAAGATACATTGCCAATAAACTTCATGCAAAGTGATGAAGGAAAGGATCCTCTTGTTGATGAAATTGTGGCAGTCTGTTGTTCTTTGACAAATTTATGTGAATCTGTGGTACCATTTGATTGAATTGTAATTTATCATTACACATGTCCATATACATGTATAAACATATTGAACATAAAATCATCTTCTATCTCTAGTTAGCCATCTTTGTACAAGCTGAAACCAAATTAAGTAAATTTAAGCAATTGTTTAAAAGACCAACTCATATGCCCTTCAACAATGAGCAATATTTGTCTTTCATATGCACCTGTCCTAAGCAGGAGCTTTATATGTCCTTCAACAATGAGCATTATACAATGAGCATTATCCATACTAATATAAACCTGCTGCATTTTATATGCATCTGTCCAATTTCGTCTGATTTATTGTCCTTATCGTTTATTTCATCACCATTATCTTGACCTTTTACTTTTCAAGGGTTTCAGGTTGTATTTCATCATCTGGTAGAAGAAAAACATTCTCTTCCATATTATAGCCCTCACAATCCTCTTAATTCACTCAATACAAATTTCTGATGACAACTTCTAATGATGTTGCTTCTGACTCTGAACTGGCAATGACTTAAAAATTTCTCTGCAAAAGGATAATTTTCTGACGGTGACGGTTTTCTTGTTGCTTTCACGTCCGACAGACAAACATCTTTGAATTTTCAATTGCAATAACTGGAACAATGTGTTAGATCAGTGGTCTGTTTGCCTTGGACATTTTCATCATGCTTTAAACCATGATTTGATGGACCAAAAACAGTTAAATGGTAGTGTCTCTTTTTCCGTATTTGTCTCTATTTAGATTCAGAGTGCAGACACAAGTGGGTGCCGACTTTGTTACTTGTTTTTGTTCAGAAATTACTCAAATTAAAAAAAAACCTACTTATGTAGTGTTATTCGTTGTATAAAAACGTGTCTGAAATATGAGACAAATAACAATGTATATGTTTTAGGCCATAAATGCAAGACACAATGGACAAGTTAGAGTTGTTGTGGACAGTAACTGATATCGATGGTGAAAATAACAATACTAAATTAATTCCTGGAATTGCACAACTTCATTATTTTAGTTTAAGGCTGGTGGAAATTATAATAAGTAAAACTTACACAATAGGGTAGACCTAAAAATGCTTTCGTATATACCAGTATAAGTAAAAAGATATGGTATGAAATTGACTATTAGGATTTCTAGGGTTAGTTTTTGATAAAAAAAAAATTAAGCTTTCTCCCGCATAGATAATGTTAAAGTCAAGGTGTTTACATACGATATTTAAAAAGTTGTCGACAGCACTGACAGGGGTGCTGATCTCGACATTTTTTTGTACTTCTATAGATCTCTAGTTAGATCTAAATTAGATAATGGCTCTTGAGTGTGTGGCTCTGCAAGGAAGTCCTACATACATATTCTTGATGCTATGCATCACCAGGGTTTGCGTCTCTGTCTTGGCGCATTTAAAACCTCACCAATGGAGGGTCTGTACATAGAGGCTGATGAGCACTCGCTCTATCAACAGACGTTTGAAGCTTGGACTTCAATATGCTGTCAAACTAAAAGCCTATTCAGATAATTCTGCCTAAAGCTGTGTTTTTAATCCAGTTTATGAAGATAGTTTTGCAAAACATAAACATAAAATTCTTCCGTTAGGAATACGTTTAACACAACATTTAGCTTTTTTTGATTTGAAATCTGTTGATCAAGTTAAAAATTGCAAATGTCCTCCATGGGAACTTCCAAAACCAAAAATGATGTTTGATCTCCGTGAACACAATAAAAATAAAACAAATCCTCTTTTAATTAAAAAAAACACTATGCTGAAATTAATGCCAATTATTAAGATTTTTCAACTGTCTATACTGATGGATCAAAAGATGGTGACGGAGTTGCATCTGCTGCTGTCTTCAGGTACAGAGCTGCAACTCTACGTTTGCCATCTGATGCATCCTTCTTTACTGCGGAAGCAAAAGCAATAATTTTGACTTTGACATTTATTGCTTCTTCAGATAAATACTAATGTCTATCATGAAAAAGAAGAGTTTGTCTTTTTATAAAGCAATCAATAGGGTAGCTGCCTAATTCAGATCGAGCAGCTATATTACAAGAGCATTTTTTTACTCCTAAAGTTAACTTATTAAATTTATGTAGTACTTTATTAGGTGGACTTTTGTCAATGAAATTAAGAGTATCTACTTTTTTATTATTTTTATCTACTTTAATTGAAGCTTTATAAAAGGATGAGTATGCATCCATATACCATATTTCACTGTTATAAATTAATATTGGTCTAACGAGTGAGTTAAATAAATGGTTTGACAAATTTACAGGAGTCTGATGGATCGAATTACAATATGTTTTTATAGAATACATTACTTTCTTAGATTTTTTGGCTAATTCTTGTGCTGAATGAATAAGATTTCCATTCTGACTAATAATATTACACTAATATCTTTTTAAGAATGAAGTAGAAACACAATGTATACCTTGTAATTGCAAGTATACTTTTAAACATGTTTTAATTAATTGTATTGACAATGCTGATATTCGTAAGAAGCATTTCAATGTCAACAATATGTATGATTTATTTGATAGTGTTCCATATACAAATATTATTGCTTTCTGAAAAGAAATTGGAATTTATGATAAAATATAAAAATGTTATAATATATATAATTGGATTTTAATATATATCATGTTATGTTACTGCTGATTTTTATTTGTATATAATCAATTTACTTTAGTTTGCTTTAAATTGTAAAAAAAATATTCGAATTAGCTCTCGCCGCGATATAGCCTTTTTGTGCTTATACGGCGTAAAGCAACCAACAACCAAACTATCAATTTATTGAAAACCTTTGGTCGGAAACACAATCCGGCATGGAAAGCAGCCGCTTGGTGTAAATAAACTAGAGAGTTTAATGAAAGAGATGTGTCAAAAAGCGGGTTTACCTGGAAGTTACACAAATCATTCGTGCGCATCAGCATTATACAAAGCAGGATTAGATGAACAAATAGTAATGAATCGTACTGGACACAGGTTGTTAGCCGTAAGGGCATACAAATCAAAAACTGATGAAATAGAGCAAAAAAGTGTCTTCTGTGTTAAATCCACAAAGTATTGTTCCAAGAATAGTATACTCGAGCAGAGCGTATCCATCATGCGAAATACAAGTAGAAAGCGTACCACTTGATTGGCCCACGAGCCTACTCAAGCAGAGCGTATTCATCAAGCGAATACTACAAGAAAGCGTACCAATTGATTGGCTCATGAGCCATCGCCTTCAGTTATCCAAAATCTAAATAGCTTAATTTAAAACACATGTGTATATGATGAAAATTGATACAAGACAGCTTATTGTTTAGGATTATCTGAAGGGTTCGACATGACCAGCCGATTGATAGAACCTGGTCCATTCGACCTCCAGTTAATATGTTATCGGAGCCATACAGCTTATTATTTTGCTGTTACAAAATGATGGAAATTATTATAAATTAAGGAATGTATCTCCCTCATGCAAAGCTCTGATTTCTTTCACGGATTTGGCTATACTTTTGGACCTTTTGGATTATAGCTCTTCATCTTTTATATAAGCTTTGGATTTCAAATATTTTGGCCACGAGCATCACTGAAGAGACATGTATTGTCGAAATGCGCATCTGGTGCAAACAAAATTGGTACCGTTAATTTTATTATTGAACTCTAGTCCGTCCGGGTATTTTCTGACCGTAAGGGGTCGGGCTGTAGCCCTCATCCACAAGGATCTTGTGTACCACCGACAAGGGTAGCAAAGCCTATTTTATTCAAAACATCGGGCAACTCGTACGATGTTCAGATCACTTTACCCTTCGACCTGTCCAGCATGGGTAACCCTAGCAGGTCTTCAATGTAGCGAGAAATTCCCGCACCCGGAGGCGTCCTTCAACTGGCCCCTAAACAAATATATACTAGTTCAGTGATAATGAACGCCATACTAATTTCCAAATTGTATGTTTAAACAGAAATTTATTCAACGATGTATATGGTTAACAAAATCCTATCTTTCATTCAATCCTGTTATACTATAATTATAATAAAAGATTCCTGTTTTACCTACTTTTACATATTTGTATATAATTTTTTTTTCTTTTAGAACCTGCCATATCTAGTTCATCCATCAACTACATGAAGGTTTTAATTTTTTGCATCAAGACAGATTTTGTTTATATCAATCAAAGAAAGAAGTCTTCCAAAAGCTCAAGCGTAAAAAAACACGCTGACGTTGGACTTTATATAGGAAACAATCAACAGTGCTGTCCGCTAACATTTGACTCGTTGAATATGGAATGTTTTACAAACGTAAAAATGAGTAATGAAACCCCGACAGTAGTTAATAGCAATAAGACACGAAGCTCAAAATTGAGAAAGAATAATGATCTGAACTTGTCTCTTCTGAACAAGTCATTGCCGTTTACACAGATGACCCACACAGTGATTACTACATATTAAAAGTTATGAATTGTGCTCACGTTCTTGGTGTCGACCGATTCATGGGGCTCCATATTGCAATTGTGTTTTCAGTACAATTGGATAAATCATATGGTTGGAAAAAAGGGAAGGGACCGGAAAACAATATATTTCTTTAGAGTTTTATTTCTTGCACTGTAAAATAGTTTATAAAATTCATTGTATGCATTTGCAGTCATTCTTTCATTAATTGCAAATATTCAAATAAGAAGATGTGGTCAATTTTCCATTGGCATTGATCATGCATGTTGACAACTATCTAGATAGGATATTCAAATAGTGTGGATATAAGCAGTAATAATATTGTCATTGTACAGCACTCATTCATGCAGTGTATTTATAAAGATAAATTTTAAATCTAGGATATATCTTTTTATAAATTATTGCGTTAGGTATAACCTTAATTTGGTCATGTTTTAAATACAATCGGTCCTATTCTTGACAGTAAAGGTTCAACATTTTTACAAGATTTGAAAGATACACTTTGTACTAGTAACCTTTAAAGCGGTCATTTTTCTAGGTAATTGTATAAGATGTAATCTTTAATCGACAACTTCCTTTTTCGTTATTTCTATTCCGTATTACAATGAATTCGATCATGTTTTTCATAATGAATTGTACATGTGTATAAGATTTAACTTTAAATCGATCATGTTCTTGACTGATTCTTATTTTATTATTTCGGTTCAAAATGTTTTTAAAGATAATTGCATATTAAAAGAGGGACGAAAGATACCAAAGGGACAGTCAAAAGATGTTACCTTTAAAAATTGCAGCCTTTTGGTATTCCTAATACATTTTTACAATGAATTGAATAATTTTTTCGCGCCTATCTTCACTAGCACCTCTGGTTCTAGAATAAAATGTAATTAATATAGATATCGGTGAAATATGTTATTTTCTCTTTAATTTTTTTTTTCTATCGATTTATGAATTTCGAACAGCGGTATACTATTGTTGCCTTTTCCAACACTTCAATGACATTAGAAATTTATTTATCTAGCATTAACAGAAAAATGTAAATAGTGGCCTATGTTACTTTTAAACCACAAAAAAAAGAAAGTTCAAATGCAAAAGAACACGTCATTTTGACGCCGACATTGTAACTTGAAAACTTGACATCCTTTTTTAAAACATTTCAGAACAATTAGAGAAATGATGATGACAATAGGACACCACATTAGTGATGAAGTACACCCCAAGGGTGACTGGGGTATAGAAATATGGTCACTTGGTCTTCTCCCGACCGGCAGTAAAACGCTTGCTGAAGTGGGGCGTCCGTTTGGCTGTGCGGGATGTATCAAGTTCGCAGTCACGTCCGTCAGAAGGGGACGTTAAATCCGATGCCTCGTGTAAAGAGAGAGCCACGCTCTTTGCACGTTAAGAACCCTTGCAACAACTCTTTGAGGGGTCCGTAGGTGGCCTGTTGCAAGGCAAAATTTCTGTCCCTATCCACTATACCCTCATTTCCCAGTGGCAGTCCAAATTTCCCCGACCATCATCCTAGATGGCCTCTATTACAACAACCTACCTATTGTATTTATTGTGAACTTGTTCTCGTCCTGAATATGCATGAAATATTTGCCACTGGACGTTAAGCAACCAACAATTAATTAACTAGTAATGAAGTAGCAGAAAAAGTAAGAAATTCTGGGGTTTATGGTTTGCTAGTTGACCAGGTTACTGACCTCTCTGTACAACAACAGATGGTCTGTTTTGTGCAGTATATAGATGACAGTGCATTAGGTCACGTCGATTTTCTGGATATTGCCAATGTGCTGGACTTTGGATCATCAGCAGATGCTGACACTTTATTAAAATCAGTTTCCCATATCTTGTCGAAAAATGAGTTAGATGTAAGAAACTAGCAGTTTTGTTTCTGATGGCGCTAGTGTCATAGTTGGAAAAAAGAATGGGTTGCTGCAAAACTGAAAAATATAGTTCCTACATTATGAAGTGTTCACTGCATATGCCATCGTTTAGCATTGGCTTGTACAGATACAAACAAGGATATAGAATACATCAGGGGCCGGTTGTTCAACTTGTCGTTAACTTAACGGTAGCGTTAGCCTTAACGTGTCGTTAAATAGTTTAACGTGGCGTTACTTAACGGAAGGTTAAAAAGCTGTTGTTCAAGTTTATTTAACGGTAGCGTTAGCTAACGTGACCGTTAACATATCTTAACCCGTCTTTAAATTTTAACTATGGTTTAGAGGCTATTTTAGTTACCCATAATTCAGATTTTCTGAACTTCCTCCATAAAAAATATGGCCGACTTACCTTCTGCTAATGCATGTACTGAGTCTAGTGTAAAAAAAACAAGGGAAAGAAAGCCGAATTTCTCTGAAGCAGAAATCAATGTACTCCAAAATGAAGTGGAAAAGAATTATGCTGTCATTAATGACAAATTTTGTAGTGCTGTGACCAATAAAAGAAAGACCGCAGTCTGGGGAAGGATTCCATGATCGTGTTTTCTCTTGGTGTTGCCCATAGGTCAGCCAAGGAGTGTAAAGATAAGTGGGGCAACACAAAGAAAGAGGCAAAGAAGATCTTTTCAGTAAAGAAGAGAGACCATGGAAAAACGGGTGGTGGACCACAGGCTAAACCAGTGAGTGTGGCAGTTAACAGAACTATATACCTGTACAAGGACTCTGCTTCCTTCAAGGGCATAGGTGTAGAAAGCTGCATTATTGGCATGTAATATTTTGTCTTATCAATTTAAAGTTTCTATACATCTTTCTCTTGAAATTTCTATACAGTTGTGCTATTAATATGCCCTAGTTGGAGGAATAACATCGATGTAAAGGCAAATTTATGTACGCCGGTATCACTATGGACCCAAATTATCGTTTAAAACTGTTGAAATAAAGTTTTTCCTGGTTCATGTGCTAAATTGTCACCCAATACTTTCAATACAAGGATATTTTCATATTATTCATATTTTAGAAAGGTATTTAACCTTTATTTATTTCTTAAATGATCAAATTGTCTGCATCGCCTTCGATGTTTATGCTCTTAAATGTACTAAATATTGACCTTGCCCTCACAATCAGTGACAATGTAAACATTACAAATTCCGCATGTTAGGATATATAATTATACCTTGAAGTTTCTTGAAATTTTATTCAATCGTATTTGCAATTTCCCTGTCAATATGCGAATAAAGAAAAGGTTTTAACCCTATCATTTCTTGTGAATCTACATCACTGTCCATGCTGATATGCGAGAATTCTGAACAGGTGCTCTCCTCAAAAAAAAAAATGTTGTTGCCGCCCTATTAAATTAAGTTATATCGGCCCGAATGAAGATCGTACCATACATATATTCGTTGATATCCAAATTTTTAAATCAATTTCGTTGTCACTGGTGAGTCTTCTGTAGACGAAACGCGCGTCGGGCGTACTAAAATATAATCCTGGTACCTTTTTGGTGGGGTAAGTGTTGTTTAGTCTTTCTATGTTGTGTATTTTGTACTATTAATTGACATTTCCGGGCATCAAAAAGAAGGCCTCAAGCATTCAGGCAAGAAATGTGAAATGGAACTCGTTTTCCCTAAAATTGTGTGATGATGTTGTTAAAACCTTACCGGTTATTGACTGTTTTTATTTTATATTTCTTGTACAACTTTGTGTAAACATTGTTAACTTTTTATTATTCTTAACGTCCATGTTTTGAATTTATATTCGGAACTCCCCTCGATTGTTCATGTCAAATGAAGTACATAAACGTTTACCAATCGTTCCGAACATTATTTTGGTAATTACCAATTCCGGTTTTGGTAGTTTAGGTATTTTTCACCACTGGTAAATGGTAAACCATTTAGGTAATATTTTACCATAGTATAAATACATTGGAGCAAGCCAAAAAGGCTTTAGTACGACTTTACCCTGGGCAAGTGACACACTCTAATTCCAAGCGATTAAGTAATAACCAGACTTTTTCCGTAGAATGTTGGCTTGTTAGTTCCATAACAAGTTGTATTTAGAGAATAACTTCTCGAGAGAAACGTTATCTTTTGACATTGAATTTCCGTTACCATTTGCCGATTACCAAACTGTCTTGTTCGTAAACTTTCTAGGTATTTATGTATTATAGTTCCGCTATCCATTTTCTTTACGATATTCTAATAAAGTAAGGTATTTATTTGTTAAACTAGAATACTGTTACTTAAGTTATTTATTATGTGTACGAATTGCTGATATTTATTGTACGTAAATACAAGTTGATTTTTATTCGACGAGTCTGTTATTCTTACAAAAACCTAAACGGAACCAAATCAAGATCTATCAGAATACCACAACGTACCACAAAACCTATACAGAACCAACTGTAGATCTACCCGAATACCACGATACCAGAGAACCACGTTACCAAAGAAGAGTCGCCAGTTATAACTTTAGTTCATATATTCCATTCTTATAGCAACACACTAAGGGTTCCAATATTTATAGTTAACACCAAAGCCTGACCGCTCGGTTATCGTTACAATATATTCTATACAACTATCTTTAGAATATGGTCGATATAATGTCATATCAGAATGAATTATCAAAAATGGGTAGAATTTACTAAAAAATATAATATTGTTAAAAGAAATTAAGTTGGTTCATGTTTACTTCAGGTACAATTGTCATTACATATTATAAATTTATCTTGATCGAATGACCGATTTAAGGTAACATCTTTTACAATTATCGAAAAAGTTATCAAATTTACAGTGAAATTTAAAAAAAATGTTGATTAAAACCGTTTGCCGGTTTGGTAATATATTCCACACAACTATCTTTAGAATATGGTCGATATAATGTCATATCAGAATGAATTATCAAAAAGGGGTAGAATTTACTAAAAAGTATAATATTGTTAAAAGAAATTAAGTTGGTTCAAGTTTACTTCAGGTACAATTGTCATTACATATTATAAATTTATCTTGATCAAATGACCTATTTAAGGTAACATCTATTACCATTATCGAAAAAGTTGTCAAATTTACAGTGAAATCTAAAAAAAAGTCTTGATTAAAACCGTTGGCAGGTGTGGTTATATATTTTATACAACTATCTTTAGAATATGGTCGATATAATGTGATATCAGAATGAATTATCAAAAAGGGGTAGAATTTACTGAAAAATATAATTTTGTTAAAAGAAATTCAGTTGGTTCAAGTTTACTTCAGATACAATTGTCATTACATATAATAAATTTATCTTGATCAAATGACCGATTTATGGTATCATCTATTACAATTATCGAAAAAATTGTCAAATTTACAGTGAAATTTAAAAAAATCGTGATTAAAACCGTTGACAGGTTTGGTAATATATTCTATACAACTATCTTTAGAATATGGTCGATATAATGTCATTTCAGAATGAATTATCAAAAAGGGGTATAATTTACTAAAAAAATATAATATTGTAAAAAGAAATTAAGTTGGTTCAAGTTTACTTCAGGTACAATTGTCATTACATATAAATTTATTTTCATCAAATGACCGATTTAAGGTATCATCTATTACAATTATCGAAAAAGTTGTCAGATTTACAGTGAAATTTAAAAAAATGTCTTGATTAAAACCGTTGGCAGGTTTGGTAATATATTCTATACAACTATCTTTAGAATGTGGTCGATATAATGTCATATCAGAATGAATTATCAAAAAGGGGTAGAATTTACAAAAAAATATAATATTGTTAAAAGAAATTAAGTTAATTCAAGTTTACTTCAGATACAAATGTCATTACATATTATATATCTATCTTGATCAAATGACCGATTTATGGTTTCATCTATCACAATCATCGAAAAAGTTGTCAAATTTACAGTGAAATTTAAAAAAAAATTTGATCAAAACCGTTGGCAGGCTTGGTTATATATTCTATACAACTATCTTTAGAATATGGTCGATATAATGTCATATCAGAATGAATTATTAAAAAGTAGTAGAATTTACTAAAAAATATAATATGTTAAAAGAAATTAAGTTGGTTCAAGTTTACTTCAGATACAATTGTCATTACATTTTATAAATTTATCTTGATCAAATGACCGATTTAAGGTATCATCTATTACAATTATCGAAAAAATTGTCAAATTTACAGTGAAATTTTTAAAAAAACTTGATTAAAACCGTTGGCAGGTTTGGCTATAAATTCTATGGAACTATCTTTAGAATATGGTCGATATAATGTAATATAAGAATGAATTATGAAAAAGTGGTAGAATTTACTAAAAAACATAATATGTTAAAAGAAATTAAGTTGGTTAAAGTTTACTTCAGATACAATTGTCATTGCATATTATAAATTTTTCTTGATCAAATGACCGATTTAAGGTATCATCTATTACAATTATCGAAACAGTTGTCAAATTTACAGTGACATTTTTAAAAAATCGTCATTAAAACCGTTGGCAGGTTTGAAAGCATATTCTATACAACTATCTTTTAAAATATGGTCGATATAATATCATATCAGAATAAATTATCAAAAAGGGGTAGAATTTACTAAAAAAAATAATATTGTGAAAACAAATTAAGTTGGTTTAAGTTTACTTCAGCTACAATCGTCATAACATATGATAAATTTAACCTGATCGAATGACCGATTTAAGGTATCATCTTTTACAATTATCGAAAAAGTTGTCAAATTAACAGTAAAATTTAAAAAAATTTTGATTAAAACCGTTGGCAGGTTTTGTAATATATTCTATACAACTATCTTTAGAAGATGGTCGATATAATGTTATATCAGAATGAATTATGAAAAAGTGGTAGAATTTACTAAAAAATATAATATTGTTAAAAGAAATTAAGTTGGTTCAAGTTTACTTCAGATACAATTGTCATTACATATTATAAATGTATCTTGATCAAATGACCAATGTAAGGTATCATCTATTACAATTATCGAAAAAATTGTCAAATTTACAGTGAAATTTTAAAAAATCGTCATTAAAACCGTTGACAGGTTTGGTAATATATTCTATACAACTATCTTTAGAATATGGTCGATATAATGTCATATCAGAATGAATTATCAAAAAGGGGTAGAATTTACTAAAAAAATATAATATTGTAAAAAGAAATTAAGTTGGTTCAAGTTTACTTCAGGTACAATTGTCATTACATGTTATAAATTTATTTTCATCAAATGACCGATTTAAGGTATCATCTATTACAATTATCGAAAAAGTTATCAATTTTACAGGGAAATCTAAAAAAAGTCTTGATTAAAACCGTTGGCAGGTTTGGTAATATATTCTATACAACTATCTTTAGAATATGGTCGATATAATGTCATATCAGAATGAATTATCAAAAAGGGGTAGAATTTACAAAAAAATATAATATTGTTAAAAGAAATTAAGTTGGTTCAAGTTTACTTCAGATACAATTGTCATTACATATTATATATCTATCTTGATCAAATGACCGATTTATGGTTTCATCTATCACAATCATCGAAAAAGTTGTCAAATTTACAGTGAAATTTAAAAAAAAATTTGATCAAAACCGTTGGCAGGCTTGGTTATATATTCTATACAACTATCTTTAGAATATGGTCGATATAATGTAATATCAGAATGAATTATTAAAAAGTAGTAGAATTTACTAAAAAATATAATATGTTAAAAGAAATTAAGTTGGTTCAAGTTTACTTCAGATACAATTGTCATTACATTTTATAAATTTATCTTGATCAAATGACCGATTTAAGGTATCATCTATTACAATTATCGAAAAAATTGTCAAATTTACAGTGAAATTTTAAAAAAAAACTTGATTAAAACCGTTGGCAGGTTTGGCTATAAATTCTATAGAACTATCTTTAGAATATGGTCGATATAATGTAATATAAGAATGAATTATGAAAAAGTGGTAGAATTTACTAAAAAGTATAATATGTTAAAAGAAATTAAGTTGGTTAAAGTTTACTTCAGATACAATTGTCATTGCATATTATAAATTTTTCTTGATCAAATGACCGATTTAAGGTATCATCTATTACAATTATCGAAACAGTTGTCAAATTTACAGTGACATTTTTAAAAAATCGTCATTAAAACCGTTGGCAGGTTTGAAAGCATATTCTATACAACTATCTTTAAAATATGGTCGATATAATATCATATCAGAATAAATTATCAAAAAGGGGTAGAATTTACTAAAAAAAATAATATTGTGAAAACAAATTAAGTTGGTTTAAGTTTACTTCAGCTACAATCGTCATAACATATGATAAATTTAATCTGATCGAATGACCGATTTAAGATATCATCTTTTACAATTATCGAAAAAGTTGTCAAATTAACAGTAAAATTAAAAAAAAATTTGATTAAAACCGTTGGCAGGTTTTGTAATATATTCTATACAACTATCTTTAGAAGATGGTCGATATAATGTTATATCAGAATGAATTATGAAAAAGTGGTAGAATTTACTAAAAAATATAATATTGTTAAAAGAAATTAAGTTGGTTCAAGTTTACTTCAGATACAATTGTCATTACATATTATAAATGTATCTTGATCAAATGACCAATGTAAGGTATCATCTATTACAATTATCGAAAAAAATGTAAAATTTACAGTGAAATTTTAAAAAATAGTGATTAAAACCGTTGACAGGTTTGGTAATATATTTTATACAACTATCTTTAGAATATGGTCGATATAATGTCATATCAGAATGAATTATCAAAAAGGGGTAGAATTTACTAAAAAAAATAATATTGTTAAAAGAAATTAAGTTGGTTCAAGTTTAATTCAGGTACAACTGTCATTACATATTATAAATTTATCTTGATCGAATGACCGATTTAAGATATCATCTTTTACAATTATCGAAAAAGTTGTCAAATTAACAGTAAAATTTAAAAAAAATTTGATTAAAACCGTTGGCAGGTTTTGTAATATATTCTATACAACTATCTTTAGAACATGTTCGATATAATGTAATATCAGAATGATAATAAAAAAGTGGTAGAATTTACTATAAAATATAATATTGTTAAAAGAAATTAAGTTGGTTCAAGTTTATTACAGATACATTTGTCATTACATGTTATAAATTTATTTTCATCAAATGACCGATTTAAGGTATCATCTATTACAATTATCGAAAAAGTTGTCAAATTTACAGTGACATTTTAAAAAGAAGTCTTGATTAAAACCGTTGGCAGGTTTGGTAATATATTCTATACAACTATCTTTAGAATATGGTCGATATAATGTCATATCAGAATGAATTATCAAAAAGGGGTAGAATTTACTAAAGAATATAATATTGTTAAAAGATATTAAGTTGGTTCAAGTTTATTTCAGATACAATTGTCATTACAAATTATTAATTTTTCTTGATTAAATGACCGATTTAAGGTATCATCTATTAAAATTATCGAAAAAGTTGTCAAATTTACAGTGAAATTTAAAAAAAAAAGTCTTGATGAAAACCGTTGGCAGGTTTGGTTATATATTCTATACAACTATCTTTAGAATATGGTCGATATAATGTCATATCAGAATGAATTATCAAAAAGGGGTAGAATTTACTAAAGAATATAATATTGTTAAAAAATATTAAGTTGGTTCAAGTTTATTTCAGATACAATTGTCATTACAAATTATAATTTTTTCTTGATCAAATGACCGATTTATGGTATCATCTACTACAATTATCGAAAAAATTGTCAAATTTACAGTGAAATTTTAAAAAATCGTGATTAAAACCGTTGACAGGTTTGGTAATATATTCTATACAACTATCTTTAGAATATGGTCGATATAATGTCATATCAGAATGAATTGTCAAAAAGGGGTAGAATTTACTAAAAAATATAATATTGTTAAAAGAAATTAAGTTGGTTCATGTTTACTTCAGGTACAATTACATATTATAAATTTATCTTGATCGAATGACCGATTTAAGGTAACATCTTTTACAATTATCGAAAAAGTTATCAAATTTACAGTGAAATTTAAAAAAAAATGTTGATTAAAACCGTTTGCCGGTTTGGTAATATATTCCACACAACTATCTTTAGAATATGGTCGATATAATGTCATATCAGAATGAATTATCAAAAAGGGATAGAATTTACTAAAAAGTATAATATTG
The DNA here is from genome assembly GCF_965363235.1 of Mytilus galloprovincialis. NCBI lineage: Eukaryota > Metazoa > Mollusca > Bivalvia > Mytilida > Mytilidae > Mytilus > Mytilus galloprovincialis. The sequence goes on from NC_134848.1 coordinate 34,309,772, forward strand.
TTAAAAGAAATTAATTTGGTTAAAGTTTACTTCAGGTACAATTGTCATTACATATTATAAATTTATCTTGATCAAATGACCTATTTAAGGTAACATCTATTACCATTATCGAAAAAGTTGTCAAATTTACAGTGAAATCTAAAAAAAAGTCTTGATTAAAACCGTTGGCAGGTGTGGTTATATATTTTATACAACTATCTTTAGAATATGGTCGATATAATGTGATATCAGAATGAATTATCAAAAAGGGGTAGAATTTACTGAAAAAAATAATTTTGTTAAAAGAAATTAAGTTGGTTCAAGTTTACTTCAGATACTAATGTCATTACATATTATTAATTTATCCTGATCAAATGACCTATTTAAGGTATCATCTATTACAATTATCGATAAAGTTGTCAAATTAACAGTGAAATTTAAAAAAGATCGAGATTAATAGAGATTATAAAAATTTCATATTTTCAATAATCTGGTTTAATTCAATCAAATATTTGTGTGGGTGTGTGGGTGTTGCAGCCTGTAGCTCATTGCCATATTCGGCATGGCCATAGAGGGCGCTCGCAGCTTGAATCAGAATTTTGGAATTCCCGAATCGGGCACTTGTTAATTTGCTGTCGACTAGAAAGCAGGTGTTACACAAATTAGTTAAACTTTTAAAAGAAAAAGAAAAGATGCCAAACAAGAGAAATGCTGTAGGATCGCCATCAAGGGCCATGGGAAAGAAGAGAAGAACGGCTAACAGGACAGGCGGACAGATAATGCAGAACGAGGAAATAACCCAAAAGAAGGACGGAGCTGGCCGGAGAAGAATTGCAAAGAAAACACAAGGGGTCGGACACGTGGTGGCAGAAGGACCGGTGGAAACTACTGATTTTTCATCAGGTAATGAGTCGGAGGAGGATGCACGAGCGTTCACCTCTTTAAGGCACGACCCGTTACACAAAAACTTTGAAATTGCAAATAATTCCATTGATTTCACTCCTTCAAAAGAATCTAGCATTCATGACACAGTGGGGGAACACGTGCCTTTTAAAATTAAGGAAAAAATTTGGGAGGGAAAGTTTATTGAGCTGCATTCTCTTTTGAGAACGCAAAAAGCAATGGAAGAGGTGGACGAGGGCGATTTGAAATTAAAAAGGGGAAAAATTTGCATTGAAAAAAGATCGTCGAGTGTTAATTTGTCCATAAATGAATGGACTTCAGCATTCATGGTTTTTATGAGTGTCTACATTGAGAAATACTGCACACGGGCACAGGAATTGTTAAAATATATGCGCGATATAAGACTAGCGGCAACGAGGTCAGAAAACTGGGCCACCTATGACGAGCAATTTAGGCTAAAAATAGAGAAGAATCCAAATTTATCTTGGGGAAATATACACGGTGAATATTGGCTATTACACATCACATCTGCCATAGTACAAAACAGCGTGTCAGTGCAATCACAGGGTTAAAGGACAAATACACAACATCCGCTAATCTGATGATTATAAATTCCTAACTGTCAGTATTAATTATAAGCCGATTCAACTATAAATTAGTGATAACGTATAATGTAAACATAACCAGACAAGGTCGTTAAACACTTCCATTTGTTTGTTGTTAACATAACAATCCTCCCCCTTTTAATTAAGATGATCAAGATAAACAAGATTAATCTCCAGTGAATGAAAGCAATAAATTCAATTTGCACTCAATTGAACTAGATAGCTACAAGTTTTAATGTTCAATTATGAAATCCTAAACCTACAGTTATATCACTGCACTAACTTAATTAACCACAATTATTTACAGTCATATATGTTTTCAATAAGTCTCTCTCAGTCTGGTGCCTTTCTTACTCTTTATGTGCGATGCATAACTATAGTATCATTAGCATCTTCAATTGTTTTATTTTCGGTTATTTTAGTTTGTTCGGATTCATTGTTATTTTCAGATTTTTCGGTATCGCAAGTGAATTACATGTTGGTTAGGTTATTAATTCAGTGTAAATATCAGATATGGTAATTTCAAGTATGTTTGGTATGTTTTTATTTTCCTGCGGTATGAAGTTACGAATCTGAAAAATATGTCACTTCTAGATAAGTTACTGTTCCGAGTTTATGAACGATAGCTCCTTGTTTCCACTTGTTATTGTCTCTATAGTCTCTTTAAGATTTGAACTCCCTACTGGATGCAAAAAGAATATTTGTTTTTACCATCTCCCCATTTTATTATTATTCTCTGTGGAGCTATTGATTTGACATATTTAGAATTGACATCAAATGGTTTAATTGAAAATGAAAAAATGGTCTACCCTACGTAACCAGGCTTTATTTAAAAAGGTTATTATAATATGGCCTTTATTGCTTCAGTGCGATACTGGCATGTTGCACCCTTGAATGTGGGTGCAATAATAGAACAGAACAGAAAAAGAGTGATTTAGTGGCCAAAAATCTTTGTTACGGAAAAGAGGGGTAAAGCTATATTACATGAGAACATTAGGGCAAGTGGAGTGTCTTTATACAAAACAAATGGAACTTATTTGTCACAAACTGGAAATCAGGTTTTCTTGAATAATATACAAGGGTTTGTGTAGGGGGGAGTCGGTCCTACGCACAACATAATCAACTTTTCCTTAGAGTCAATAAAGAAAATTTTGTGGAGGTGAGAACCCATGTCAGATTTGGAAGCTGACTTGGGCTCTCATGTGGCGGTCCAGGGAGACTGGTAGTGATTGGGGGATTATTTCACTCGGCCCTTGCTCTGGGCCTGACAAGTTATAAAATTTGCAGGTTTGGAAAATGTGGTTAGTGGTAACGGTGTGGTCTACAGATGGGTGACTCTGGGACCTCCTCCACCTCATCTCATAGAGGGGAGGCCTACACCTGCCAACAGGTGGGGCGCTAACTGGAGCATTGGTAATACGAGTGTTTTCCCCGGTCACTCCCCATGGTAGGTGGTGGTGTAACCGTGTTTAACTACCAGGGGTTTTATGACACTATGTCAACATAGGTCAGCTGATAGCCATTGTGTGTAGGTAATCAGTAGTCACCCTGGCGCCTCAACAAAATATCATAGAATACTCTGTAGCCAAAGTATTGCCAAAAAGTAAAAAATGTATATTCTAGTCATGAAAATGTAAATACAAGTTGGTGTAATAAAATGTATGTTTAATTCAAAGGATTGTTTTTGTATAAGTTGTATATGAATTACAGAGGATGGAACCTCTACACAAATGAGTATAATATACAGTAAGTCTTTAGTTAGTATTTGGTATTTGTGAATTATAATTCACAACGAAAAAGGGAGACAACTCTTGATTAAGTTTTAATATGTTTAGAAAATACGTCAACAACTCTGGATCGTTGTTTTTCATCTCATTGTTATTCGTTCAGTATTGAAATAGGGTCTTCATATATGAGTATTGCAATTAATAGAGATTATAAAAATTTCATATTTTCAATAATCTGGTTTAATTCAATCAAATATTTGTGTGGGTGTGTGGGTGTTGCAGCCTGTAGCTCATTGCCATATTCGGCATGGCCATAGAGGGCGCTCGCAGCTTGAATCAGAATTTTGGAATTCCCGAATCGGGCACTTGTTAATTTGCTGTCGACTAGAAAGCAGGTGTTACACAAATTAGTTAAACTTTTAAAACCCGCCCGCCCTCCCTATGAGAATAGTTGCTGCTGTTTTTGTTTTATATTTTCAGGCATCTGTTTGCTGTATTTGATTAGCATATTATGGTTACCAGTATCCAAGCAGGACCTTCATAGTATTGGACCAATACAGGATAATTTCGAATTAACTTGCGTTTCTATGAATTGGACATTTCCGTTATTAAGCACTTTATTAACATATTATGGACTATTGTGATTTGAGCATCCAGCATTAATTTTAGTTTTTATTAATTAACAATTATATTAATTGGAACGAAAACGAGACATTTAAAAAAAAAAAAATCAATTATCTTCTTTTACCTAAGGCGCAGAGTCAATTTTGAATGGGGGGAGGTCCAGGGAGACTGGTAGTGATTGGGGGATTATTTCACTCGGCCCTTGCTCTGGGCCTGACAAGTTATAAAATTTGCAGGTTTGGAAAATGTGGTTAGTGGTAACGGTGTGGTCTACAGATGGGTGACTCTGGGACCTCCTCCACCTCATCTCATAGAGGGGAGGCCTACACCTGCCAACAGGTGGGGCGCTAACTGGAGCATTGGTAATACGAGTGTTTTCCCCGGTCACTCCCCATGGTAGGTGGTGGTGTAACCGTGTTTAACTACCAGGGGTTTTATGACACTATGTCAACATAGGTCAGCTGATAGCCATTGTGTGTAGGTAATCAGTAGTCACCCTGGCGCCTCAACAAAATATCATAGAATACTCTGTAGCCAAAGTATTGCCAAAAAGTAAAAAATGTATATTCTAGTCATGAAAATGTAAATACAAGTTGGTGTAATAAAATGTATGTTTAATTCAAAGGATTGTTTTTGTATAAGTTGTATATGAATTACAGAGGATGGAACCTCTACACAAATGAGTATAATATACAGTAAGTCTTTAGTTAGTATTTGGTATTTGTGAATTATAATTCACAACGAAAAAGGGAGACAACTCTTGATTAAGTTTTAATATGTTTAGAAAATACGTCAACAACTCTGGATCGTTGTTTTTCATCTCATTGTTATTCGTTCAGTATTGAAATAGGGTCTTCATATATGAGTATTGCAATTAAAACCGTTGACAGGTTTGGTATTATATTCTATACAATTATCTTTGGAATATGGTCGATATAATGTAATATCAGAATGAATTATGAAAAAGTGGTAAAAATTACTTAAAAATATAATATTGTTAAAAGAAATTAAGTTGGTTCAAGTTTACTTCAGATACAATTGTCATTACATATAATAAATTTATCTTGATCAAATGACCGATTTATGGTATCATCTATTACAATTATCGAAAAAATTGTCAAATTTACAGTGAAATTTTAAAAAATCGTGATTAAAACCGTTGACAGGTTTGGTAATATATTCTATACAACTATCTTTAGAATATGGTCGATATAATGTCATATCAGAATGAATTGTCAAAAAGGGGTAGAATTTACTAAAAAATATAATATTGTTAAAAGAAATTAAGTTGGTTCATGTTTACTTCAGGTACAATTGTCATTACATATTATAAATTTATCTTGATCGAATGACCGATTTAAGGAAACATCTTTTACAATTATCGAAAAAGTTATCAAATTTACAGTGAAATTTAAAAAAAATGTTGATTAAAACCGTTTGCCGGTTTGGTAATATATCACACAACTATCTTTAGAATATGGTCGATATAATGTCATATCAGAAAGGGGTAGAATTTACTAAAAAAATATAATATTGTAAAACGAAATTAAGTTGGTTCAAGTTTACTTCAGGTACAACTGTCATTACATATTATAAATTTATCTTGATCAAATGACCGATTAAAGGTATCATCTATTACAATTATCGAAAAAGTTGTCAAATTTACAGTGAAATTTAAAAAAAAACTTAATTAAAACCGTTGGCAGGTTTGGTAATATATTCTATACAACTATCTTTAGAATATGGTCGATATAATGTCATATCAGAATGATTATAAAAAAGTGGTAGAATTTACTATAAAATATAATATTGTTAAAAGAAATTAAGTTGGTTCAAGTTTACTTCAGGTACAATTGTCATTACATGTTATAAATTTATTTTCATCAAATGACCGATTTAAGGTATCATCTATTACAATTATCGAAAAAGTTATCAATTTTACAGGGAAATCTAAAAAAAGTCCTGATTAAAACCGTTGGCAGGTTTGGTAATATATTCTATACAACTATCTTTAGAATATGGTCGATATAATGTCATATCAGAATGAATTATCAAAAAGGGATAGAATTTACTAAAAAGTATAATATTGTTAAAAGAAATTAAGTTGGTTCAAGTTTACTTCAGGTACAATTGTCATTACATATTATAAATTTATCTTAATCAAATGACCTATTTAAGGTAACATCTATTACCATTATCAAAAAAGTTGTCAAATTTACAGTGAAATCTAAAAAAAAGTCTTGATTAAAACCGTTGGCAGGTGTGGTTATATATTTTATACAACTATCTTTAGAATATGGTCGATATAATGTCATATCAGTATGAATTATCAAAAAGGGGTAGAATTGACTAAAGAATATAATATTGTTAAAAGATATTAAGTTGGTTCAAGTTTACATCAGGTACAATTGTCATTACATATTATAAATTTATCTTGATCAAATGACCGATTTAAGGTATCATCTATAACAATTATCGAAAAAGTTGTCAAATTTACAGTGAAATCTAAAAAAATAGCTTTAAAGAGAGCATGAATAACAGACAAAGTCTTGGAAAATATAAACAAAAAAAATAACTACATGCGAAAACAAATAGTGGAAGACAAAATAAGTGTCAGGGATTTGGTTGATCTTTACCCATCCCTTACACCAGACATGGGGACGAAAAAAATATTTTTTTTTAATTTAAAAGATGATTGTGAGAAATCCATTGACTATTTAACGCAAACATAACAAAGATAAATCTAAAGAAATTGTTAATGATTATGCTTCTACCATTTTAACTTTATGTAGCTAACAACATGAATTTGAGTAGCACACAATTATGTTTGAAAAATATCTTGCATTAACTATGAATGAAGGTTTGACCCAATATATATTATATTTGTTTCAATATTTATTGCAGCTTTTGAAAGAATTCCTGCGACTTGAGCCAACTACAGCTTCAAATGACCTTGTTGAAATGCTAATAGAAGGACTTCAAAAGTACAGGAAGGGCAAGACGAAACCAGATTTTCTGATTGCAATTGACGAGGCAGCCAAACATTACAGAACAGAAGGACAGGGAAAATGTGAGTTAAATAATCAAAATTGTTACTGCTTAAGGATTTTTCACAAAATCGTATGATATTTCAATACACAGTGAAGTTTGAAGGTGTCTATCTTTGAATTATATATATGTTACGCCGATTTCTTCGAAAAAGATAATCGTAAAAGTGTTTGAAGAATCAGCCAGTATTGAAGATGCCAAGCATTGACTATATACACAGTGATAACTTTAAACCAATTTCTTTCATTACAGATCTTGTACAATTGAGTAATCAGATCGTTTGAATATTTTCTTGGTACCCGAAGGAAAATGAAGTCGCACGGACATTGTTAAGCATACTTCAGATACTGGTGAAGCCAGGCCCATCCGAATTCCCCCGATGAGAGTTGCTCTTGTCAAGAAATTGACAAAATGTTGAAAGATGACATAAAATAGCATAATAGAACACATTAGTACCTGGAGTTCCCCAGTCTTACTCTGTAGGGAAAAGGACTAGACTTGGTTATTCTGTATATATTATAGAGGCCTTAACCTTTTGACCCGCAAAGAGTTATACCCTTTGCCCTATATTATATATATTAATAAGCACAACATATTATATTTGACCCTCTTAAACGGGAACCAATATACTGGTTACAAAGGTTAATAGAAACTTATCAACAAGTCACAAAGGAACTTTTCAATCAGTCACACAAAGTTCCATTTGAAGAATTGATGCAAAGTAAAATAACGGTAATTTGTAATTTAGTGTCAAATATTATTCTGAAATTGATATGCCAGCTTAAGCTGGCACTTATGGTAGACGCATCGTTTTGGAATAAAGAATGATAACTATCTCTACACGACCTATCTGAAAAATTTCGTGACTCGTTAAATCTCGTACCTATATTTTTTTTTATGGCCGAATTTAAATTTTCAACGCGAACTTGAAAAAAAAGGGACAAATCGGAATAGTTTCGAAGTTAAATAAGGCAAGAATTGTTATTCGTTCACAAATACGAGATTTCAGAAATTTTGGTAACTAAATTTTATTGTACCACGGAAAATACCGAAGTAACATCTGACACCATACTTCGTCTGCTTCAACTTCCCATTATCAGTGATGTCAAAACAAATTACCTAAATAATCACAGGTACTTCATTGAAAGTCACGATAACATAGTTAGTGTAAAAGTTCCGTCCCGCCATGGGAACAGAGAAAAAAACCTCTGCAAGCATTACATTTCGGTTTTTTTTTCTTATTATGGTCATGCGGCATGCATGATAAAATCCGGTGCACTGGTTGGACTCATGTGCATCTGCCATATTGCAGATTTAAAAAAAAAATCATGAAAGAGACAACAAATTATATTTTTTTACATCCATGAAATACATTTTTTAACTGAAATCCTTTTTCAAGCTCCTATTCTAAGAATATTCACAAATCTCCGAACTGCAAATATCATGTATATTTGAATTTATTTTAACTGAGGTAAAAACATCAACTTCAATAATGATGAATAAAGGGCTGTGCTTTAGCGCATGATACGCCCGTTGCTCTTTTAACTTGTCTTTTATGCTTTAAATGAATTTATATGATCAACTAGAAATAGTGTGAGCCCTGTCAAATACCCCCCCCCCCCCCAAATAATAAATAAAAATGCACAAAAAAAATTGGCACTATTAAGGCTACCTCAAATTTAACTAAGTTTGTTGTCTTAATTTTTCATCCATACATTCTATCTTGTACACAACACACTTTCTGAGTACATTGTACCAAGTACCATTTATATTTATTTAGGCATATACATTATATAAAAGTTATAGATGAGATTAAATAGACTAAGTTATTCTAAATATTACAGAATCACAAACCATTTTATGCTGATAAAAAAGATAGCCAGGTTAATTTATGATCAGAGAAGAAGACTTCATTAGTTCCATTATCAACACAGTCAATATTAGTAAAAATCAAATCAATTGTTGATCCATAGTCATTTGTTGGCTGGGTTATAAGTTGCTTATATTTCAATTGTTGCATCAATGTTAACAGTTTTTGCTTGTTTGAGGAATCCTCCTTCCAATTGACATTTAAATCTCCTAGAATGATGGCATCATTGTTACATACATATGTCTCATGGACATGTAAAAGTCTTTCACAAAGTTCACTTATTGGTTTGTGTGGTGGCTTATAAACAGTAACTATGGTGAAGTCTGAGTTATGATTTGTTCGAAAAACAGATAGTTCAATGCCAATGGAAGATTCATTAATCGGAAAACTTGGACAAAAAGGCTCCTTTGAATAAATAGCCAAACCATATGGAGGTCTCTTGTGTCCAGATGGTTTAGAATATTGTCTATATTGGTGAAATGCATCAATTTGTGTTGCATCCACACTATCACGGTTATGAAATCTGGTTTCACAAAAACAAGCTATATCAGCATTTGTAATGTTTCTATCTAAGCGAACATCCTCTAAATGTCTATGTAAAGAAGAGGCATTCAAAAAACAAATTTTCAGTAATGAATTTTCTAGGTCATAAATATTCCTAAGTCTTCTTTCAATGGTAGTGGCCCGTAATCTTTCCATCTCTGTTTTTACATTTTTATCAACACCTATTTTGTCTTGTTGTAAATTTCTGATAAACAATCCATCTAGAGTCTGAACTCTACTAACAGCAACATAATGTATGTAATCAACACGTCTTTTGGAGGTTAAGTCAACAACTACCTTACTCAAAGTATCACCCTGTGATCTATGCACTGTTTTTGCATGAGGAGGTCTAATAGGAAACTGGGAACGTTGAATTTGTGCCTCACCTTTATTGCCAGCAGCAAAACTCTTTGACACTGGTTCAAGTGGTGTCCATTCCTTTAGATGACAACTCTTGTACAAACGTTTGTTTTCCCTACGGTGTTGTTTACCAATGTTTTGTCACAAATATTGCATTAATACAGTTCTTTTATTTTGATTGTCAAGTACATTAATCAATTATAAAAACATGTATTATACAGAATGACTTCAAAGGAGTTAAAATGACATACAAATTTGCGATATATTAGGCAAAACATCAGATGTAAAGAGTTGTGTTGCATAAAAGAATGTAAGTTTTATAACACAAACAGAAAATGTGGGTAAAACCAAAACTGTTGTGACTAACTAACCTGTTATACATGTAAATTGAAAGTGACCATCATATTTTCTTCACAAAATATGCTTTACAATTTTAAAGTAAATGATTTAATTCATTATTCCAGGTGCTTACACAAAACCACAGGATGCCTACATTTAACCCCAACAAAGTGTACCAACATTGTTGTACCATGCTTCATACTTCACAACATTTGCATATACAAGTCTATTCCACAGCTGGATGAACTACTGGAAGATGACAATTACGAGAATGACCATGACCAATCGGAGGTTTTCAATGTTTTCCGTGATGGTATAAACACACGTGCCTCCCTTGTGAGACAAAGGTTCAGCTAAACATGTCAGTAACACATAGTGTATAACCATCATTTTAAATGCGAGTTTAAGGATATGTTATAGAGTGACATTATCTCATTAGTCTTCAATAAAATTAATAAACGGTATTAAAATGCTTGTGAAGAGATGGACCCCGTATTACTTATCTGTTTTTGAATATGAACAATTATCCTGGGAAAATACTTAAAAATGAATAATCAACTTGCTTGTTAAATGACATAAAAGTTAATATTTTTTAGCACAAATGAAATATAACCAGAACACACAAATTAAACATTGGACTTTTAAAAGTTGATTATTAAGCATTTTGAAATAGTAATATAGATTTCTACACTGCAACATAGCTACCATGTTAAACACATAAATATTGAAAGAGGATTGAGGGGCCTTAAACATTGTTCACATTAACATCAACTACAATTTGCCAAAAATACCGGTTTCGAGGTAATCAACGACAACAGAAAGAAGAGCGGGAGCTTAAAAGTTTACTAAAACAAAGAAACTTTACATTATATACAGTTATGGCCCTGATTGTGGTGGACAGTAATATAATGCAAATATCATCTTACCAGGAGTTTGACTTATAGCCCGACAGGGTGTATAAGATATACATGGCGGAAAGAAATATTCATGGAATTGTAATTAAACCAAAAACAAAGGTAAATACCTCATTACTTTTTCCATAGACCAAAGAAATCCTATATATCTTTGATTTCTCAAAATTACTAGCCAAAAATAGATGAATTAACACTAGCAGTAAATAATTTAAAACCCAATAAAAGCCCAGGTAAAGATGGTATTACAACAAATTTCTATAAAAAAATCTATAGCACACTTATGAAGATACTCATGACAATGCTGTTTCATCTAAAAGAGCGAGAATATCAGAAACAGAGGCAACATAACAATGTCTTGAAGCACATACCTTACATACAAGTTGAGGATATTTATCTTCTAATATGATAATGCACTGATGTTCATTTCAGTATGTGAACCTCAATTAACATGTTCACATTGCATTGTGATACGAATAAAATCATCATAGAATCTACATAGTTATCAAAGGTACTAGGATTATATCTAAGTATGCCAGACGCGTAAAAATAAAAAAAGTATGAAGTTGAAGAGGATTGAGAATCCAAAATTCCAAAAAAATGTGCCAAATACGGCTTACTAGGTAATATATGCCGCCATGGGAAAGAGGATCAGTGTTTCAAAGTCACTGTTGCTAAAAGTATTAGACATCTATAAGCATAGTAAACTAAAGTGGCAAGTACATTTTTTGATAGACGAGGTTTTGGTTATTTTCAGGACACATGAGTCTACCAAAGTATTATAATGTGGAGAAAAAGGTCCAATATTGAAATTTCTTAGTATAACACCAGAAAAACTCAAAATACCAGGAAGAATTTCACTTTTAAAAAGAGATGTAAAATGGACATTCTATTGTTGAGAATGAGAAGCAAGGTGTGTTGTTACGCATGTCCCTCGAGATTGAATCTATAGTAGATAATAATCATTACACCATTGATAGCATTCGAACAATTAAATGCGCAAAACACGGAATATTAATCAGTCCAAACCAACGACATGTGCAGACTAGTTGTGTATTTTATTATGATCATTTATAAATTATGTTTTATGACGTTTTATTACAATGTTGATGGTTTACCGTATAATACACATGTTAATTTTGTGACAAGAGTTTTTTTGAAGAACTGAATTCTTTGAAAGAACAATGTGTTTGATTTTAATTTGTTTAACATTTATATTCAATAATAATAATAAAAAAAAATTTGCACTTTCTTTATTATCTGTGTTTAGAATGAGGTAAATAGAAACTTAAGGAATGATGGTTACACCAATGATGCCATGGCATTCAAGAGTGTAATAACATGGTCATCAGGGAGGTACACTGATTACAGAAATCAGTTGAGAAGAAAGGTAATTTTTAAGATGAGTTAATGAACTTTGTATTTGTATGTACACATGTTTCTTTTAATCAGCAAATTGTCCATAAATATTTTTATTGAATTGTTCCCTTTCCATATAATATTGAATATCAGCACATAGGACATATAGCAACGGACAATTGATTGATTATAGGTTGGTTAACATCCAGATTTTTAGTATTCGTATTGTCATCTTAGAAAGTCATACTGATTAATATAATACAATAGGGAACAATGTGACAATGATTGAATTTAGCAGTGTCAAACCTGTGATTATGACCTGTGTATATAGCAAAATCCTAAATACACCGTTTGGTGGTGCAACTACAGATGTTGAACATAAAGATAAGATAAAAGGTAACAGGTGAATATATACTATTTATATCAGATTCGACCCGAGACTTGTTAATTATTGGCAATATTAATTTTGTGGTAAACAAAAGGGCATAGATTTGTGTAATTCTTAATCAACATCATTGTCCTATAAATAAATATAAAAAAGAAAATGTGGTATGATTGCCAATGAGACAACTACCCACAAAAGACCAAAATGACACAAACATTAACAACTATAGGTCACCGTACGGCCTTCAACAATGAGCAAGCCCATACCGCATAGTCAGCTATAAAAGGCCCCGATAAGACAATGTAAAACAATTCAAATGAGAAAATTCACGGTTTTATTTATGCCAAAAAAAAATGAACGAAAAACAAATATGGAACACATAAACAAAAAGTTGATTTCTTTGATTTGTCGTATTTATCCCATGACGGCTGACAAATTGAATAGTTATCCAAGGTACCAGGATTATAATCTAGTACGCCAGACGCGCGTTTCGACTATATAAGTCTCATCAGTGACGCTCATATCGAAATATTTATATTATTTTTGAAAAATTCATAAAGATTTTATCTTAACTTGACCATATTTTAAAGATAATTGGATAGAATGTTGACATTTGACAACTAGTTCGATAATTTATTTAATATTACCTGAAATCGGTCATTTAAACAAGATAATTTTGTTAAATGTATTTACAATCGCATAAGTAAATTAGAACCAACCACACATTTATTATAAATTAGCAACATTTTTCAGTAAATGTTAACCCTTTTTGGATAAATATACCTTAAATCGACAATATTTGAAGACAATTAATTGCCTAGAATGATACACCAAATCTCCCATCGGTTTATTTATATTTTTTCGTTATTTCAGTGTAAAATTGACCACATTTTTCATAATTGTACTACATGAAACCTTATATCGCCCATATTTTATAGTTATTTGTATAGAATGTAACACCTAATCTCCCCTCGGTTTATGTATATTTTTCTTCATTTCACGGTCAATTTGACCACAAATTTGATAATTGTCTTGAGTGAAACTTTAAATCGACCATATTTTAGAGATATTTATATAGAATGTTACACCAAATCAACGACGACATAAAGCTAAAATGTAAAACACATAGACAAAATCTCACGAGAATAACAAATATAACATTAAAACCAAATACATGAATTTGGGATAGACAAGTACCGTCACACGTCTTATCGCAATGTAAATTTACACTCAAAAGTAAAAGAAAACAAACGACACAATGTTCTTATGTAATACACACAGAAACGAACCATAATATAACAATAGCCATATTTTGATAAAGGCTACATTGATGCCTGACGGGAACTGTATTGTATATTAAAATCTTTTATTCTTGCAAATGGCCGAATTATGAAGTGCACGACTATTTCCATACAAGTTATTTCTCTTGAATGACGTTTGTAACTAACTTTTGGACAAGTATTTAGCAGGGATAATTTGTAGCGCTAGATTTCTATATTATTCTTTTATTTCTTTTGTAATCAAATTTACATAGACTAAGTTCAAGGTTCCAATTTCCTTTTAGACAGGACAGTTTTAGTTAAATTTAACAAACATGAGGCCAATGTTCCAGATTTTATAGCAACATTCTAAAATGCAGTATGCGAGGAACAAGAAGACATCGATGATTTTGTATTGACATATTCTAAGGGCAATTAAATACTAGATACATATGCAACAATAGGTAATACATAACAAAATTGTGTTTATCTTCTATTTTGTTACACTAATTGTCCATTTGTATTTGTACAAATGTCGACACATGACATAATAAAAAGAAGAATTATTACATTGTAGACACTGGACCGAAAAAGGAAGAGCACCTATGGAACAGATTGTCAATAAAATAAGCAAAATATTTATGAGGAATGCATATAAATAATTTGTATTTTCATTTCAAAGTATGAATCTATAAGTTTTAAACTTAGAAGTAGTGATATTTTAACAGGCGTAGTTTAATTGGGCATTTTGAGGGGAGATAACTTAGAAAATGAGATTTTTCTGAAGGAATCTAATGAAATTTTGCCTTTTTTTTTTTTTGTATTGTCATCTAGAAAAGACATACGGTGACAAAGTAGCCACAGCTTCTATCATTTGTAATTTTATGCAATTGCACATTCACATGCTTTTATCACAAATAAACAGTATGGGTAACCGAGTTATTTTCAAAGTGCACAGAAGCCAGCTATGACATAGAATTAAAAAATACAATATGAGACTGATTTTATAATATATAATTTTAAAATACATTTATATTAAAATGAAAAAAAATGTGCTCGGAAAATATTTTTCAGCTCCAATTATAAAAAGTGGAAACCTTATTAACATGCATTCTTAAAAATGAAATTCACTATACTTTATATAAACTTATAATAAGAATAAACTCTGATATGTATGACATGTAAAGTTCAAAAGGTCCAAGTATTTTTTTGAGCTGAAAAAAGACAATAATCTCCTTTTTTGCTTGAAAAGTGTATCTACCTTTTGGGCCCATAATTTTCATAACCTTTGTCAATTAGGTTTATACTCCTTCATAGTCAAACATAAACTCAATAACATTTCAATATTTTTTTGCAAATTATACTGATATTTCTTAAAGAAAGTATAATCATTGTCATGATGGTAAGGATACAAATGAATAAGAACATATTAATATTATAAAATAAGACGTTTTCATTATTACAGGCAGCAGAGCCTTTGACTCAAAAATCCAAGCTTTCATTCTCTCCATAGTGCAGATGTTTTGGAGCACGCAATGAAGCTGACTTCATGCAGGAACTTCTTAGGAAGATAGATAAGAAGTTAACAATATCCTTTAACTCTACTTTCCGCTATATAGATGATGTTCTTTCACTAAACAATTCAAAATTTGGTGACACTAAACAATTCAAAATTTGGTGACTATGTGGAACGCATCTATCCAATCGAGCTAGAGATAAAGGATACTACAGATACAGTTAAGTCGGCCTCATATCTTGACTTACATCTAGAAATTGACAATGAGGGTCGGTTGAAAACAAAACTTTACGACAAAAGAGATGATTTCAGCTTTCCAATTCCAAGTAGCAACATTCAAGCAGCACCTGCATATATCTCCTAATTGATACGATATTCCCGTGCTTGCATTTCCTATCATGATTTTCTTGATAGAGAGTTGCTGCTCACAAGGAAGCTATTAAACCAAGAGTTCCAAATGGTGAAGTTGAAATCATCCCATCGTAAATTTTACGAACGATATCATGAGTTGGTTGATCGTTATGAGCTATTGGTGGTTTTGGCTTCATCACTGGGCATTCAGTCCCACCAATTATAATTCTAGTGGATGAAAATTTTGTTTGACTGAAAAATCGAACAAAGTCTCGTTCAGGGAATGTTTTTACTTATCGCCACTGTCTTGACATGAAATTAACACAGGTTACCCAAATGTTGACAACTGCTGTTTCAGAAATATTAAAAAGACGACTGAGTTCAAAATTAGTTTAGTGCTGCCGACTTTTAATCAGTGTTAAAAAAATGGTTTTCAACTGAAAGCTGATCACTTCTATAGTACAAATAATTGAGTTTATAAGCAGCATTTCCTAAAGTTGCAAGGACAAATAATGTAAAATCTTCATATGTCTGCAGTCCTGTATAAAACATAATCCCAGGCGAGTCAAACAAACTTTTCCACACAAAGTGATGGTCATGTCAAAGTTTGTGTGTAAGTGAAGAGTCAGTAGATGGAACATTCATACTTTTATTTGGTACAGTCATTTCTGCATCTACACATGGTTCGGCTGTGTAATAAATTTCATTTCCAACATTAGAATCATCACATGATAAATATGCCTGTCTGTCCTCACTGCTTTCAGAACTATCAGAGTCAACATTAACTTTTGCCTCACTTCGTTTGGCCTGTCGTACTGATCTGTCATTAGAAGTAGAAGTACTGATCCATGGGAAGACACTTGGAAAAGCATCACTTTTCAATCTTTTTACAAGTGAAACAGTACCTGAAAACAAAAGTTTCATATTAAACAAATAAAAAATTCAATTTTTTTTATAATATTAAAATTTCAGTTAGACATGAATGGATATTTTTGATTTTCTGTTAAATTTTATCAAAAAAAGGGGGAGGGGTCTTGTAATTTAGAAAAGAAAAAAAAGCGTATTATTTACATATATCATTTTTATATCTATCTCAAGGAGAATCAAATTAAATATTTTAAGATTACTAAATATGCATGACTTTTTGTATAAATATATCTTTTTACATGTTTTAACAAAATTTCTTTAAAATTTATGATTTGTTTACATATTTTTGGTAAGAAATTTTATCCTGCAATATAATAATATAAATGTACAAAGAACTCATGCATGTTAAAAATCTAATTAATCAATATATTATCAGCATGTTATAAACAGTTACAAGATAATCTAGATAGATTAATATTACTTACCACATGTGGTCTCTGACTTGTAATCAGATGGAAGAAAATGAAGTTTACACACAACACTTGTTTTTGGTGGTTTCCAAAGTCTATATCTATTTCCATCCATGTTTCTTTTGATTGCTTTGATCCATTTCTTCTTTATTCTTTCATTGTTTGGAAAAACATGACCTCCTCTATTGGAACAATTTGGAACACAACAGCAAGTTGATGGCATTGTTTATATCTATATTTAATTTTCTTATAATTTGTTTATCAGTAGAGAATCTCTAGGACCATATTATAGTGTGCTGCCACCTGGAATTCTTATCAGGGGTAATAACTGACTTTGGTTTCTCATTGTCATTGATATGGTTATATTTATAAATTTAATGTTTACAAATTTTGGATTTTTTAAAAAAATAACCAAGGCTTTTCTACCTCAGGCATAGATTACCTCAGCTGTATTTGGCAAAACTTTGAGGAATTTTGGTCCTCAATGCTCTTTAACTTCGTACTTTATTTGGCCTTTTTAACATCAGTACGTTGATAGTATCCTGTACATAACAAAAGAATTATTCTGCTCATTTTGGGCGCCGTGATTGGCAAATAAAATACTTGTTTGTTTTTGTATCTATTTTAACTCCACTTGACTCTCTTAATGTATGGTTCAGTTGACATTTTAAATGAATTAACAATTCGTAGTGTTCTGGTAATTTCAGTGGTTGTTTTTAAATGCCGTACCCGTAGAGGAATGTATGTAATATATATTAATGACAAAAATATTAATACTGATAGACATTGTTACTGTACCGATTACGGCAAATAAATTTTCAATCATAACTTCTTTGTTTGAAGCAGCAGAATAAATAAATCAATACAGTGTATCTTTCGATGTATGTGTGGGTTCCTAATTGCATTTAAATAAAACCGGAACAATTTAAATGGCTTGCCATGGTCAATTGTTATATATTTAGTGAAGAATAAGTTGGAAACGACGTTAGTATGAAATGAACCAGTGACGAAGTTATCAATTTGAGCCTTCCTTGAATTTCTTAACGTAGGGTCAACTTAGCCTTTTAAATCAAATTTACTTCAATTAACATATAATTAATCTTTCGTAGTGTTCTGGTAATATTGTTTTATTGAAAACGGTCGTAGAGGAAAGTATGTAAAATACATTGAAAGATATAAATATTAAATCTGAATAAATTGTTACTGTCCTGATCACGGCACTAATATTTTACAATCATAAGTTCTTTGTTGGAAGCAGGAGAATACATTGTTATTGAACTGATCACGGCAAAAACCTTTTACAATCATAAGTTCTTTGTTAAAAGCAGCAGGATGAATGGATCTTGGAACAGTGGATCAATCTATATATGTGATCTTCATTACAAGTAACATATAACCTGCATGCAATAATCAGTTGTTATATTTCTACAGAACAATAACTCGGAAGCGACGTTAATATGAAAGGAATTTTTAATCGTTATCTTTGTCAACGAATCGCCTTGTATGGACATTGATAATTGTGTATCAAGTTGAGCTTCCCTTGACTATCTCAATGTAGGATTACGTTAACATTTTAAATTAACTATACTTTAAAAAAACATTGTAATAACATTTCGTAGTGTTCTGGTATTTTTTGTTTTGGGGAAATGGTATATCCCGTGGAGGAATGTATGTGATATACCTGACATAAAAATTGGAAACTGATGGACTTGTTACTCTAATGAAACCGTGAAAGATATTGACGATCTAAATTTCTTGTTTAAAGCAGCAGAACAAATACACTATGGATCGTGGAACTGTTTAACCATCAATATATGTGTTCCTGACTGCATTTAAAAAGTGCTTTTTCGAATGACCCCGTCGTTTTAGTTGATATTATTTCCAGGTCTAGAGCGTGTTTGATGGTGCTCACCCTAACATTTTTGATAAAAAATCATTCAATCTTAATGGTTTTTTTTTAATTAATTTTAAGCAAAATATATAAAAATATAATGACATATAATGGATTTTTTAAGAAATAAGATATAATGTGCTGCACATTACACAATACCTGGAAATTGTTGACAGGTTGCATGCACACTATTAACTTTTGAAAAGCACAAAAATCACACTGTGCATGTGCGAATGGGATTGCTGCATAATTCAGGTGGTTTTTTTTAGGGGAGTTGCATCCATAAAGTGTTCCTAAGGTGGCATATGCGATGTCATATCACAGAGATAATGCATATTCCAAATTAAAACAGGCCAATTTAAAAAATCACCAAAAGCACCAAAATTTAACATCCTGAAGCTCCTGACATTGAAGTATTCAAATTAACAGTAGGTCCCACCATCCAGTTTGGGAGGACAACAAAAAAAGTTATGGATGTTTATATAGATGATTACGCAAAATTAAAAGAAACTTGACCAATTGGATAGATGTCGCTTAAATTAGATTTCTGCATGAAACATTATTTTCATTCTTCATACCTGGAAGTTAATCAAGAACTGATTCAGCTGCCAGCCAAGCATCATCAGTGAAGTATTTTTATTGCTGCGTCTTGTAGAATCAGATCTTTCATGCAGCTTGCAGTTCTTATTTGTTCTGGTTTTTGTTCTACTTCAGCTTCCTCTATCAATCCTTTTCCTTATATTGCCCTTACTGAAACATCATCATTCACCAGTTCATTCAAAATTTATTTACTAACGAGTTTGCCTGGGGGTCAGTACAATATACTTGTAAGGCTTAAAATGAACACATAAAGACGTTAAAGTCCTGACGGACAAATATATGCTTTTACATTTCTTTTCTCAGCAGAAAATCTTAATCTTGTCCTTCTGAGTTGTCTCAACTCACTGTAAAAGATATGTTGTTTTCCCAAATAGTTTTCACCATATAAGACATCGTGTTGTATTGAACTGTATCAAAAAGTTCAATGCTCTTGTAATGTGGGTGATGTTGACCGTTTAACAATTCTTTGTTAACCTTATCCACTAGCAGCTTGGCATTATTGCGCCTCATTCCCATACGTAAATGTATCAATGTCTGCGAAAATCTACATACCTGTAAGTGTAAATATTGATGTCTAGGAATATGGGACAATACTAATAAAAAAAAAGTTAGCTGCTGAAGAATCTTTGTGTTTTTCCTATATGCTTAATAAATGGTACAACTATTTCGCGCATAGCAGAAGTATGAAGTGTAAGAAAAAGAAGTCCAACTGCAATATCATCTCATATCATTGTTCAGAATAATGTATAATAAGGTTCAGGTTTACGACGTGAAATTGGATGGCACCATTGATGGTTGTTATTGTAATGTTTGCAATATTGTCAAGTGATGCAATGAATCACTGGGTTGATCCTTCACAATTTTACATTGACCAGTATGTATGTGCCTTTACACCTGCTACTTTATCTGCCAACTATCCATGACATGTTACTCCATGTTTTTTTTTTTGTGCCTTTTGCTACTTTTGGCAAAGCTTTCTCTCCGTCTTTCCCGGCATGCCATGTGTCCAGGTAGTCTATGCCATATTCTATGAAAGAACTTATATATGAGTTTCTGTCACTGCTATGACAAAGCACATTTACAGTCTTTGATTCTTAATCTTCATAAAGTTCATGTTTTTTTAGCACCTTTCAATTCTATTAGTGACAGTTTGGTAAATAATATAATAGGTTTATTTTCTGAAGACCTGTTAATTGATAAATACAAAGGCGACGGAGAGAAAAACTAATTGGTAATGTGGATGTTTAATTTTGTGGTGTTTGCCTGCATCATTTCTTCTCCTCCTCAGTTCTATGCACTTGGTACAAACCCACCAAGATGGGGCATTACTCTCGGGTCTAGGATGGTATCCTTGAATTTCAGTTTGTGAATTCCTGTCTACAATGTTCAACATTATTGATGAATCCTTGTCAAACATGCTTAACACCATATCTCTCAAATCATCTGCTGACAACTGAGAAATTTTTTCCTGAAAGACAAAAGAAAATATTTGCAACCGTATTTACTATACATTTTCACAAAATAACAATTATATTTCTTAGGGGAAAAAGGGGTGCAACCCTCGATGTCTTCTTAATATTTTCCATTTTGATACAATATGGAAGAAAGTTTATTTATATTTATTAAAGAAGTGTAATACACTTATCGACGAAATTAACGATGTTTACCTCCCATTACGATTTATTTTACTAATGTTTGTTTGGAGTGGTCGGTGTGCTTTAATATTCCTGTATTATTTTTTCAAATAAACTATTATCTCTGAATAAGGATGATCATATTAATAAGTATTAATTTAAGTCATCACTATATCATATTTTAAGGTCGTCACCATATCTTATTTTGAGTCATCGCTATATCTTAATTTGAGTCATAACTATATCTTATTTTGAGTCATTGCTTTATCTTATTTTGAGTCATAACTATATCTTACTTTGAGTCACCATATCTTATTCTGAGTCATTGCTTTATCTTATTTTAAACCATAACTCATTGTATTTAAATCATCACTTGATATGATAGTTAATGTATTCTTCTTCCCTTTTGTTCTATGATTCTGCCAAAAAAACAATATTTATAACAACTTATTAAATCAAAATGAGCCTTTGTATAAATTCCTTCGCTAGGAGACAAATCATGATGACCGCAATAAAGACGCCCATCTTGGAAATTGACAATTCTGACTCGACTTTGACAAAAACATTTTGCAAGTAACTATGTATAAAAAGAGTAGGTGTTGCCTTTTTCATTTAGACGACATAGTATGCTTGTCATCCAAATCACACTAGCTAAGACGTCACCATACTAAATTTAAGCAATTATAGATTATATTTGCTGCACAGCCATCAACACAGAGCATTGACTCATGATTTAAAAAAACATATCATTTTTATAAAATAGATTTTAAAAATAAACCAATATAAATGACTCAATGTTGATGTTGAAATACAAGACTGAATTTCTTACTCATGTCCATGATCAGGATGTTCTCAATATTGCTGCCTAAAGACAACCTTTAATACATGTATGTCAAGTCTGTTATACAAGCTGTGTCAGGGTGTTCATTTTTCACGTCAACAATTTTTGAAACTTCACAATAACAGACACACTCTTTTGCTGACGGCAAAACTGCACAATGTCCACAATTACACTTTGAAGAAAGCAACAGATTTATTTAAGGGAAAAATAATTAATATCCAAGATACAAAAACATAAACTATATATCTTCTGTATGATTGATTTGAACTTTCAAAGATAGATTCATTTGTTATGTATAAAGTTGTATTTTTTCATTTGAATTGTTTTACATTGTCATTTCGGGGCCTTTTATAAATGACTATGCGGTATGGGCTTGGTCATTGTTGAAGACCGTACTGTAACCTATAATTGTCAACTTTTTTGTTGAACCAGATTTCTAAGGTGATCAAAACACAACCCCAGCGTTGAGTCTGTTTGACGGTCGGTGCTGCTACACGAAACCATCGACTATACTTCTATTGTTCAGATTCTGATATTAACAAATTCTTTTTTTGCATCATATGGAACTTGTCTCATTTGCAGAGGGCGTGGGTCGTGCATGAGTGAATACTGTAGAAAAATAAACGAGACAGTATTATAGGCATAGCAAATTGTGTCTCATACAATCTTTATTGCATCTGTCATATCAAGATTTGTAAAGTTAAATTCAATCATTCAGCCATTCATGGTGCAGATGGTTGTACCACATCTGCCAATACCAAATTGATGTCTGTCACCAACCTTCCTTGATATTTCGCCATAATTATGTCGAAAAAGAAATAATAATTTTATTAAGCTTCAAAATATTTCAGTTTTATATATGTATTTGTTTCCAGGGTCAATTTGTAGAGCAGGTAACATCCACGTGTTCTTCATTAGATCGTTTTCAGTCTTTTACAGCATACTTTATTTTACAGTAAGGATTTTCTAATAATTGAAGGTCACACAGTTAGTCATCTGGTCATTGGCAGATAGTTGTCTCATTAGCCATTAAACTCCATTTTCTCTTCATTCATTTTGAACACA
This sequence comes from Mytilus galloprovincialis, assembly GCF_965363235.1. Lineage (NCBI taxonomy): Eukaryota > Metazoa > Mollusca > Bivalvia > Mytilida > Mytilidae > Mytilus > Mytilus galloprovincialis. Next base: position 34,332,919 of record NC_134848.1, read on the forward strand.
AAATGTTAAGCGATATTTAAAGAACCATTAAAATAAACAATATCACTGCCTTTAATACATGCATGTATCTTACCATTAAGTACCCTCGATTTGAACTTGTCTTCATGAGGCGGTCGGACACTGTTCGTATTCTTTTTGAAACCATGATGCTCAGTGATAGAGTTTCCCCTTAGTTCCCCAGTGGCAGTCCAAATTTCCCCGACCATCATCCAAGATGGCCTCTATTACAACAACCTACCTATTGTATTTATTGCTAACTTGTTCTCGTCCTGAATATGCATGAAATATTTGCCACTGGACGTTAAGCAACCAACAATCAATCAATCAATCAATCCCCTTAGTTCTTCCGTTGTGAACATACGCCTGAAATCTTTCGTACTGAATTTGAAGAATTCCGCTACACATGGTTTTTCAGCTGAATACTGACAAGTGGCTATGGGTCAATGTTCCTGGTAGTTCCTCTATTCCACTTGGCAGTTTCGTCTGTGCAACTTACTCCAGTCATGCTATTTCTCACAATTCAAATTAAAAACCCATTCCTTCACACAAACCCCTGACACGTTTTATTTAAAGTGAATATCCATATCTGTTATTTGTATCAACATGTGGATAAACTTACTTTTCTTTTTTTGTGACAACCCTGAGCTTGATGATTGGATATCAGAACCTGGAATTTGAAAGTTAGAAAACTAAGCGGAGAAATTGTAGCTATCAAACCTTTGTAACGTTTGTATCCAATTAGATACCATAAGTTATATGTGGCTTATTCCAAAATATCAAAAAAAAGTGTAGACAGCATTATATGCTATTCGTATAATTTGGTTGGCTCAATTTATTGACTGAAGTCAAAGATTAAAAAGCAACTCAAAAGTGTACGAGGTTTTAAAACAATGTGAATACAACTTACCCGGCAATGAACTACTTGAAGGTGAAATTTGGCTTGAAATATACAAAGAGTTGGATTAACATAACCCTTTGACACATATTACATCTAGAGAGGTAATATCTGCATTTTGCAGTTTCAAAACTTATCAGAACGACATATGAATATACCAAGTAATTGTTCCAGTCCCTTCTGTAGATTTGACATTTGACACTTTCATGTAAAGAAATGGAATGATTTGTCAGAGATGGAATTGAATTTAAAAATATATAAATCGGTTATGAATTCAAATCAGATGTTATAGGTTGTTCATATTAAAGTTGCATGCTGTATTTCACAATGTTAGTCAAATGATATGTTCACCTCATTGTTCCGTTCTGGAGTTGAAGAATAAGATACCACTTAAACATTATCTTTACGTATGAACATTAATATGTTTTTCAAAATGAAATGTTTTTAACATACAAAGCTTTTGATTAACATTTCAGTAATTCAGCAACCGTACAATAGTTAAATATTCTACAGTAAGTCTTGTTTCTATCATTAGCACACGATTTACATTCAAATTAAAAACCTATTCCTTCAAATAAACCCCCGACACATTTTATTTTAAGTAAATTTCCATATCTGAGTTTTGTATCGACATGTGGATAAACATACTGCTGATTTTCTGTAACAGCCCAGAGCTTGATGATTGGATATCAGAACCTGAAATTCGAAGTTAGAAAACTCAGCAGAGAAATTGTAGATATCAAACCTTTGTAACGTTTGTATCCAATTAGATACCATACGGTATAGGTGGCACATTTCAAAATTGCACAAAGTATTGTACACAGCATTATATGTTATTCGAATAATTTGATTATCTCACTTTATGGACTCTGAAGTCAGAGATTAAAAAGTTATTCAAAAGTATGCGATGCTTTACAAAAATGTGAATAAAACTTACCCTGAAGGGAACAACTTGACGGGGAAAATTGGCCTAAAATATACAAAGATCTAGATGTAACATGTACGGGGCACAAGTTCTGTTTTACAAATAAAATTAAGAAAAAGTAAGTCTTACATTTACTGCATAACATAAGAATATGATACAACTGTCATACAAGTGAGACGTTTAACGCTATAAGACAGGTTCAATCCACCATGTTGCCACCAAATGCCTGTACCAAGTCAGGAATATGACAGTTGTTGTCCATTCAATATACAACTATTGTTTATTATAGACTTCTTAAGATGTAGAATAGGATACTCAGGAATAAAAATTTTGTATTTGGAAGACATTAGCTTAAGCAAATTAGCTCCAATTTTATTATCAGCATCAAATCGAATCCTGTACGACTTGGCTGCATTAGTGCCGACTTTAACAGTTTTAATTAGTATGTCATCCAATACTTCCTTAAGTTTTACTATATCATCATCTCTTCCTGTGGTAGGAGGTATATGTCTTGTAAGTAATGTAGGTGGGTTGTATTTTTTAAATCCAAAGCTACCTGCAATTTCATAGGATATATCAGATTTATTAATGGATGAATTGTTATTTGTTAAATTTTGATGTTCATCAAAATCAGTTGCCATTACATTGGTGCTAATGTCTGTAATTTCATTCAATGATTAGTCATCTGTGAGTTCTGTAATGTGTTGTTCTTGCATATGCAAGTCTAAGTCTGGGTTTTCTTGGATTGGTGTCAAATCAACTGAATCGTCCAGTGGGGTGAAAAACTGTTCCAAATCTTCGTAGTCTTCATCTGGAATGTTTGAATTTTACTGTGCGTATTGTTATGCGTTTACTTTTCTACATTGGCTAAATGTATAGGGAGACCGTTGAGATCCATTTGAGATCTCATACACATGTTTAACCCTGCCGCATGTTTGCAACTGTCCCAAGTCGGGGGCCTCTGGCCTTCGTTAGTCTTGTATTATTGGTGACCTTCTGCTGTTCTCTGTTATATGGTCGGGTTGTTGTCTCTTTGACATTCTCAATTTTATTGAAAGTAACATGTTGATCAGATCTGTTGGATTAAACATATCATTATTAATTCTGATATAATTACCTCTGCGTGATTTCAATTGAGTTTCCCTTCTCAACTGAAATTTCCAGTAGTCTCGACAGGTGCTCCTTCGTCTTTCCTTGGAGGAAGGGATATGTATACTTGTTCGGTGTCATTTACAGGGGTGAAATTCTATTTTCCGGCATAAATGTTTTGTACCTCTGGAAAACCTGAGGACGGCCATCCGTCAGTGCTGATCCTCTTACAAATTTATTTAACATACTGCCATTTCCCATATACTTGAATTTTTGTGTTTTCTTTTCTTGCCTGTCGTTTTGCATTTCTTATCAAATTAAAAGTTCTTTGTTTTGTGATTTTTTACCGGCTTTTAGTTTTGGTGCCAAATTTAATTTATTCAAATTGTTGTACGGAATGATATCGGACTCACTGGAGCTCATCCTTACTTCGTCTAAAAAAAAGGAGAAAAACAGTTATCGTCATAATCACAATAATTAAATGCAAAATGTCAAAAGGGTAAAGGGGGCCCCGGGAAACTTAATGCAAAGCATTACTATTTACTGTTTCATTGCATTTAATAGAAAAAGAGGAATTTGTGGCAAATAAACCAAGATTTTTATAAAATATTCACAGCCTTTAGTTTAATACAGATATTTTTTATATAAAATTTGAAACATAGAATGCTCACTTGCAAAATGACTTGCTTTTCTATGATGTGCTATCTTTTATTTTTTACAAAATGTTCTAAGCAACCTGTAAATTCCAAAACACCTCATGCTGAGTCACTAAAGTCGAGCACACCCTAAAAGCGGTACCTAATTTAGTCCATATTTATATTTGTTTTAACAAATAACTAAATTTATAAACTTGTTTAAGGGAATCGACCAATGCTAGCACTGCATGCCATAATCCTATATCTATCAGTCACCAGATTGCCAAATATTAGAGTACAAGGAAAAAGGCAGTGGATTTTCTGTAAAATTTCCATATGTTTAGTATTGAATCAACACAATGGTACATACAACTTCAATCACCTTCTGAATGATTTTTTTTTCGTCTTCAAGCGTGTCAATGGTTGCTGCACTTGTACCCATGTAGCCATAGGTAACCATAAAATGTGTAAGAATATGAGAAAATGCTCCACCTTGTATTATTATTGTTGCCAGCATTTTCCCTATAATTTTATATGTTCCTTCTATGAAGGCCATCATATTGAAGGTCAGCTCCTGGCCATTTCTGCCAATTTCTGAAAATTAACAAAGAATTCGTTGATTTAAATTATTTACATGCATTCACAAGACTATAACAAACAAGTAATTATTTTGTATTTCATTATTTAAATGCATATAAAAGAATATATAAGAAATTGTGCTCTGAAAGCACACTAATGCCCCATTCACACTTTCATTTTTTAATACAATGTAACAAACAATAATTTATCCAAAAATTTCAATAGGAACCATGTATTGTAAACATTATAGTATTAGTAACTACATAATGATTTAGAAAGAGCATGTCCCTAATGAATATGTGTACCAAGTTTCAACTTGTTGATGCTTCTAATAGGATGAACGAACGAACAGACTGCCTTGTTTGCAGACCAGAAAATACAACATAAAATTTCAACAAAAATAATGCCTACCCATGTTACAAAGAGCAATTGGTATGACATGAAGGAATTATTTTTTTTTTAACTTGGTAATTTCACAATATAAAGTTTATAAAGCAGCACCAACATTATATGATTTATGCTTTGACGTCCCATGTAGCCTGCAAGTTAAAAAAAATGTTCCCAGAAAACCTTGTGATAGCATTGTGTGTGTGACTGTCTAAATAATGTACGTGCTTAAAAAAATTGAGACATTCATCAATTTCTAAGTAAATGAAATATAATTAAAAGAAAGTGTTCGTTTTGAAAGGGTAAACTATACAACCTTCAAAATAAGAGGACTTTATCATTTGACGTAGAAGAATTTCCAAGTATTCCCTTCTTAGTCCGCCCTCATCTTCACCACACTCATTTCGGAACTCAACCTGAAATGTATACTAAGGTAGAGTTAAAGTGAAACACTCCTTATAATCAAGGTTCGTGTACAGTATAGTAAAGGTGAGATACATTTGGCAGCATTTCTCATTAATCGTGTTTGTGTATGCGAATGCAAGGTATACCAGGAACAAAAAATTTTGAAAGTATTTATTTTTGAATAAGATATAAGAAAAAGCTTTCTATTTGTTCTGCCTATGATCAATGATGATATGTAGTTTATTAATTTAATATTTAAAGAAAGCCCCCTTTTTGCAACTGTAACTATGAAATTGCTATTATTTGGCATTTTTCTCGTGGAATTTAACAATGTGCACAGTTTCAGTTTGTTATTTTCTGTAATTTTAAATATTTTATTGCTTAATTTGCTTGCCTCTTAAATAGCAAATGGTATAGAGCACTAATTTTTGCCTTTTTTCTCGATGAGGCAAAAAGCAAGAAATACACAAATATTAAAAAATAGGTAAACTCATTCTGAAAGCTTTGGTATTTAAACAATGTTATTATTATTTAACCGTACGATACTCTATCATGGTTAATGTAAGGCCACCCTGGTCTGTGCTTTTGTTAGTCTGTTCGTCCGTTCGTCTTTTCAGGTTAACGTTTTTGTTCAAGGTAGTTTTAGAAAAATTAACTTGAAACAGTTTTGAAATTTTAAAACTTTAGATTATAACAAACCATTTTTATTATATAGATATAGGGAGATGTGGTGTGAGTGCCAATGATGTCTTTTTTATATTTTTTAGTTATTTGAATTTTTATAAGAAGTGAATATATGTTTTTGCAATCAAGAAAAAAAACACATTTCAATATTAAGAATCAGTTTTTAGCTCACCTGACCTAGAAGGTCAAGTGAGCTTTTCTTATCACTTGGCGTCCCGTCGTCTGGCGTCCGTCATCCCTAAACTTTTACAAAAATCTTCTCTGAAACTACTGGGCCAAATTTAAGCAAACTTGGCCACTATCATCATAAGGAAATTTTGCAGTTTTTGGTTATTATCTTGAATAATATTATAGATAGAGATAAACTGTAAACAGCAATTATGTTCAGCAAAGTAAGATCTACAAATAAGTCTGCATGACCAATTGTCAATTGACCCCTTAAGGAGTTATTGCCCTTAATAGTAATTTTTTAACAATTTTCAGAAATTTTTGTAAATTTTTAGAAAATATTTTCCACTGTAATTACTGGGCCAAGTTCATTTTAGATAAAGATCATTGTAGCAACAAGAATGTCCAGTAAAGTAAGATCTAGAATCACATCATGATCACCATAACACAATTTTGTCATGAATTTATCTGTGTTCATTGTTTATTATGCACATAGACCAAGGTGAGCGACACAGGCCCTCGAGAGCCTCTAGTTTTTCTCACAAAAACAAAATGCAGTCTCTTGTTGAGAGATTATTATATTGTTTATTTTAGAATAACTTGTAGTTTCAATCTCTATTTGAGAGATGATTATTCCTGTATTTTTTTTTACTAAAACAAGACACGACAGTCCTTTAATTCCTATGTTTTCAATCTCTATTTGAGAGATGATTATTCCTGGGTTTTTTTTACAAAAACAAGGCACTACAGTCCTTTACTTCCTATGTTATAGCATTGAAATAGATCCTGAACTTTGTGATAAATAATTAAGTATTTGTATTGTATCAGTCAAATATTTCTATCTAATCGCTTCAACGTGCTTACAAGATCTCGTATGCTGATTGTTTGATTCTATATACGTCGCAGATACATGCACGTGTATGTTTTGCCTCACCTCACCTAACACTTAAATAGTTCAGGAGTGCCCTTTATTTTCTTCTTTTGGATCATTTAATCTCTTTTCAATTGAAGAGTTGTCTCATTGGCAAGTACACCACATCTTCTTTTTTATATGTAACACACCACTTTCAATTCGATTTTCCAGGGTATAGTATTCAATCTAGTAATGGGCTTCCACCTGATCTACTGCAAATATCTTATCGTCTTCAGTCTGTCCACTTTGACCGTTCTCTATCTGATAAGGTTGTAATAGAGAACCCAACTCCTGGTCAGAATCAAATCGGACAACAAACCATTCTTATGAAAATAGATATATTGTATATATTGTCAAAACATCCACACACACACATCCTAGGGTAACTACACTTCAATGTCAGTGGCAAATTAAAACTTGCATTATTTACCTTCAACATGCTTTAAATAAAAATCTTTCAGCTAAAAATGCCTAGAGTGTGTAGGTAAAGATAACATCTCATTGAAATCAGTTAGGTATAAAGGTATACATACGTCCCTCCTTTCTGAGTAGAGCAGTCCTACAGACAGATATATTGGTTATTTGTTTGGACATCAGAGTACAGATGATGACGTTGGGGTGATACCGAAAGATTTTGTCGCAAAAAAAAAACCAAAATGGAGGCAAAAAAGAATATATGAGTATTTCTAATGATATTGTTTGTAATTCAATTATTAATTGTTTGACATATGGTTTAGGCTATATCGAGACGAGAGCTAATTCGAATACTATAACAATATTAGATATGTTTTTTTTAAATCAGACAAAGTTGTTTTGAAACACGGGAGATAAACTTCTATTACGCTGCTGCTGTTGAGGATAGAAGGAGACGACAAGGACTGGGCCTCCATTACAAACATGCAGTAGCAGTACAAAATTTGGAAAAATTAAACATGGACCTAACTAACATGAACTTTACAATAGAACATCTAACCCAGAGGGACATGGCTTTGCCAGAATCCCTCAGTATGAATACCACTAACAATGACAACCCAGTAATTGTTTTGGACATCGACTTGTCATCTCTAATTCAACATGCAACACCTACAGTCGGAGCAACCATCAAAGCGATAAATACTATCCTTGAGAATAGACACCATATTCTCACACTAGCATATACAATGAGAAAAGAATCAACTAGAACACCCATATTTTTTAATACAAACATTGACTTTATACCATTTAATGGATCAAATGAAGCGAAGGACTTTTTTTGTGGAAAACTTATAGGTTATACGTCAAGAATCTGACTAGGGTATCCTGAATAATTAACAGCATCCTGCAAGGAGTTTACTTCCAAGTATACCTTCGATGCTGATAAACTTAAACTGGAGCTATACAAAGAACTGAACTCGGGTTCCGAAAGTGGTCGAGTTCAATGATGAACTACTTAATCTTAAAAACAAGTGGACGGAAGAATACAGACCAAGTGTGAACAGAATGAAACACCACCAAGTTTAATAGGGATCGAAACCGCTCTTACTACAACAGACGCGAATCTACCGGCAAACAAAATTGATTGATTGACTGATTGTTGTTTGCTTTACGCCGCATTAGCACAAAAAGGCTATATCGCGGCGAGAGCTAATTCGAAATTTGTTACAATTTAAAGCATATTTTTAAAATAAGACAAAAAGTCCTTCAATATACTAAAATTCTTGACTAAAGCAAATTGATTATATACAAATAAAAATCAATATGAGTAAAATAACGTGATAAAAATTAAAAACGATTTAAATATAACATTTTTATATTTTATAATAAATTCCAATTTCTTTTAAAAATGCAACAATATTTGTAAATGGAACATTATTGAATAAATTATACATATTATTTATTGACATTGAAATGCTTCTTACGAATGTCAGCAAAGTCAATACAATTAATTAAAACATGTTTAATAGTATACTTGCAGTTGCAAGGAACACATTGTGGTTCATCTTCATTATTTAAAAGATACTCGTGTGTTACTCTAGTATGACCAATACGACATCTAGTAATAACACACTGTGACTGATCTTTTCTGCACATAATATTATTAAAAGGTTTGCCTAAATTAGGTTTAATTTCATGCAATTTATTATCATCTTTTTTACTCCATTTATTTTTCAATATATTAAAAACATATTCTCTAATATTAGATTTAAAATCAGTATATGGTATATCACAGTTAGATAGAGGATCACCCAGGGCATTCTTTGCCTCAAGGCATACAGCCGTGTTTCCAAGGATTCCAACATGACTCGGAACCCATAGAAATATTATTTCTTTCATAAGAATTTTTAAATTCCTCATTACATATAAAATTTTGAGAATTGTTGGGTTTTTAATTTTAGTATTTCGTATAGCTTGTAAGCATGAAAGTGAATCCGAACATATAATAAATTTTGATTTATCTGAAGAAGCAATAAATTTCAAAGCTAAAATTATTGCTTCTGCTTCAGCAGTAAAGATGGGTGCATCAGATGGCAAACGGAGAGTTGCAGCTCTGTCCCTGAAGACAGCAGCAGATGCAACTCTGTCGCCATCTTTTGATCCATCAGTATAGACAGTTGAAAAATCTGGATAATTGGCTTTAATTTCAGCATAGTGTTGCTGAATTAAAAGAGGATTTGTTTTATTTTTATTGTGTTCACGGAGATCAAATATCATTTTTGGTTTGGGAAGTTCCCATGGAGGACATTTGCAAATTTTAACTTGAGCAACAGATTTTAAATCAAAAGAAGCTAAATGTGGTTTTAAACGTATACCTAACGGAGGAATTTTATTTTCATGTTTTGCAAAAATATCTTCATAAATCGGATTAAAAACACAGCTGTAGGCAGGATTATTAAGGTAACCTCAAATACAATTATCAATACATATAAGAAATTTGTCTTGATCAATTGACCGATTTAAGGTAACATCATATACAATTATCCAAAAAATGTCGAATTTGCAGTAAAATGCATGAACATGATCAATATACCAAAAACAGGTTTGCTGTTACATTATGTACATTCATTATACAATTACTGAAAAATATTACATTTTTATATTAAAGGTTTCGTTGGTTCAAGTTGACTTCAAATATAATTGTCAATATATTTTAGACAACATTTTGATCATATGACCGATTAAAGGTAACATCAAATACAATTATCAATACATATAATAAATTTGTCTTGATCAAATGACCGATTTTTGGTAACATCAAACGTCAATACACATTATAAAATTATCTTGATCAATTTACCAATGAAGGTTACATCAAATACAATTATAAAAAAAATGTCAAATTTACGGTAAAATGCATGAAAATGATCAATATACCAAAAAAAGCTTTACTGTTACATTATGTACAATTATTATACAATTACTGAGAAATATTAGAATTTTATAATGAAGGTTTCGTTGGTTCAAGTTGACTTTAAATAGAATCGTCAATACATCTTAGAAAACATCTAGATCGTATGACCGATTTAAGGTAACATCAAATACAATTATCAATACATATAATAAATGTGTCTTGATCAATTGACCGATTTAAGTTAACATCATACATGTATACAATTATCAAAAAAAATGTCAAATTTACAGTAAAATGCATGAAAATGATCAGTATACGAAAAACAGGTTTGCTCTTACATTATGTACATTAATTATACAATTACTGCAAAATATTACATTTTCATAATAAAGGTTTCGTTGGTTCAAGTTGACTTCAAATACAATTGTCAGTACATCTTCGAAATTATCTTGATCATATGACCGATTAAAGGTAACATCAAAATATAATTATCAATACATATAATAAATTTGTCTTGATCAAATGACCGATTTTAGGTAACATCAAATGTCAATACATATTATAAATTTATCTTGATCAATTGACCGATGAAGGTTACATCAAATACAATTATAAAAAAATGCCAAATTTACAGTAAAATACACGAAAATGATCAATATACCAAAAACAGGTTTGCTGTTACATTATGTATAATTATTATACAATTACTAAAAAATATTTCAATTTTATAATAAAGGTTTCGTTGGTTCAAGTTGACTTCAAATATAATTTTCAATACATAGAAAACATCTTGATTAGATGACTGATTTAAGTTAACCTCAAATACAATTATCAATACATATAATAAATTTGTCTTGATCAAATGACCGATTTAAGGTAACATGAAATACAATTATCAATACATATGATAAATTTGTCTTGATCAAATGACCGATTTTATGTAACATCAAATGTCAATACATATAAAATTATCTTCATCGATTGACCGATGAAGGTTACATCAAATACAATTATAAAAAAAATGTCAAATTTACAGTAAAATGCATGAAAATGATCAATATACCAAAAAAAAGGTTTACTGTTACATTATGTACAATTATTATACAATTACTGAAAAATATTATAATTTTATAATAAAGGTTTCGTTGGTTCAAGTTGACTTCAAATATAATTGTCAATACATCTTAGAAAACATCTTGATCAAATAACCGATTTAAGTAAACATCAAATACAATTATCAATACATATAATAAATTTGTCTTGATCAAATGACCGATTTAAGATAATATCAAATACAATTATCAACAAAATGTCAAATTTACAGTAAAATGCATGAAAACGATCAATATACCAAAAACAGGTTTGCTGTAACATTATGTACACCTACTATAAAATATTACAATGTTATTAAAACAGTTTCGTTGGTTCAAGTTGATTTCGAATACAATTGTCAATACATCTTAGAAAACATCTTTTTCATATGACCGATTTAAGGTAACATCAAATACAATTATCAATACATATAATAAAATTGTCTTGATCAAATGACCGACTTTAGGTAACATCAAAATGTCAATACACATTATAAAATTATCTTGAGCAATTGACCGATGAAGGTTACACCAAATACAATTATAAAAAAATGTCAAATATACAGTAAAATGCATGAAAATGATCAATATACCAAAAACAGGTTTGCTCTCACATTATGTATGATTATTACACAATTACTGAAAAATGTTACATTTTTATAATAAAGGTTTCATTGGTTCAAGTTGACTTCAAATACAATAGTCAATACATCTTAGAAAACATCTTGATCATATGACCGATTAAAGGTAACATCAAATCCAATTATCAATACGTATAATAAATTTGTCTTGATCAATAGACCGATTTAAGGTAACATCAAATACAATTATGAATACATATAATAAATGTGTCTTGATCAAATGACCGATTTAAGATAACATCAAATACAATTATCCTAAAAAATGTCAAATTTACAGTAAAATGCATAAAAATGATCAATATACCAAAAGAAGGTTTACTGTTACATTATGTACAATTACTGCAAAATATTACATTTTTATAATAAAGGTTTCGTTGGTTCATGTTGACTTCAAATACAATAGTTAATACATCTTAGAAAACATCTTGATCATAAGACCGATTTAAGGTAACATCAAATACAATGATCAATACATATAAAAAAATTGTCTTGACCAAATGACCGATTTAAGGTAACATCAAATACAATTATCAATACATATAATAAATTTGTCTTGATTAAATGATTGATTTAAGGTAACATCAAATGTCAAAACATATTGTAAAATAATTTTGATCAATTGAGCGATGAAGGATACATCAATTTCTGTTTTAAAAAAAATGTCAAATTTACAACAAAATGCATGAAAATGATCAATATACCAAAAAAAGGTTTACTGATACATTATGTACAATTATTATACAATTACTGAAAAATATTACAATTTTATGATAAAGGTTTCGTTGGTTCAAGATGATTTCAAATATAATATTCAATACATCTTAGAAAATATCTGCATCATATGACCGATTTAGGTTAACATCAATTACAATTATCAATACATATAATAAATTTGTCTTGATCAAATGACCGATTTAAGATAACATCAAATACAATTATCCAAAAAAATGTCAAATTTACAGTAAAATGCATAAAAATGATCAATATACCAAAAGAAGGTTTACTGTTACATTATGTACAATTATTATACAAATACTGAAAAATTTTATAATTTTATAATAAAGGTTTCGTTGGTTCAAGTTGACTTCAAATACAATTGTCAATATATCTTAGAAAACATCCTGATCATATGATCGATTAAAGGTAACATCAAATACATTTATCAATACATAAAATAAATGTGTCTTGATCAATTGACCGATTTAAGTTAACATTATATACTATTATCGAAAACAATGTCAAATTTACAGTAAAATGCATGAAAATGATCACTATACCAAAATAAGGTTTACTGTTACATTATGTACAATTATTATACAATTACTGAAAAATGTTACAATTTTATAATAAAGGTTTCGTTGGTTCAAGTTGACTTCAAATACAATTGTCAATACATCTTAGAAAACATCCTGATCATATGACCGATTTAAGTTAACATCAAATACAATTATCAATACATATAATAAATTTGTCCTGATCAAATGACCGATTTAAGATAACATCAAATACAATTATAAAAAAAATGTCAAATTTGCAGTAAAATGCATGAAAATGATCTATATACAAAAAACAGGTTTACTGATACATTATGTACAATTATTATACAATTACTGAAAAATATTACAATTTTATGATAAAGGTTTCGTTGGTTCAAGATGATTTCAAATATAATATTCAATACATCTTAGAAAATATCTGCATCATATGACCGATTTAGGTTAACATCAATTACAATTATTAATACATATAATAAATTTGTCTTGATCAAATGACCGATTTAAGATAACATCAAATACAATTATCCAAAAAAATGTCAAATTTACAGTAAAATGCATAAAAATGATCAATATACCAAAAGAAGGTTTACTGTTACATTATGTACAATTATCATACAATTACTGAAAAATATTACAATTTTATAATAAAGGTTTCGTTGGTTCAAGTTGACTTCAAATACAATTGTCAATACATCTTAGAAAACATCCTGATCATATGATCGATTAAAGGTAACATCAAATACATTTATCAATACATACAATAAATGTGTCTTGATCAATTGACCGATTTAAGTTAACATCATATACTATTATCGAAAACAATGTCAAATTTACAGTAAAATGCATGAAAATGATCACTATACCAAAAAAAGGTTTACTGTTACATTATGTACAATTATTATACAATTACTGAAAAATATTACAATTTTATAATAAAGGTTTCGTTGGTTCAAGTTGACTTCAAATACAATTGTCAATACATCTTAGAAAACATCCTGATCATATGACCGATTTAAGTTAACATCAAATACAATTATCAATACATATAATAATTGAGTATTGAAGCCTCCCTACCCCCCCCCTTTTTGCCCCATCTTGAGCAGACAGGTTGCAGATTTGAATAATGCAGAAAGGGACATGCAGACTTGAAAAATATGATATAATGGATTACAAATTCAGCAGTCTTACAAAAATCTTATGATCATCATATGGATGCAACTCTGAAAAGTCGGATCAAAATCTGAAGTCTTCAGATTCAAAACTGTTCAAGTCCTAGCAATTATCGGCCTACTGCAGGTTGTGCTCTTGTGGGTAATATCTCAACTACTATCAAAATACTAGCTAAAGCTAACAATTTACTCACATTAGCACACAGAAAGTATTTTGAAAGTGAAGGATTGGGTCGTTGTTGGTGGACACAAGTGAAAAAATATGACGGAGCGGTTGTAGTCCAGGGGAATGAAACCAATGTCATTGTGATGAAATTTTACACTATTTATGTTTGGGCCTATGTCATGTGTAACTTAGTTAATACATAAGTGGAAGAAGGATGTGTCACAAACAAACTCACTTACGGAGTAACTTATACGGTAAATGCATAGACTTTATCAAACTTCCACTCAAGACGTTTCTTTCTTGGTACCCTCCACCTTTTTTTCTACGTCCGGGGTCCGCATTTTGAAGATAAATACTATTTGAAATGAACAACGGAATTATCATATATATATATATTCATTGTGTTAAGCAACATCTTGAACTGTTATACCATAAATTATGGCTATGAGGGTTTGTCTGTCAATTTTGGTTATTTTCTTCAAAATACCCTATTTTAGGGGGTCCATTAGGTCACTTCGATCAAATTTTTCGTAAAATTTCAAACGGTGAAAATTTATAAAAAGTTGTCATATGAAAAATACATGACTGATAAGTGTTCCAGTAGTTTTATAAGATTTTCTAAGTTATTGCTTTTGTAACGTGTAACCGGGTGATCAATGGATCCGTATCTGAATAAATCAGGATTTCAAGTGTTCAACTCATTTTTTTCACCACAAGAAGTTGTCCTATCTAAAACAATTAATACACCCTTAAATGAATTCACAATGTCAAATATATACGCCACACAATGCACATTATTCAAAATGCCGGGTGAAGTACCTCATTCACAATGCACAGACACAATGTTTCATAACAGAATATATATACACAATGTCACTATGCAATCACTATGCAACATGTATCAGACCGATTTATTCACAATGTCACTAACAGATTATTATGCAACATGCATACGACCCTTTATTACACCATGTCACCAACAGATTACTTTGCAACATGCATCAAGTAAGTATTACACAAAACGTATGAACACAAAATCACATATATACAACTTCTATTTACAACGTCCACCAATATGTAGTATCACCTTGTTAGTCTGCAACTAACCACAATTACACAATGACACAATTACACTTGCACAATGTTTCATTTCACAAGGAATATATATATAACACAGCTGAACTCACGCACTAACTATCCCTTTGAGTTCCCACACAATGAATATTATCCAACTGGTAAGGTTTAACACAGTGCACTTGTACTAATACACTTCCACAATATAACAACTTGCAACACCAGCAAGTAAACACCTTGTATTCTCACTAATACAAATCTATGAAGTATTCACACTTCCACATAGTACAACTTGCAACACCAGCAAGTATACACCTTGTATTTTCATTAATACAATAACGACTTATATATATCAGATTCACTTTATACATTGTATCACAATCACTATTGCAATATCCACATATAAATCCGAACACTATTTATATATCCTTTGGAATCACTTAATTCACTCTACTTACCAGTTGGAAAATAATCCCTGATGTTATCACTTCAACGGTCCACATAAAACTGACAAAGTTTCTCTGTCTTGAGCCGGTTTATATACTACCACATGGAACGGTCCATTATACTTGAAGGGGTGAAAAAATAAGATTATACCAACTTTAGGGGTGTTTTAACAAGTAGACGGTGCTCCAACTATGGAGAAACTTATTAACATATAGAAACACAATTAATAGGGAAAGACAACTGGTATTTCACATCAAAATAAATGAACTAAGACCGATTTCCGTTACACTACCCACGCCTCAAAAATCATGCGTCCTCGCATGACTCCTTGAATACATCTGACATGCTGATAAATCATCTATCAATGTGGTCATTTTTCATACCCAAACTCTACCATAGTGCAGGCACTATTTCCATTGGACATATCTTCTGACCACAACGTTAGGCACCATTACATCCGACAATAATGTCAGGCTACCCTTTTGTCCATCAGGTCTTAACTGATGACATCACAAGGCACAACCCGTAGATACAAAGTCTACCTAAATGTCCAAATTCCAGTCAGCCATATCAAACATATTGAACTTTCTTCTTATGCACAATCACTATTCACAGTATTTCTCTTTTTGTCCGAATAAAACTTTTTAAAACTTCCTACTTCAAAATATCCCTGTTTCCAACATGAAACTCTTTCTATTTACGTCTGCAATTTTGAGCGTCACTGCCAAAGGATAAATTTAAAAGGTCTCTAACAAATTTTGCCTCTGCAGCGGCCCCAAGGAGCCTACTCTTAACGAAATCTGCAGGAGGGGTCTTTTACATGCACAGGACGTGACATGTTCCTGTACATGGGGCCTCGGATTTAACGTCCCCATCCGACGGACTCATACTTAACTATATGTACACTATATACACTACAAAACTGTCTATATACACATATGATACATCCAATCGTCTACTCTTCACAGTAATCCTTAACCCCAAAACGCTCATGACTACTTTCTTCCAAACACTACAGTATCTCTAAATAGTTCAACACCATCTGTAATTCCTGAATCATTTTCCTTTTGCAAAGAATTAGAGGCTGAATGCATAAAACTGTGTCTGAGGCAATATTCCAATTTTCCAATTTCACTTGTTAAAACTGCAATTTCCGAATCAAACAGATTTTTATGCCATTTCAATTTCAACTGACTTAATGTTCCTTCTTACTAAAATTGTACTATACTTTGACTACAAACACAACACACAAATAACTTTAAATAAAAACTGGTTCAATCGTATTAGTATTAACAGTAACAAAATCAACACATGAAATCCCACCGCTGCCACCAAATTTGTAACGTGTAACCGGGTGATCAATGGATCCGTATCTGAATAAATCAGGATTTCAAGTGTTCAACTCATTTTTTTCACCACAAGAAGTTGTCCTATCTAAAACAATTAACACACCCTTAAATGAATTCACAATGTCAAATATATACGCCACACAATGCACATTATTCAAAATGCCGGGTGAAGTACCTCATTCACAATGCACAGACACAATGTTTCATAACGGAATATATATACACAATGTTACTATGCAATCACTATGCAACATGTATCAGACCGATTTATTCACAATGTCACTAACAGATTATTATGCAACATGCATACGACCCTTTATTACACCATGTCACCAACAGATTACTTTGCAACATGCATCAAGTAAGTATTACACAAAACGTATGAACACAAAATCACATATATACAACTTCTATTTACAACGTCCACCAATATGTAGTATCACCTTGTTAGTCTGCAACTAACCACAATTACACAATGACACAATTACACTTGCACAATGTTTCATTTCACAAGGAATATATATATAACACAGCTGAACTCACGCACTAACTATCCCTTTGAGTTCCCACACAATGAATATTATCCAACTGGTAAGGTTTAACACAGTGCACTTGTACTAATACACTTCCACAATATAACAACTTGCAACACCAGCAAGTAAACACCTTGTATTCTCACTAATACAAATCTATGAAGTATTCACACTTCCACATAGTACAACTTGCAACACCAGCAAGTATACACCTTGTATTTTCATTAATACAATAACGACTTATATATATCAGATTCACTTTATACATTGTATCACAATCACTATTGCAATATCCACATATAAATCCGAACACTATTTATATATCCTTTGGAATCACTTAATTCACTCTACTTACCAGTTGGAAAATAATCCCTGATGTTATCACTTCAACGGTCCACATAAAACTGACAAAGTTTCTCTGTCTTGAGCCGGTTTATATACTACCACATGGAACGGTCCATTATACTTGAAGGGGTGAAAAAATAAGATTATACCAACTTTAGGGGTGTTTTAACAAATAGACGGTGCTCCAACTATGGAGAAACTTATTAACATATAGAAACACAATTAATAGGGAAAGACAACTGGTATTTCACATCAAAATAAATGAACTAAGACCGATTTCCGTTACACTTTTATAAAAACACCTCATTGTATTGTAAAGAATTATCATATTATCAATTTATGAGAAAGATCGAGATGAGGATGAGGAGAAATAGCTTTAAGGCAACAACTACCATGATATCAAATAAAAAATCTCATTCGACTTTGATATACTGTAGTTATACTTTTCTTTGCTGGTACTTATTATTGTTTCTTTAATCTTTAATTGTTTTTTAATACTTGTCACGTATCAATATTAATCTAATTTGTTTATTTATCGGATTAACAGTGTTGTCAACATGTCATGTCATTGATGTTATGTCAAGTTCACATACAGTGGTGAATCCAGAAGTATCACATTATTAACAATACATGTACATTAAAAGTATTCAAAATGATTTAATTGTGAAAAAAATATTTACATGTTTATATGGTTACACTTCTGGTGAGTTTATTCATATTTTTGCATTCAGTAGGAAATAAGTAGTTTGCAGTAGTATTATTACTATTTGTACTTAATTATTCCTACTGTTGATGTAAGAGGTATTTTACCATCTGCAAGGTTTCTTATTATATAAATTGTTTTATTATGCTAATTTTCTTGCACATGTATTTCAGCTGGTCAGAAGAGGACAACTATTGAAGATGGCTAGAAATTAATTGAGTCTCTTCAGGAATTTTGCCAGGTCTATCCACCGAGACCCATCCAATTGTAGCATTGAAGTTAGATTTGTATTTTCAAATTTTATTTCAGATACATCTGATATTTGAACCTATACTAATACATGTAATAGGTATAGGTATGAATTGTTTTTGTTTACATTTTATTTTAAATTATCAAAGATCTAGAACAAAAGAGGGACGAAAGATACCAAAGGGACAGTCAAACTCATAAATCTAAAACAAACTGACAACGCCATGGCAAATGCTGCAATGACATAATTTTACTCTTAAGCAAATAAAGAGAAAATGAGTGGAACACTGTGGCAGGTGTGAGAGAAGGTTGTCCTCTGTTAAAGCATTTAAACATGTTGCCTTTTTTGCAGTCTGGGCCTGTCATGTTGATAATTAGTGTTTATCCATTATAGCTTTACTCTTCGTAGTAAACGCGCGATAACGCAAATGGTCCTCGTATCCTGGATACACTTACCTAATATATCACATCATTATAGAAAATTAATTTTTGCATAAAAGACTTTCAGTTTACATTCGTGAGTCGATATTTGTACATGTAAATTTTGAACAGAAAAATTGAAAGTTTTTGCAAGAAATAAATGCTTATATTTCTAATAAAAAGTGTTTTTAATGTTAAGGTTCATATACGTAAAATATTAAATCATGTTATAAATTTACAAATGCACACGACGAGTATTAGATTTTAGAAATTTCCATTTTGACTGCGTGAACGTAAATGAAGTAAACGGGCGTTTACTAGTAAACGCGAAATTTAAAGTAAACTAACGAAATATGTGCACGCCGCGTTAACTTGCGATTCCTTTATGTAATGCTTTGTCTGCACCCAACTGTAGCACGATATTTTAAAATAGTTGTAATATAAAGTTTTTATTTCAATTACAATTGATTTTTTCTTCTATTTAATTGAGATATATGTTATGTTGATCTGTTATACCGTATGTAGTTGTATCTAGTACAATTGACCAACTCCTTGATTTTAGTCAAAACAATAAAATTCACGTATTCACTTATTATATAATTCACAGATGGAAAAGACATAATTTGTAGACTCTGGACGTGAATAATCTACCTTCATATTTTCATAAGATGATTTGGCATTCATTTTTTTTACTGTGTATTATGAGAGTAAATAAATGATTTAAGCTTTCAAAAATTTATGTAGTTACTTCTCAAATAATAATTAACTGATACAATGAGATTGAATTAAAGAATTATACCTTCAAAAATTGTATTATGATTAGATAATATAGGCAGATGTGATGTGAGTGCCAATAAGAAGATTCAGAACAATCTCCTATATTCCTTCTGCAGGTTTCTTTCCTGGGGTATTATATATATCATCCTCAAAGCTATTTTGTTTGACTTGTCATCAACAACACTGTAATCGTTGTACATATTTAAAAGTCCTTTATGGACAAATCAAATGAAGAAGTACCAGATATCATATTACACATGCTTGATTAAATGGCCGAAGGAAGTAAACAAACAGAAACATACATCTATAAATGTTTGTCATAGATTTCCACTTGCCTGAAAATTTAAGACAACAATATATGCATCTAAACTTTATCAAAGAAAATGATTCTTACCAACATTTTCCTAATGATGTTGCAAAGCCAGTATGCGATAATAAAATTAACGGTACCAATTTTCTTGCACCAGATGCGCATTTCGACAAAACATGTCTCTTCAGTGAAGCTCGTTGCCAAAATATTTGAAATCCAAAGCTTATATTAAAGATGAAGAGCTATAATCCAAAAGTTCCAAAAGGTATAGCCAAATCCGTGAAAGGAATCAGAGCATTGATAAATGTCAATGTGAATGGGAGGATACATGCTTCAGCCAACAAAAAAATTGATTGATTGTGGTTGCTTAACGTCCAGTGGCAAATATTTCCTGCAAATTCAGGACGAGAACAAGTTCACAATAAATACAATAGGTAGGTTGAAACAATAGAGGCCATTCAGGTATGATGGTCGGAGAAATGTGGACTGCCACCGGAAAAAGAGGGTATATTGGACAGGGACAGAAATGTTGGCTTGCAACAAGCCACCTACGGACCCCTCAAAGAGTTGTTGCAAGGGTTCCTAACGTTCAAAGAGCTTGACACACTCTTTCCACGAGGCATCGGATTTAACGTCCCCCTTCTGACCGGACGTGACTGCGAACTTGATACATCCCGCACAGCCAAACGGACGCCCCACAAAACTGGGCATATATATATTACAGTTAATTGCTATTAATAAGTTTTGCAATATGCATTTTGATTAAATGTAATATCAGTATTTAGTTCTAATATAATCTTAAATCAAACCTAATTCTACCTTACTTTTGAATTATAGTTTTTCATATGTGACGTCATGCTGTTTCTAAATTTCATAAATCTAAAAGTGACGTAACGTTTGTGCCTTGTTGCCATCGTATTTGACGTCATTTTTATGATTTATTGCGTTGATGCCTGGACTGATTCGGGTGTGTCTATTCTGTGTTTGTCTTAGCATTATGAATTCGGGTTTAATTTTCTGTAATTAGTTAATACTTCAGTTTCATTATGTATATCTATTTCATATTCAT